>NC_088604.1:16699084-17012505 GCF_036013475.1 Columba livia
TTATGACTTCTCTAGTTCTCTGCAAAACAGGAATACATCTTAGCAAGAAAAAAAGCCAGGCCTAACTTGCACAGATTGTCTCATTGTAAAACATTACCAGAGGAACTTGTTCAAATTTCCTAAACCAAAGGGAGACAGAACATTCTGAAATTTTCATTCAGAAATTGCAGAAATAGAGAATTACTATGCTGGACATTCAGGGGACATACATCAGGGTTTGTCTACACTGGTAGGTACTGAAGCATAGCAGCACCCAGGCATTATCTCTAAGGCATCGCACAGCACAGCAGCACTACAGCATCTTCAGGTGGCTCAGTGCACACGTTGTGATTTCAAGGACCATTAAACAGTGTCAAGTAAAGCATGAAAAAGGAAGAACCACAATACTGCAATACTAATGCCAAGGAGGAAATATTTTTTTTTTAATATAAAACCAAGAAACAATAAAAATAAACCTTTTCTAAGGCCAATAGCTTATCTTTTTACCTCAGTAACATTGTGGCAAGATCTGCAATAAAATCTGCCTCCATCAGTGAGACCCCAGTTCACTTCCGAACACTGAGCACAGCGTTCATTAAATTCTCTCTAAAAGGAAACAAACAATAAGTTCCAAAGGTGTTCAAGTAAAACAAATGGCACTATTACCAGGCTGCTTCACATCATTTGAGATTATTCAGAGGGGAGAATATTTATGCCCTTTACATTAGCACTAGGTAGACAACAAGTAATCAGAGCATTTGCTAGCAACTATAGATAACCGTGAGCAAATAATTTTAGCCGGCACACACCAGCTCTTGTGTATGTTAACATTAGTACAAGGGAAATAATAATCCACACATGACATGGCTTGAAAAAAAACACCCATCAGAAATGGAAGCAGAGACAAAAAGCAGAGAGCGGAAGATGAAAGCAAAAATAAATGTCTAGAACTGTGAAGACCCATGCAGCTGGAGACAGGCTGCACAAGCCAGTGAAGAGACGTGCCCGGAGAACCGGACTCTTCTCGGAGAAACCAGACGAGGAAGAAGAAAAGAGGGGAAACGAGAGATGTTTTAAAGTGTTTTTCAGAAGCATCCCCCCACGGGCAGCTCCCGTGGGTGGCCCCGCACCCCCGCCGGCTGCGGAGCACCGAGGCCGCCACGCCGAGGGGTCCGGTCAGGGCCTCGCCCGCCGCCCCCGGGCCCCGGTCGTTCCCGGCAGGCGGGACAGGGCCGCGCCGGGCCGGGCCGGGCCGGGGCAGGCAGGGGCCGGGCCAGGGCAGGCAGCGCCCGGGCAGGCGGCGCCCAGCGGCGCCTCGGCTGTCCCGCCGGAACCGCACACAGCCCCGGCCCGCAGCCGCTGAGCGCCCGGCGGGGAAGCGCCTCCCACGCGGCTGCCGTGCTCCGCCAGCTCCCTCCGGCCCAGCGAAACCAGCCGCCCCCGCCGCTCCCCGGGCCGCACCGCTGCCTCCTCGTCCATGCCGGCAGCCGCCCCGGGACCCGCACTGTGGCAACCGCGCCGAGCGCCGGCCTGGAAACTGGAGCCCTGGCACTTGCGTTCCGGAGCCCAAGCGGGGCCGCCCCCGCCGCAGCCTGGCTGCCTCCCCTCACCGAGAGCCCTGCGGCCGGCTCGGGGGCGCGGAGCGGTCGCTGCGCCCCGGCGCTGCTCGAAATGGTGCCCGGGGTGTCTGCGCGGCTCGGCAGACCGGCTGCTTCACTGAAGGGACACGGGTGCTGCACCTCTAAGGGGACATGGCGAACTTCATTGAGAGAGCTGGGTCTGTTCAGCCTGGAGAAAAGAAGGCTGGGAGGGGATCTCATCAATGCTTATAAATATTAAGGGTGGGTGTCAAGAGGATGGGACCAGACTCCTTTCAGTGGTGCCCAGCGATAGGATGAGGGGCAGCAGGCACAGACTGAAGCACAGGAAGTTCCGTCTGAATGTGAGGAGAAACTTATTTACTTTGAGGTGTCAGAGCACTGGAACAGGCTGCCCAGAGAGGCTGTGGTGTCTCCTTCTCTGGAGACGTTCAAGACCCACCTGGACACATTCTGTGCAATCTGCTCTGGGTGAACCTGCTTTAGCAGGTGGGTTGGAGTAGGTGATCTCCAGAGGTCCCCTCCAACACCAACCATTCCGTGGTTCTGTGAGGGAACATGGGTGGTTCGAGGGTACGTGGGATGCTTCACTCAGGGGACACAGGTCCTTCCCCACTGCGGTGTCTTGGGGACCCCTCCAGCCCCAGCCCCTGCCCCTGCCATGGCCCTGCACGGAGCCGCATCCTCTCCCTGGCATTGCCCTGGCTGTGCGCACATGGCGGGTGACCGAGGCTGTGCCGAGGCTGTCGGCAGGGGAACTGTGCTGCTGCTTGTACAAAAGGAGGCCACAAGAACGCTTTTAACTATGTAAAGTGCTTGGAGATCCTTGAATGAGGAAAACTATGATCTGAAATTCACTTTCAATTAAAACAACAACCAACCCTCCAGATCTTGATGTAGGGCTCTAATTTCTTGCACGCTAATAATAATGTTTAAAGATGTCTAAACACCACAATCTGTTATTGCAGTGAATTTGCCCACAAAACTGGAGAACAGGTTTAGGCCCCTTTAAAAAAAAAAAAAGGGGGGGGGGAGGGGAAAGAAAAGAAATCTTCACTGAGTGAAAGCATGGGAAAAAATTAAAGCTAAAATATACATAGAAAGAGGTGAGGCTGCCTTGACAGCTGTGGTTACATTGATGTTGGAGGATATGTACAGAGCTAGAGGGGAACTGTTTATGTTCAAGACAAAAGTTATTACTCATGCCAACTGTGATCTTTTTTCAGTGTGGGTTGAACATTTGTATCACCCATTAAAGAGAATTACGCACATAATTCCTGACACGTTAAAAAGGAGATTGTAAGCCTCACAGAAATGTAGCTAATACTTTGATGAAACAGGTCCTATTTGTGATTTTAATTTCCATATTTTTTGTTTGTGGAAATAGAGTTCTGGGAAAGCAGGGCTATTTTGTGTGATGGAAAGAGTTTGATCTTTTTGTAAGATGAAATACTACCTTGAAAACTATCAGAGTAGCTTTGTCTGTGGTAAAACAGGAAGAGTTGTGTTCCAGTTCATAAGATAACGCATTGCCCTTACTGAGAGCGGTGCGGTCTTTGACTCCACGCCGTGAGCAGGCAATGGGCCTGCTTGGTGGATTTAACTAAATTGAAGAACTTGTTTAAATTAAGCATGGAAGCAACTGCTTTGATGAGGCAGGACCTTGGAGTTAGGTCTTCTGTTTTCTAATTACAACTGTTCAAAAGAAATGATAAAGAAAGTGTAATCACAGGACTCTGCCAATTTGTCAAAATCAGAACACTTTTGATGGCAGCAGTTGAAGATAAGCCAGAAAAGAAGAAAAGATTGGCTGACTGCACAGGGAACTATATTGGTATAATTCTGGGTGTACTGGTGCAATGTGCCAGTAAAGTTTTTGAACAGAAGTGCTTACTCTCTGCTTTTGGACAATCCATGCTTTTCTTCTGAGCTGTATTGTCCATGCGGGTGAAGCAGAGATGTGAAAAGCTACCAAACGTCAGGAGGGAAGTTGTACAAAGACTAATACTGCTATTACTAGTTACTTATTAGTATCCAGTCTATATATAAATGCAAAGCTTCTATCAATATTTCTTGAGTCGATCAACTAATTAGTGCAAACTAGTAATCTAGTAGCAAAAAATCAAAGCATAATAGGGGTAGCAACACTTATATCTATTTCTTAAATATTTTTTGAAATGACATGTATAAAACCGGTTTTTCAGCATATAAAATTATGTGTAACCTTTGTCCCTAATTACAGGTTACCCAAACATGCTGATAGGGGCATGATAATTTAAAAGCCAGGAGACAGACTGTCTTCCTGCTTCGGCTCACTTTTCTAATTAAGATCATTATGCACAGTAGTCAGATTGATTCAAGGCGTAGATAAATAATACGTCCTGTTGTTTCCATTGATTTGAATTTTTAATGAACTGGGTTCTATTGCTGATACCACATTTCTGGCTCTTGACTGCAGACCTTCTATGTGTGAAAATGTAAAAACTGCATATCAGACTAAAAGACACGTCCCTCGGCCTGTCCTTCGGGATATTGCTCATGAAATTGTGCTGGCTCCAGGATACGAACTTCTGAAGCAGAGATCATCCCCAGGGTCTTTACCCATTGTCAGACACCTACTACAAAGAGTCAGAGCAGAAAAGCAACCTCAGCTGCTCTAAAGATTGTGCAGATGAACACAGGGCAGACCTACCAGACTGAAGTTTATAAGAAATATACATCATTATAAGCACCCACAGTTTGAGTTTTGCACCATCTCTCCATGGAAGAACTCGTGTTTAAAGGCAGACAGAAAACAAAAAGGGAAATCAGGAAAACAAGAAGCAAATGTCTTCACTCTAACCAATCTTTAGAAGCGACCTCACTGTAGAGAGGGTGAAGGGGAAGAGCTGTGCCGAGCAGAAGTGTGGTGGAGCGGTTGTGCAGGGAGCTGGCAGGAGAAGGGACAAAGGTGGGAAGAGCAGCAAAGCTCAGGGGTTGCAGCAAGTTGGGCAGGGAGGACAACCAGGGAGGGGCCAAGCTCAGCAGAGCTTTGAAGGACGCGACAAGAAGAATGAATTTAACATTACAGCCTAGACACACCCAGCTTTGCAATAGTATTTATTATAGAGCTTCGACTCTCAAATTTTATTTTTTAAATAGACTTCTAGCCATGCTGTGGAAAAGCTGAAAATATGAACATTAAAAACAAGAGAAAGCAGGTAACTTTTTTGCCCGAACTTTACTCAGATTTTCTTGAGCTGTTCTTAGGATGTGAGCAGGATAATGTTGAATCTTTGACTGCCAGAAGCAGCAATACTGCACCTAAGAGGGAGGCAAACTTCTCAAGTCTTACACACCAAGTATGAGGTTTGCACCATTGGCGTCTACTTCACACATGTGCTGCAGCCCAGCCCATCTCACAGAAGGACCTTGCGGTGCCACAGTCTTGCTCTGGTTTCACATGTGACTGTCCTCCCCACAGAGAGCTGGTGATCATGTGTAGTCCTCTCACCAGGGGTGTTTCGAGACACAGACCGCAGAGGAGAACCGCACATTCAGATGAGCTGCTCTAGGAGGTAAAACTCTTGAGGTTCAGCCTGCCCATGTGATCTGAAACCGTGCGAACATGTGGTCAGCAGCGAAGTCGTTTGGATCTGCCTGGGCACACTGATGTCCTGGTTGGAGCTGAGTAGAGACCTCATTGGGGTCTTGACCTTCAGAGGCAGGATCTTTTTCCTGAGAAGCACCAAGCTGCTATCACCTTGTCTATGCTATAATAGCACAGCTTGCACCCCACAATTGCTGGTGACCACGTTAACCTGATCCTACAGAGCTACAGAATGGAGGAAGGACACTTCTAGGAGAGAAGGTGATCTTAGCAGCCACAAAGGAAGAGAGCAGGCAGTGTGTGTTTCCATGTTCCAGTTTTCATTCCCAGTGTGTATAATGCCTTTATTTTCTCCTTTTTCAGATTTTATTGAGCAGCTAACATGAATCATTCCTTCAGATTGTAATACTTTAACAGTGTCAGTCTTTGTGTAGTTTCCAGCTTTACTGAAGGAAAAATACACACCTTACTAAAGGGGATCTTGAGTTCTACTGTAGCCTTGTGTGTCCATAGAGCCCTGAGGAGCATTCTCAGGATCATTCTCGGATGTGTTTAATCCACAAACACAGTGATATTTTTAAAGGAATTGAGAGCCACCTTGTGGAATTCGTGAAGGGGCTTCAGATAATACTGCTGGAGAGCAGCTACTCGCTGCCAGGAATTCAGATCCAGTGGGATCCTGGGGGTTGTTAATCTGGTAAACATGCACATGTCTGCGCATATTCAGTGAGCGCGCAGCTCCTTTGCTGATGGAACCAGAAGTATATGTGTGGGCAGGGGCAGGCCGGAATGTCAGACTCATGGGAAAATGCAGCAAGCAGCAGAATTGGGGAAGCAAAGTAATGTACTCATGTCCTACACAGCATTGGTGGGAGGGTGGTGGTGTTCACAGGGCATTTTTTTCACCATATAATTAATTAAGTAGTCAAAAATGCTGATACGTTTTAGAATCATTATATGTAGATTTCCGTCACAGGCTTATTTTCTCCTGCAGTTATTCATTAACATCAGGAATTAGATGGCCAGAGTGCAAATACTGGTCCATGATCCATAACCAGAGAAACAGCAAAGATGGGATCACTGATGGACATAATCTGTAACTGGAAGTATTCACCCATCATTGCTTCTGCGTAGTAGAAGAGTAGTCTTGGCTCTGAGGTTGCAATAGGGGCTATAAAATGTTTCTTTTACCATTTTTCTGCCCTCATTTCTCACGTTGAACTCTGAGCTACTTGTCAGTACCAATATGCGGATACCAGCACGTGGTTTTGCCAAAAAAAGAGGTATCTGATTTTTTTAGCACCTTTATACAGCCGCAACTTTACTTAAAGCACATATTGTCATTAGCTGGTGTCTTAAAAATGTATTTCATATAGGCCCAAATTTTAAAAAGTCTCTCTAAGTGGTAGACCTTAAACTATCTAACAACTCATACAGAAAAAGAACAGACTGAGACGCTGGAGCCATTCTCCAGGTGCTAGAGAAGCCATTGCTGAGGTACATGGCTGGTAATCTGCTGGTAATCAGTCTGATAGTTGAATCATGACACAACAAAGTCCAGAGCAGGACCCTGAACACTGAGCAGTCTTATGTGCTTTTACCCATCTTCTAGTGAGCCAAGTTTCAGCTCCAGAAGCTTTTTTAATTAGTTGCATACTAACAGAGCTCTAAGTTAAACTAAATTTCAGAAAAGATACCACTTTCAAAATCGTTGTTAGCCAAACAATCATTAATATCCCAAAGCACGCTACAAAGCAACTAGCATGTGAAAGCAACTTGAAAAGTCATTTTTAGGCCAAGTCTTAACAGACAAGCCCAGTAAGCCCAGCATATCCTTTATGCTTAATAGAGTTTAGATTTCCCTTTTGTTCAAACATGGTTTTGGTAAACAGGAGATGTCTATTGCTATCCTTAATGGTTGCTTCAGCCTGGTTTAATTTTTCCCCCAGTAATTTAAATGTAACCACATAGAAGCTGACATGTGGTAGCAGGAGAAAATGCAAAAGACAACAAGGCTACGGTAAGGAGCCAACACCTTCTATTCTGGTTTTGAAAATATGGAAGTCTCAAAAAACCCTGCAGCTTTTCCTATCGTACTTCATTCCATCATGCTTCCAAGAGGCCATGGTGCATGGATCCATAGAGCACAGGAAGCAGTGTTCAAAAAGAAAAGATACATCATTCCACGTTCAAATACAGAGATGAAGGAAAGCCAAATCCAGAAGAAATAGAAATGAGCAGAGTTTAAACCCATGTTTTCAGAACATTTCCATTTGGACTCCAGTCTGCACTTCTCAAATTGTGTCTGTCAAGAGAAAAATGCAGCAGCGTTCAGGAGAATCCAGAAGAACCAGCAGGATCACCCTGGCCAGGATGCTGGACTCTTCGAAACCAACATGCGTGTTCACGGTTACAAAGGATGTTTGATAAATGCTGTTCTAAACTAGACATGGCCCAGGCAAAGTGAATGTTCTACAAAGAAAATTAAACTGAAAATAATATTTAATACATTCTTAAAATAAAGAAAAATACCATCTTTCTAATTTTCTATTCTCCATCCACAACACATGTTTTTTACTGTAGCTTTCATTTTAAATACTTACGCAGGGTCGTGGGGTTTAAAAGAAGAGTTTAGAAACATATTTTCTGTTCTAACTACAACATTTTACAAAATTTCAATTAAATTTTGAGGACCCTTTGAAATTCATTAGCTATTTTTAAGGAGGGGGGGCACTATAAAAAGTAGATGTGGTTGCTATTGTAATAATAAAAATGAAAATATAGTAAAACAGAGGCATCGGTTTGCTTTGACTTACGATCTTATGTCCCCAATGGCTTTTGCCCTCCTTTTCTCATCATCTATTTCCTGTCCTTTCCTTCTGAAGAAAGAAAAGGTCACCATCCCTATCCAAAGCCTGATGAAGCCTGTAAGTTACAGCACGTTGTGGAACCCAAATGGCTTCACACCAGTATGAAAATGTTGTGCCTCAGCAAGGTTCAGTGAGCTTGCCTGTGCGCTGCAGCATTGTGGCGGTGCTTACCAAGTACACCACGACAGCAAGGGGACAGAGCCACGACAGCTCCTTTTTGTCTCACCCCTACATAATATTCTTGAAACAGCTTATTTCTGTAGATACACAGAAAGGTCTGAGAGGAAAGCTTTGTTCCTGTGATGCTAGAGACTGCATCTCTTTGGTTCAGGTATTGCTTATATGACGAAAATATCAGAAGTGCAGGAAGGCCCTGACCAGGACTGAGGCGGACCTGAGGCTCCATGAGGACCTGTTTGAGTACAGCACATTGAATTGCAGCCGTGTTTTATCAGTACAGTTCTAGCAAATTTTTGCCTTAAGAGTATGCATTTAGTAGTGGCAAAGGGATCTGGTGTCATAATAGGAGAAAAACGCTGGAACCAATTTTTAAGAGATTTCGTGCAATGAGGATGAGAAGAGGAAAACCAGGGATGAGTCATGCTTTTTTATAATGTATTAATACATTTCATCTTAAGACTTTTTTAAACAATACAGTCTCTACCTGAGGACAATGATTTAATTATGATTGAAAATTGTCCATCTGGTGTCCTTTTAATGCATTGTGTTCCTGCACTAGGTGTTTTCCTGCTTTTAAACGTAAAACTATTTGACTGCTCATTAAAGTACAAGATTCAAGATCCCATCCAAAGCCCATTAAAGAGAGCGAAAAAAAATTCACTAATTTCAGTGGATTTTGGATCATGCCCTCTTGAACACTGACTTGGGCGAGGTGTATGTATACATACTGTAGCAATTATCACAGATGAATATATTTAGCCTTAGCTCACCCTTGGGAAACAGAAGTATCGCTGTCACCACTTGCAGATGGATCTGTAGATCTGCACATGAGTTCTCTTAGTCGGGTCAGCACATAGTCCTACAGCACGTAATTCTGGAGTGATAGCTTACTATTGCATCAGGGACTTCTTTCCCCACTTTATCTCTGTTATTTATTTATTTAAACCTTCTTTTCTACTCCTGGCACGGAAAGAACATATAAATAATGAATTTTCTTACAGCCTGCGCTTCTTGGATCAGTCTGCACACAGCAAATGTTTCACATTGGCTATAGAGGTTTAAAAAAATAGTGATTTTCTTTTCCTGTCTCTTCTGCCTACCTAGACCACCCCTTCAAATGAGCTCTCCTCAGAAGAGACTTTGAAACCGGAAAGGTGTGATGCAAATCCCTGACACATGGAGTGCTTCGGGAATCCCACCCTTGCCTGGAGGAAAATCCAGCACATACCTGTGTAATAAAGTCACCTTCGCTTAGTGGTCTGATCACACTGAAGGTAGCGTGTGAAATCATGTGGACTCACAGAGAAGGGGTTTGGGGCTTGATTTTACACATGATTTTTGGTGTTGTTTTTGTGTGTGGGTTTTTTGTTTTGTTTTTGTTTGTTTGTTTTGTTTGTTTGTTTTTTTCCATGGTAGCCAGATACAGGCTTGCTTTCTCACATGAATATACTGTGTGGTATAAAGGCCAGGTGCCCAAATCACTGCTGCCTTCACAATCTTTGTTCCATTTCTTCTTTTAGCCACTCATATGAGACACTAATTCAAGAGTATATGCAAGACAGGGAACGGATAATTAATCCTACTGATTCAAAAATCCTAGTGCACTCTAAGTACAAGTCACAATCATCAGAAGGGAAGAAAAAGGAGGTCTGAAAGTCAGGCCAGGAACCATATTTTCATCTTATCCCTGTCCATATGACAAGGGCAAGCAAACCCAAACAAAGGCATAAACAATATACACCCATCCCCAGAATTGCTCACACCATTTAGGCAATTTAGAGCAGTAAACAAAGATAAGCGATCTGCATAGAAGCAGCTTTAGGTGACCACAAATGGATACCGCTGTTTAATTCAATCCTCTCTCACCTAAACAAGTTTGTTTTCTCAGTGGTGTTTATTTGTACTAGGGAGTGCTAGGGAAAAAAATTCCACCCTCCTCCAGATTATCTGCTTCACTGTTGTGAAAATTCAGTATTTCCCCAGCCTGAGAATATATTCCTCCTACAGACACACACTGTATTTTGCGGTCTTGCCAACATTTGTTGGTTGGTTGTGTTTTTTCCCTGTAGCTGACAGCATTTTGCCAGGACTGGAGCTGGTCTCCTGAATGGGAGAAACCCTACAAAGCTCAGTCTGGAAGGGAAACCCCATCTGATCAGCATTTTGGTCTCAAGAGGCAGTGAAGTGGGGAGAGAAGAGATAAGACAGAAGTAGATATGTGAAGTTTGGAAAAAAATATACCAGAGGATAGTGGCAGGGAAATGTTTTTCCCCTTTTTAGTAAGTCTTCTGATGCTGGAAAATGGAAATGTTGAGGAAAAACTTTTATGTGAAATATTTTTTAAAATAACAATGAAATAATTGCTAGGCTAAAAGGTTGAAAAATGCATATGCTTCAAGTTGTCAGAGTGTTTTTTTGTAGCTCGTACATATTTTAATCTTTTCCACTTTCCTATGAAAACATGCACTATTAGGCAGTGACACATTTTGGTGATTCTGCTGGCCTGGGTACTGGAGGCCACACTTAGCTGCAGTCTTTACTGAGCCATATATTTTTAACCTCTCAGGTATGGGAATTTAGGAGTAGGAAGAGCCCATCCATTCCACGTTGCCTTCATCTGTCTTCCTTCTTGTCTTTCTGTGCAACACCAGACCCAGGAAGGTGGAATAAAAGAGCCCATGGTGTTTTCTCCTCTGTCTGAAGTTTCCTGAACTCCCTGAGCAGGCAGAGGAGCTCACGTGGGGCTGGTGTATGGGCTGAGATTGGAAAGGGGAAACAGATGTAGGATGAGAACTTCTGCACCAGGGATTACGTTCCAGAAATGTGGGGGATACTGCAGTTCTCCCTTATCTACACACAGGGATAAGAAAGTCCTGGCAATATCAAGAGACAGATAAATGTCCACAACTTCTCCAAAGAAATTGGGGCTAGTTGCCTGATACTTAGGACCTGGCACATGAGCTTTGGACTTACAGGGTGACAGTCCTTGTCCTTGTCCTTGTTCAGTCCTTGTCCTTTCTGACAGAGTAGTGAAAAATGGTCTGTATTTGCCTTTCTACTGCACCCCAGTGCATTCTTTTGCCTGGCAAACAAAAGGTCTGCACACACAAGACAAATAAATGAAATTGGTGCAGAATTAACATTTGAAGTGAAAATCTGTTCATTTTCCACCCTTATTCATTCACAAAGCCATGAGAAAAAACAACATGTGTTTTATTAGTTAACTTTGTGATTTCTAAGCTTGCAGAAGGGTTCTTTCAAGAAGATTATATACAAAAGTATGTTAAAATAATCCATTCACAAAGCAAGTCTGAAATAACTTTGAAGCACAGGCTGACAACAACAGAAAGTACTTGTATGTGACACTTAGCTTCAAAAGAGTTAGGAAGGTGCTGGCAAAGGCACAGAGATTATCTCCACCCACACAGGACAACATACATGGCTGAGTAGCTCTGTACCAGCACACAGGGAAACAAAACAGTCTAGCCCAGGATTATCCCTGTGGAGGAACAAGTGCACTCTGCTGGGTGCAGATCAGAGACCTGCAATCAGGTCTGAATGCTCCATCTTTATGTCTTCATCACTCTTGGGACAGGGTGTAACTGTTGAGAGAAAGAACAGCTAAAACATATAGACATTCTGCCTATGAACAAAGATGGAAAATACCATCCAGGTTTTTACATCTTCCCTTGATGTCGACTGTCTGGGTGCCCCACACCAATGCTGATCAGCTGCCGCAGAGCACACACCAGCGTCTGGGGAGATGGTGCTGGGCTGTGCTGGGCTGGCAGAGCTGGCTGGGAAGCTGCTGCTCCCTGGGTTTGCCAGGCACTTTCCAGACAAATGCTGTTATGTGCTCCTTGCTCTGAAGACTTCATCATTAAGGAAGCTAAAGAAATACATGAGGAGACTCAGGAGAAATATATGTATATTTAATATGTAGCTGAAATCCTCACAGCTCTCCACTTAACCATTTAGATTGGATATTAGGAAAAATTTCTTCACTGGAAGGGTTGTCAAGCACTGGAACAGGCTGCCCAGGGAAGTGGTTAAGTCACCAGCCCTGGAGGTGTTTAACAGACGTGTAGTGCTTAGGGACATGGTTTAGTGGTGGACTTGGCAGTACTGGGTTAACGGTAGGACTTGATCTCAGAGGTCCTTTCCAACCTAAATGATTCTATGATCACTTTCTGGAATGTCTTGTATTAAGAAGCAGGTCTTGAGGAGGGATTAGTGCACAGTTTAAGTATTCTCCAGGGTTAACTCAGAAGAGTATCATGAAGAACCTTCGTATTAGAAGCAGAAAATGCAGAACATTTTTCTAAGTCTTCATTTGAGGCAAAACGATAAAGAAAAATTTATGTTTACTACTTTTTTTTCCAGCTATCAGTTCATGAATAATTAATTGATTGTCATTGAACCCCAGTGGCTGTATCTTTAGTTTTATTTGGGATGCTTATCATCAGGAGAACGTGAGGTTCATGAGAGATGTGGTTGCTGTGGTCAGTACACAGTGATCAGGCAGCAACCTCTCGTTTGCATACACCAAACTGGGTCTTCCTTTCAGTTCACGTTGCATGCCCTCCTCAGAAAAGAGTGCTTATTCTCCCTGGTCACTCTTATCAGTAGTCTTTTAACCCCAAAGATACAAAGTGAAGCACTTGAAGGAGACAATTTTATAACTCTTGGGATTTTCACTATAGGACCCCTTGGGAACAACTGATGACCCTTTGCAAAGTTTCCTGTTTACTCCTATCACTTGCCTTCTTCTCCCAGGTATGGCTGCGCAGAAAAGCCATCCATGGGTAAGAACCTCTGGTGGGGATGGCAGGAGACTACTGAGGCAGGAGCCCAACTGGACAACTGCATTCAGGTGTTAGCTTCATTTAGGATCTCATTGACATGGCTCCATCCAAATTAACTTGTACTTGGGTTTCTGTGGTGTTGGCTCTTGGTGTTGCCAATAGCACCCTCACTCAGAAAGTGCACCCCGCTCCTCTCATTTCAATTTATCAGGAATGTCTCTAGTAAAGTTAGGCTCCTGTTTTCGATCATTTGGATCACATTTGGGTTAGATGCCTAAAGCAGGCAGCGTGATTAACATGCCTTGCTCTCAAAGTGCTAAGAGCTGCTGAAACAATATACTCACATTTTCATAATTGCATGCCTTCGTGCCTATACTGAAGGGCGTATGATAGACTAAAAAATAATATATTTCTCAGTTCCCTGTCTGAGAAAGTGAAAAAGATTTTCATATCTGTTCCTGTTTCCTTTTCTAAACACCCTTGATGATGGCTAGAGGAGTCTGGGGTTTCGTGGAGGTTTTGTTCCTTTATCCAGCACACGGTGTTAGTGCTGTAGCTCCCGTCTGCCTTGCTGCAGTGACTGCTCCCACACCGTCCCTGAGGAAACCCCCTTCCTCCCTTCCCATCTCTACACTGCTAGTTTCTCTTTGCATATTACAGTTTTTAAAGCATCAGTATGGATAAGTGCTGTGCACTTCTAAACCACTTTTCAATACCTCTCAAGAAAAAAAACACTTTGCTGTGGCCTAAGTTTGGCTGCCATATCGCACCAAGGCTGGTATAATTATGTCTCCTTGTTTAACACATGTTGCCTTCCAGTATAGTTTATACTTCTACACATTTATATGCTCAATTGCTAAATTAGAAACAAGAAAATATGTTCAAACAAATACAAACAGCACAAAGGAGTTTTCAGACTTTCAAATGTAGCCCCAGTTTGCACGAGTTGTGCAGCTGTGCCCAGCCCTGGAGTGGAGCGGCAGCGCAAGCTCTTGGCCACCAGCTGCTGCGGAGCCATCAACGCAGCCAGTGTTTGCTGGGTCCTTTATCAATAACAGCTATGGCAAATTTGGTGATGACATTCTTGAAGCAAAACCTTAATAGAGATCAGAGGAATTGGAAAAAAAAAAAAAAAAAAAAGAAGAAAAAGAAAGATAGTTAATTCAGAGAAAATCAGTGTAGATGTGTGTGCACCTACTTCTAGGTTCAGTCCTACAAGCAAAATAAATCATTCTCTCCATGCTGAAAAAAAGGTGCAGCCCCAGGACTAATAGTGGTGATGAAATCTATGACTTCAGCATTTTAGCGCTGTGTAGAAACACAGGTCCTGCTAAAATACTGGTGGCAGTGAGTAAGCTGTGTGCTCACAACTGCTCCTACAATTACTGCTGGTTATGGTGCTGCGTCATCTCATGTGGATCCAGTCTGTAGACGGGCACCTTTGTGTTATGGTGAGGCAGCGAATTAGGTAGAAAATCGTGGTGTCTCATTAAAGCAGAACTACACCTGGGTCAGAAATAGCGTTTGGAGAAGACGCATAAGATTTGCATCAGGACAAGAGCTTCAGTTCTTCTCTTTGCAGCTTCCTTTGGTTAGTTCAGGTGTTAAGGGTGTGAGACAAAACCAGCTGCTCAGAATGGAGTAAGTTTCTTTCCAGCTCTTGCCGAAGTCCTTTCCAGCATCGTAGCTGACTGGAATGGAAAAGGCCACCTCCTGCTGGGAAAGTCACCTCCTCAGAGAGAGCCCGGGACACGGCATTCCGGGGGTTACTCTCAAACCTCTCCTGGAGCTGAGAGCACCACCTGCCAGAGAGATGCGGGTGGAGATCTCCTAACATACTTCTTGATATAAAATGACACCGCGTTACTTCCAAGCAATACAAATAATGACGCTTATGGCATATTGTTTTCAGAAACATACTTTTGCCATTTCAAATTTTACACCTAAGAGATCACAAAGTACTAATGCATTCTTAAGGCTTTTGCATAGTAATCATGCTTTTTGATCTAATGGGGTTAAACCATCTAATAAACAAATTCTTGTACTTCCAATAAATGTATGTATCAGGGTGCCTCCTGGTAAAAAATAATGGAATCACATTAATATCTCATATTGCATTATACAGGTTAATTTATCCTCTAATAGACCAGTGAATATCTATTGGTTTAAAATGACATCATTCATGCCCGCTCTTCTGGTTATAAACCATATATAGCAGAAAAAGCTGAATAAATATTTATTAACTGAGCCCATAAGCAAATGGCTACAGGAGTAAATAATTTCTCCTGTGTCCAAATAATAAAATTGGGCTGAATTCCTAACCAATGCAATGCCACCATCTTCAAAACACCATGTTTAGCTCTTTGTCCTTAGATAATTTATTACCTGAACTTGACCACATTTTAAAATTCTCTTGAAGGTGTATGCACAGCTTAACATCCCAGTTCTGGAAAATCATGTGGCTTTTCTTTAACAAAGACCTTTCTGTAGCAATAAGGGTTTCAAATTATGTGTTTCTAAGGGTTCACATATTTTGGCTTTCTGGTATATAAATAGCTCCGGAGCCTATTGGAGCGCAGGTAGCTATCCCTGTCATTGATGGATGAACTATGAATGGAAATGTAGTCCTCTACTGTCAACTTGATTTTTTTTCTGCTTTCACACTAGTGTCCCATTAAACATATATTTATTTACCTGGATTGTACTACAGAGACTGTCAGTAGATAATTCATCACACATTATATAGTATTATATAGCATTATATAGTATTTAAATACTGTGGGTTTTTATCTTCTGCTTCAAAGCAGAGCTACAAGCAACCGCTTCTCTAATATACTTGGTTTCCCAGGGTTTTCATCAGTCTGGGATTTCCACTGCTTCTAGTTTTATTGATTCACTTTGCAAGTTTGGAAGCATTAGGATTTTTTTGCAGTTTCCAGGTTACTCTTGCGGCAGTCGTCAAGAAAGGGCCACAGTTGTTCTTGTAGGGGAAAGAAAACTTTGCCAAACTAGCTAGTCCCGGGATTTGGAGGACGTCTTTCCAAGCAGGGCTCCAAGAGAGAAACAAATGGTATTGCTCTCATGTCTGGCTAGAATTACGAACTGTGACTGTTTGAGCAGATTTCACAATCCCGTTACCAGTCCGGGAGCTTGGCTTGGTAGCAGTGGCCAGGGGGACAAGCACCAGGCAGCCAGTTTGGGGGGTCCTAGGGGAGGTTTTCCTGGTGCCCTCCTGGGCATGGCTCTTCTCCAGGCCTGTGCCCATCTCCCGCGTATGTTCAGCCCCTGATGACAGCTGGATCCAGACGTGATCATTCCCAGAGAGCAGGGAACCGCACCAGCCGTGCATCAGGGAGTCATGGGCTACACAGCCTCCGCACTTACTTTGTGTTTCTGGATTTACTCCTTGTAAAACTGCAGCAGAGAAGCCCAGCCAGAAAACTCCAGTCTGCTTGCACTGATCTGTATGAACGCCCAACCAAGCCCTAAGGCCAGGCTTTTTTTGTCTTCCAGGGATGATTTTTTTTCTTTCTGGTCAACTTTCCCTGAACCCAGGAGGAGCAGAATTGCCTTAAACGTGTGGTATGATTGACTGCAGGAGCTACTTTGGAGGCTGTGCTTTATTTTTCAGTAATGCCATTCTCAAGGCTTCTGGAATTTGAGAATTTTATATATTGGTCCAGTGAATTGCTGCCTTTGCCAGCTATTTGTCATCTGTCTCAACCATTTGAGATATAGGAATACATTTTAGAGAGGAGCCTCATTTTATTTTTATTTTTGGCAGCTTGGTGAAGTCTTTTATTCCAGTAGCAACACAGAGCTGTGCTTGATATGTTACAGCTACCTCTAAGCTTTCGGACTGGAGATGTAAAGATGTTCTTGGCTCAGGTTACGGTATCACCACATATTGAAAACATAAATGGTCACAAAAGCTTCTTGATTTAAAAGGTGGGATTTATTTTCTTTTTACCAAAGCTCTCTAATTTCCTGAGTGTCATATATTTGCTCTGATGAACCCTGCTTTGCTTCTTATTGCAATGGCAAAGGATTGAAATTCTTAGGTCAGTAAAGGGGTTTCCTGGTGGGATTTGTCGTAGCAGGTTGAATAGTGCAGCAAAAAGATGAAGATTCATTTATA
The DNA here is from genome assembly GCF_036013475.1 of Columba livia. Taxonomy (NCBI): domain Eukaryota; kingdom Metazoa; phylum Chordata; class Aves; order Columbiformes; family Columbidae; genus Columba; species Columba livia. The sequence continues at coordinate 16,716,244 of NC_088604.1, forward strand.
GCTGTGTGAAACAGATCCCTCTCTTTGCTCCAAAACTTTGTGCTTAGAATAGCTAAAATTTCCCCTGACGTCATGCAATCCTGATAACTGTTCTGTCATTGACATTGTTTTGGACAATTATATGTATAGAAATAATTATTTCATTTTGCGTTTTGTCCTTAGCACACTGGCTCGGTATGATGAACATGACTACATTTTCCTATGTGGTTAATCGTGAACTCAGTGCCTTCCATCACCTTTTCTTGACTGTGAAGTTTCTGAATTTCTTGCCAAGTATTTAAGTGCTTACCTAATGAAACTCATGCCAGGATTCAACAGCTCATGTAATCTCGCAAGATCCTATCGAAGGTCATTAAGGCACAATGCTATTAAAGCTATAGTGAGCAGATATATATGCCCAAACCTATAGCTGTCTGGCTTTTGCTGCAGTGCCTTTCCAATATGCTCTCTGACCTGGGAAACACAAAAATGGAAAGGATCTTTGGCTTTTTTCAACGTTGCCGTGTCAAAAGAGATTTTTTAGAAGTCTAAGAAAGGCCTCACATTAGCTGCTCAACTACTGTTGGGGGGGTCCTGTGTGGAAAAGAAAGAGCTCTTCCAAAAGTTCCTTTAAAAACCTTTAAAATGTAAAATACTAGGTAACCTAAGTATATGGTAGTGGTCTAATTCTCTTTAACACCCTTGCAATATGTAATACATGAAGTCTAGCTGATGTGAAAAGACGAGGCCCACACAGGGCCTAACTAAACTGCCAAAGATGTGAGGATTTTTGTTGTTCCGAGAATCAAACCATTCTAAAAAAATTATACAAACTTTTATAGTATATATTTTAATCTCTAATTTCTTATGGTACAGCTAAATCATCTACTAATATTCAGATTTTTTACAAAATCCCTAATGAAAAAAATATATAAGCAAAACATACATATACTCCATGAAATACTGCATTTTAGCAAAGAGCCTTACCCTATAAATATTTCTTGTCTCTGTCTGAATGTGTCAAGGTTAAGAGTGGCTGTGCAAGGTGGCTGTTTAAGAAGCATGACTATAAAAAACTCCTTGAGCCTATGGAGGACAATATGTTTAGCACACGAAAATAAATACTCATGTAAAACTGATTGGGAAAAAAATTAAAACAGGATAATTATAGTTATCAATCCACTGGAACAGTGGGATGTGAGCAGCGCTGTTTGATTAGATGATTTGCAAGTTGATTAGTGATCCTTATCTTTTCCTCCAGCATTTAATTGTCCCTGTTGGTCTGACTTGGCGTGATGAGTGATCGCAAGGCAGAATTTATCACCTAATCACACGACACACAGGCAGGTGCTCGGGGGGAAAACCATATAGCTGCGATGGAAATCTGAACTCTTCCCAAAGCTCTCTTTGCAAGGGATTTCCACTATGTCAGGGGGATTTGGTGCAGAATGGCTTTATTTCCCAAGACTCTGTGGTATATGCTGAACAGTTTTTCCGTCTTCTCCATCTAGTAGCTGTGGCGGACTCGCAGTCACCATATTATTACTTTTCAGTGGAGGCTTTGCTCCTCATGCATTAATCTTCTCCTGGAAACAAAATGTTTAGTGATGCCCAGGCCTTTCCTCTGGGTAGCTCCCAAATCTTTGTTGATGGGAGAGGAGGATGATGCACGCCACCTTTGCCTACAACCCAAACTGACCCCTGAGCACCCTGTGGGCCCTATTGTGTGGGGGTGAGGAAGGCTGGTGGCACCTCCATTTTACGTTCTCTTTCCCTTGGTTTATTGCTTTTACATAGCACAAAGAACCTCTTTTTTTCTTGCTCTGGAGTAATTTTCACCCTCTTCTGTCAACAGAAATGACTCCAATGGCAAGGGCAGTTACTGTTTCCATGCCCAAGCATGAACCCGTATGTCTGTGTGTGTCTCCACAGCTGCGCATAAAGACCCATAAGCATGAAGACCTGTACAGCATGCATGCTTCTTTGTATTTACACTCACTTCTAACAGGCAGATGGATCACTCCTGCTAATCACAGCAGGTGCAGGAAAATACTATTTCATGTATGCTTTCTAGCTGAATCTGGGAAATACAGCCACGCAGTGCAACAGCTGGGTGATGCTACCAAAACACATTCTGTCTCCTGGCAACAGCCTGATCTTAGGTGACAAATGCACAGAGCAGAAAAATAAAACAAAACTACGAGCAGAAAGAGAGAGTTTTGCTGGAATTTTGCGTTGGTGTTGCACATACATCTGAGGGGAAAATTCAAACATCAATAAAATAGCAAATAGCAAATTTAGGCTTAACTCCAGCCATCAGTTATTGGTAAGTAACAGTTGCGTGTTTCCTTATTGCATGGCAACTCAGAGTCAAGATGTTCCCTCAGGTGACAACTGCCCTGGAGGGATCTGAGAGCATCTTCACTGTGTGTCTGACCCACCTCCTCAGGCACCCAGTGAGTCCAGCACCTTCGCCTCTGCAATCCAGCCATCAAGAGGGGTCACTGACTGCACAACCCCAAACCCTGGGACTTCTGGTGATGTAATTTTAAGTGTTTGCGGAGCGTTGGGCAGCTATTCATGGCATGAATCAGCGCAATCATATTTACCCGGTAAGCGTTATTGTCGGAAGGCCTCCACCCACAGCAACGCTTTGCTGGGGCTGAGCTCACCACCACCAGTTTCAAAAGGCAGACTGCAGAAGTGTTTCAAAGACAGGGTTGAGACACTCAGTCCTTTCAAAAATAATTGAAACTCTATGTGTCTGACTTTTATAGCCTTGCTTACCTCCCGTGAACTGCTTCAAGCAAAAGTCAGCAGCACCGCGGAGGGCGGAATACAGAGTAAAACAGAGCTTTAATGCAAAACATTTCTCAGGGACATTCATATAGCCTAACTTTAGACATTCAAACTTTGTTGTCTAACTTTAAGCTAAGTCCCATACACAGGCCATTCATCTAATTTTAAAACAGGAACTCATGGTGTCCTATTTCTTTCCACTGACTATAAAGGAAACATAAGGTTGCAAATATCAAGTTTACCATTTTCTTCACCATAGTTAACTGTCTTAAAGGTACCAGTGGTCAGCTAATCCTCTCACATGTTTTGCCTGTCAACAGATTAATTCCAAGCTTATAGCAAAACAACAACAAAACATTAGATGCATGACCCTGTCTTTAAAAGTCCATCCGTTTCTTATTCTTGTGATCCTGAAGCCCTTCCGGTTTTTCTGAACTATATTCTGATTATTCTGCCTTTGTCAGTGACAAATGTCATTAGCATTGGCAAGCTTTTCATGGCAAGCTTTTCATGTCAAGCTCACCGATAAAAATAGTTGATTCTAAGCTCACAGAATCAGAGAATCACAGAATGGTTGGGGTTGGAAGGGACCTCTGGAGATCATCTAGTGCAATCCACTTGATAAAGCAGGTTCCCCTAGAGCAGATCACAGTTTTCCACTTGCTCCTTAAATAGTGTTCTTCTACCCCAATAATATGTTCAGCAACCATTTTCATTTTAACAAATTCTTCACCTGCCTTGGATATGTCCTTCATGTAATTGATAGTTTCCAAAGTGACATCATGTGAAATACTTTGTTGAAAACAGAATGAGAAAAATTTAGGGGATTTTTGCCTCTAAGAATCAATTAGGCTTATCACAGAAAGATAGCAGGGTAGTGTTGTGTGACCCACCTTGGATTAAGCTGTCCTAAACTGTACTCTCCTTTGCCTACGTCTGCTGACTGTTGAAATCAAACTAACAGTTGGTGTTTTGCTAAATCAAAACCTTTTTGCTTTCTAAAATGTAGAAGCTACTCTTGTTCTTCTGCCAGCATCCATTCCTGAGTTAACGTATCTATTTGCTAGTTTTTGCCAGTTCATGTGTTGGTTCTTTCAGGGTTGTGGGTAGAGATGGAACAGTCTTCTTTGTCTGAAAATATTAGGCCTTTTAAATTTTGTATCTGCTTCAGATTCTCTCTCATTCGCACGAGTCCCACTGTCTTTGCCCCACATGTCACCATGCTTGCTAAAATCTGAAGCAAAGTTTTCATTTTGGTTTTGGCCAATGCTTCGGTTATCTTTAACACTCAGTCCCACTCTTTACTACATAGCAGCCTCAAATTGCTCTTTTTTCTCTCTATTTATTTATATGACTGAAGACTATTTTACAACGTGTTTTTAATTTCCTTTGCAAGGTCTAACACAGCCCAGCTTTTGGCAGATCTTGCTTTCTCCCCACACTTTCTGACCTGCAAAATGCATTTTTTTCCCTGTTAATTTGGCCCTTTTTTTTCCATTTTTGCAGGCCCTTTGGCTACCCCTTTTCAAATTACTTGAGTCTGGAGTTCTTTTCCATGAGCTTTTTCTCCTTCCTGAAATGCAGGCTCAAAATACATTTCTGTATCTTTGACTTCAGGAATCTCCTTTACAGTAAGTATCCAAGTTCCTCAGGTCAGTGACTTCACCGTTTTGAGATTAAAACAGACCAAACGTGAAAACCCAGGAAAATAAAGATTTGTTTCTTTTCATTCTGTTTAATCAAAGTCCTTTGTGATCTGCTTGATCAAGGCTATTTTCTACAGTCACCTCTTCTGTAACCTCCTCACTATGTCTAAATGAGCACTACCTCCTGCAGGCACAATAAATATCATGTTGAAAAAAACGTCTGACAGAAGTCCAGATTCAGGAACATCTGAGCTCTGTCATCGTGCATAGCTCACTTTTATTATTCATATCATTCTGCTCTGATCTGTGTCTAGAAAAACGACATCTCCCACAGGTCCTGTTGTCTGTCTAATGCTATTCCACTGTTCCATAGCCACAGTTAGATATTATCTAGAGGATCTTTAGTGGATCTATGCTACTGCTGTAATAACATTTTGTTTTACACTGCTTTTCAAGAAGGCAATGGACCTTGATTAATTTTATTGTATTGTGCTCTTCCTTCTTTATACGTTAGTACATCACTAGTGTGCAGTGCTGCTCTGTCAGTCCTACCTCTGTGTCCATCTGTCCTGAATACTGCCTTCCTGCCAACTCCTGTTCTCCAGCCAGAAGGGACATCCCCCCATCTTTCTGTCAGCCTGGTAAGTGCCTGGTTTTAGGTCCCACACCACGAGATTTGGCTCCTCTATCTCACTGCATGGGCCCGTTTTTTTGCTTACCTGGCCACCCATCTTGTGAGTATAACTTTGTGTTTTCTCCTTGCTTTGCAGATCTTTATCTTTGCTGTGCTGCCTTTTTTGTTTGTTTCCTTCACTTATTCCATTTTTCTTTCCCTACATATTAACCTAGCGTGAGATTACTTGAGTCTGTTCCAGCCTTAACCCCAGCACTTTGATACTCCATGTTCAGCCACTGAAGACAATTTTCCTCCTGTGAAAGCTTTCCAGCTTTCGAATGTGTTGAAACCATCCTTTCTAGCTCTGTCCTTGAGCTATTTGTTGGTTTCGTTAGCTCAACATGCTTTTGCCTTTTCTTGCTAGGAACTCTGAGACCTGAACTGCAGATCACTCAGGTCTTCAGCTCTTTTGCAGACAGAAGGAGTTTCTTCACAACAAACATAGCTGATTGATTTTTTCCCCCCTTAGTCTTCTCTTGTAGCATAAAGAGATCTAAAAATGCATGTACATATAATTTTCATCAGAGCAGCAAACAAATAAAACCAAGGTTCAACAGAAAGGTGCAAATTAGAACCAAGCTTTGTCATTCTTAAAAATATATTTTCTGTATTTCTGAAGCTTTGCACATACAATCCCATGCAGCTTCTTTATGTTAGTGATAACTTCGCATCTGACATGCTACGTCAAGGAGCTGTTCCCTTGTACTGTTGTTAATGTGACATAAACACTTAAAATGTTAAAGAAATGAAACTTATACTTTAAACATCTGCCTAAAATGGCATATGCTTCATTAAACATATATTTGGAAATGAGCACGCTGCTCTAAATGAATATATACCATCAAATATTTCAGATAGAATCAATACAGTTAGTCTTCCTAAGTTTCATATTAAGCAATAAAAATATTAAATGAACAGTTTGTAGTAGTTTCCTACACAAGGCTTTCCAAGAGTCAGCACTTAATGCCTTCTTTCATGCACGTACATTAATTTAATGTGTAGGCTTTGCCTAAGAACATGAATAAGTCATTCCTTTTAATGTTTTCATTTGCATGTTTAATTTGAGTATGGGAATCAGCGGAAACACACTTAAATGGTTATGCTAGTTTATTCACTTTGTTTTTGAAAATTGGTGCATGCACGATGGGCGAGAAAGAAGTAATCTGGGTAGAAGCAGAGTTGATGGGAAAGTAGGTTATAATTCAGTCACATGTTGTCTGTGTAGTGAACAAGGGGTCAAGTCTGTCAAGTGGTCACATTAGTATTTTCTAATACATTAGAATAGGATTTTAAAAGAATGCCAACATGAGCAGAACCAGTTTTTATAAAGACATAAGTCAATTAACTATATTTCCTAAGCTACGTATTTCCTGGCCCAACCCTGCTGTAAGGACTCTCATGCGGCTTTCGTGAGCATCTGTGAGCATTTTGACTTTCAATTACAAGATCGTGATTTTTTTTCCATAATTCTCTGAAAGTGCCCCCTCTATGGGAACTTCAGGATTTCTTTAAAAACTAATTGAAGAACCTACGGAATTTTTATAGCAATTCTGTAGGACATTTCTGGAGACAGTATTTTTGAACAAGCCTGTTATAACAGGTTGTGTTAGAAGAAGATTATTACTTCCTATTGAATTATAAAACATTATCAGAAACCATAAGGAAGACCTATCTGTTTTATGGTATCAAGGCGGGCTTGAGGATGTGCAGATTATGGGAAGAGGAAGAGAGGAGGTGTTGTTATTTCCCTGGCAGCACCCCAGGGCTGTTTTAATGCATGTTTCTCAAAGAGATTCATGGAGCTCTTACAAGTGGTGTAATGCTGCCCTGCGCAGGTCTCCGTCTCCCATGAAGGTGTCCCAGTAAAGGATGTGGTTCAGGAAAGAGGGGATTCATGGGCTGGGGGCTCCTGAGTGCTCTGCAGTGTCACAGAGCCCAGCAAAGCATCTTGTGGCTCTGCCCTTCTGAGAGGGGGAGAAGCGCTTTTTCAAGCCTCTGCCTGAAAAAGAAGAGAGATCCCTTCGCTGCCCCACTCCTTTTCTGTACAAGCTACAAGTGACGGGGACCCCCTGTGCCATCCTGCTCCTCCTTGGTCCTCACAGGACCAAGAAGTCTTTGTGCTGGCCACAGGCCCACAACTATTCCTCCTTGCTCAGTAGCCTGAGGCACCTTTGGGCTTGGTCATTCCCTTCTCCCTCTCCTCACCCAGGGGACCCAGGGTTTTTCTTCACTTTGTACCCCCCATCACGCTCCTCCCCACCCCTCTCTTCCTGCAAGGGACTGAGACCCCCATAGCACTCCCTGTCCGGCTCCTCTGCCTCTCCTTCCCCCCTGCCCAGCACATGCACCATAACTCTCTGCCCAAAATGAGACCTTTAGGAGCTACCATCAGCCTCAGTGTGAATGAATGCAACTTCTTGCCCCAGAATAAAATTATTGGTGAACTCTCACGTTCAGATTTTCAGTGGATTTCTCTTTTTCGGGCCCCAAACAGGGGTTGCAGGCTTCAGCCTAAAAATCCTCACTGGACCCAAGAAATCCTTCAGAATTTGAGCTACTTTGTTCATTGCTTTTAGCTACTTTGCAAAGAATGCTCCAGAGATCTGACATTCCTAGGCCTGGATCATGTCAAGCTTTTTCTACAGCAGTCGGAGAAGCCACTCCAGATAGCATGGGGCACCATGTACCTTCTTGTCGGAGCCAAGGAGTTGGTGGACAACAGGGAAGGGACAAAGTTAAGGAAGACTAGAAGGTCTCATAGTTACTCAGTTTTCAGCTACATACTTCCAGATGGTTTTGCACATTTTTTTTCATACCTGTTTGACAGTTAAAAGGGACCCACACTTTTGCAGATGTTCCTGAATAAGTGAATGCTAAACAGAGATACAAGTGCTACACAGGAAAAAGTGATGTAGAACTAGTTGTGTACTACCAAATTTGTGGGTCTCCAGGTTTTTAAGTCTCTTTATTGTAACAAAGCAGTCCAAAAGTCTTCTATTTTCCCAACACATTTAACACCATAGCACAATTTCCATAGGACTCCGGGAAAATCTGTAAAAGGTTGTTGGTTTTTGTTCTGTTGGACATGTATTCCCAATATTGAAAAGCACAGGACGATTTACTGCTTAACATTGAACTTTCTCCTTGTTTGGAAGTGAATGCTCCTGTCATTACGTTAGTTAAAGCTAATTTCCTGAAAAGACAGCTGCAGAACCCCATCTAACCTGCTTTCTGCTACTTATTAAATAATATTTCATACTGCAAAAGAACTCAGGCTAGGTCTTATCTTCCTTTTCTCCCCATAAATAAACGTATAAAAAGAAAGAAACAAAATGAACAGTATTTTTACTGGAGACCAAACTGTAAAATAACACATAACAAATCACACTTTCCTATGAAGTACAAAATTCCTGGGACACAATTCAGTCTAGAATGAGAAGCTGGAAGTCATGTTTTACAGCACTGGAATACATGATTGAAAATTTACCAGTGGGTCACTGGTATGAAGGACTGAGTGCCACGTACAGACAACTGCCAGTTGCAGAGGAATTACCTGTTGCAGAACTGCTGTGCCCCTCCTGCTGGAAACATCCCAGCTTTCTGGCTGTCTGCAGGTCACCCCAAAATGCCAAGGAATGGCACAGGGCAGCCCAGACCCCCTGCAGAGGGACTCCGCTGACTCTTGGACCTGCAAGTGTGCATGAGCCTGTATGTGCTTCAGCAGCTACACAACACAACCAAATATCAGGTGTTTCACACTCCACCTCAGGACTTGGTTGCTGCTGAAAACCCAACTCATGTGTTATACAGTGAGAAATCTGTCACTGCTGGGCAGGGACTGTGCTCTTGTCATTCACCTGTTAATGCATCCAGGTGTATACAGTCCCTCTTGGAGTGTTTTACTTTCTGACAGTACGGAAGGAGCTACTTCTCACCCCCGGTTCTACGCTCCTCAGGATGAAAAAGCCTTTGGAAGCATTGGTGCTTATAAGCTAGGGTAGGATGCATTTTGCTTGTTTTTAACCAGCTCAAATTGCGAGAGTAGATTCCTCCCCTTGCTTAGATGGTGTTTTAAGATGGGACGAATGCTCCCTCTGGAGGTGCTGGTCTCTGCAGTGCACAGAGGCAGCTCGGGCAGGCAGCGGGGCCACGCCAGCTCTGCAGCTTGCAGAGGTCACCAGAAACTCCCAGAAATTCCCTGGGTGGGGAGGATGACCGGGAGAGGAGGGGAAAGGCAGGGCCTTCTAAACCCACTGGCCAGTTTTGTCCCACAAAGTAGTGCAGTGGCAGAGACCTCAGAGGTACACAAGTCCCTACTACCAGTCCTACTTGTAATCCTTCAGCATGGGAGGACTCACAGGTGATGTGGAAGGTGGTTGAGATCGGGGATACAGAGATTAAAGGCTCGAAGCTGCGGGGAGCGGGGTTTCACCTGCGCCCTTGCTCAACGAACATCTTTTGAAGATGACACCAACCAACCCACGTGTGCTTCAGCCAGGCCGAGTGCTCATGCTGAGCCCTGGGTATCGGCACCTGCCCAGCAGCCGCTGTGCTGGGTACAGCAAATTACAGCACATCTCCCCCTGATTTGGGCATTAATTAACCCATCTTGCTACAGGCTCACAGAAAAATGTCGTCCCAGGTATATGGAAAATCAACCCTATTGATTTTTTTTTATTTTTTAGGTTAAGTTTGGCTGAAAAGCCAAGCCAAATTTGGCCCAGTGTTAATATTGGACAGAAAGATCACAAGCAGATCAGGCATGTCTGTGTCTGTACTTGTGTGGCCAGACACTTCATAACCAAGAAAGAATATGTCGTGCCGAGCGGATTTGAAAGAGTAACTTATCCCAACAAACCCAGTATTTAAAGATGGGGAGAAATAAATAAGATGAAAGCATGTTCCTACCCGCTACAGCTCTATTGTGGTTTACAAAATTAGCCTAAAGCACTTTCCAAAATGATTTTCAACACTCCTGAACACTTGCAAATTATTTGTTTTGTTTGGTTTGGGGCTGTTGGGGTTCTTTCATTTAGAGAAAAAAAAAATACATCCTTTCTTCTGGCTTTTCTGAAACATAAAAACAAGAGCTACGATGCATCTTTCTGCTGAGCAGTGCATGACATTGTGGACTAAAGTTCTCCCTCCTCCTAAACACTGCCTGTTCTTTCACTGGGGAGAGATGCAGAGTGACTAGCCTGTGCAGTGTCACTCCTCAGGTCATCCAGAGATGTTGTGGCAGCATCTAGCACAATTGGAAAGTAAAATCATGGCCATTTCCAATGTAAATTCTCTACCTCTAGAAAAGAAAATCTGTGTAAAACTGCTTTTGGTTTGCTGTAAATTACTCTGCTGGCTGGGATTACACAGAAGAGACAGTGCATTATTTTTTGCTACTCTTTTATCACAAGTTTGTCTGCTTTCAGGTTATTTAGGTTGGCCTTTTCCTTATCTGCACTCTTTTTTAGCTGTGTATGTAACCATCAGCCATCCGTCTGTCACCCACAGTGCCGCAATACTGCTCTGTCTGACCGAGACAGCGAGACAGAGCTTACGATTAAACCTGAAAACCATTATATCTGTAAAAGGATTCATGATAAACATTCTAGTGACCACATAGGTCCTCTTAACCCATCATCAGCAAGAGTATTTGATTATTTATGGTATATATGTCTGTATTGTTGTTTATTGTTTATTATAATAATTATCAATATTATTATTAATAATAATGTTAATATTGTTATGTTTATGTTCTCTATTTCTAGATTTGCTTCTCTGGAGGAATTGAAAAGGTCTGTGCTACAGATGCAGCTGGACCAGGAGCAAACAGCAACCTGAAAGTCCCTGCAGACCGGTCCAAGGAAACCAAAGCACCTCCAGCTCACACTCGTCCCCTTGCACAAGCGCTTTGCCACCACCTCACACAAAGCAGCCTCAGAATGTCACTGGCCAAGGGAGCCACGTGAGAGAGCTCAGGGTCAGAAATGCCTTTGCAGCTGAAATCTCCGGGCCTTATTCTCACTTCTGGCCAATTTGTGCATGTCCCAGAAGTGGAAGGGAAACACGCTGGTCACTTTTGGGACAGGGGGCTTGGGCAGAGGGATGCTAGGGCTGGTTTTGGCCAGGCTTTTATTATTGACCTGGAGATGTCTAGATGCTCAGCACTGGTTTTCATGCAGACCAGCCCATGCCAGGCTCCCCGGCACTGGAAGCTATCGCCTTACCTGGGGTTAATGCCATCCACTCTCAGTTTTTGTTATTCCCAGCATAAAGATATTTGTCAGGAGATAAGTTGATCTTTTTATAGTCAGGCCTGGAGTTTCCATGGTGAAATTAGCCAAGAGGAGTTTCCTCTGCAAAGCAGAGCATATCCTTTACTGGCAAAAACACATTACTCCCTTGGTTGTGAGGAAGTGTCATTGTCCGAGATCTATTCTGGTTCTTAAGGGCTCCATATCCTCAAATAAATATTTTTAACCTGAAAGGAATATTTATACTGCCCAATGAGAGCAGTTTGCCAGGTTATTCTTAGTTCTGCTTGTGTGTTTGCTTCATTTGTGTATAATTTTTTCCTTATTGATCTTTTTTTTACAAACTTTTAATAGAAAATGAAAGCAAAGGTAATAGATTAAAGCAATTCCTGGAACTAACCCACTGACAGGGCCAAAGTAACACCAGAGATTAATCTGATCTGCCACAGTCGATGTGCATCCTAACCAACAGGAATGTTTTTGATAAAATATTTTCTAAACATTTCAGAAACATTTGAAGGTGCCCAGAGGCAGGACATGGGCTGGACCGCGGCTCTTAGTCCCAGGCATTGAGCAGAAAAACCATCTCTTGTCCTGATATTCAGTATGCTGGGCTAGAAAATGAAAAATCATCCTGTTTTAAACAAGGCACCTTGAAGCAGAAATTAATAAAATGTTGGTTATGAAACCTTATGTAAAAGCTCTGTTGTTGGCACAAAGCTCAGTTCGTGGGCTAACCCTGACCTCACCCATGGTGAATGAGGACCAGTGCCATTAAAACCCACAGGGTTACGACACTGTAAGCCTGGTGTGAGACCAAAAGGCATCAGGGGATTATACTTGTAATATGTTAAAGAAATTTGTTTATTTTTTTCCCTTAGGCCTGGTTATCTTAATAAATTGGCATTTTGCTGATGCTGAGTATCCACAGCCATGGGGTTTTTTTCTCACCACCTGCTGAAGTCAGCATGGCTGAAATGCCCATATTTCAGTGTTTTGCAGAACTGGGGCCTTACAGTGCTTATCTGCTCCAGCATCCTCATCTTCCTTTCCTTGATGCTGCCCTGGGGGACTGAAGTGACTGTGATAGATGTATTTTACATTGCTAACAGTTAGTTAGAGCTCCCTGCTATCCCCTGATGGAACAGCTCTGATTCTGCCACAGAATAATGAGAATTCATGATTCATCTGCTAATTACACCTTTGTTGTATACGTTTGTGCTTATTTTCTGCAGGGACTGAGCACCCTTGACTCTTACCGATGGCAAGGCATGGAGCAGCCTTGAAAATCAGAGTGCTGGATGATGTATAAGCACAGCATGAGAATATGCTGGAGCTGTGGCACATTGCTGGGGTTACCAGGGCAGATCTGCCCTCTACAAAGGGAGATTTGCTTTGGGCATTTCTGGGGTATTCCTCTGAAATACAGCCAGGGTTGTGACAAATGCCAGCACAAAGCAGTTCTTAGACATTTACACGTCTAGATAAAATAATTCAGATTGGAAATTTGAACATTCTGTTCAAAACATACGGATAATAAATCTTGTATTATTTTCTTTTAAAGGAAGTGATTCAGCAAAACAAAACTGTATATGATATAGAATATGATCTTAAATTTGTATATCTACATTAATCAAAAAGTTTGGGCTAAAAAGCATCAAACATCAACTTGCCCTTAAACAAAGCAGATAAATATCAGTAGAAGCAGGTAGATGCTTCCAGAAAGAGAGATAGTGCAAAGCTCCCTTGTGGCACGCTTTGGAAACAGGCTCTGACCTACATACTGTAAACCCAAACAGCAAATCCAAACCAGGATGCTGGATTTGGGTTTGATTTGAACTCTGAGTCTCAATGTCCTGATTCTCAGGTGCAATATAAATGATGGACTCCCAGGACACGAAACTATAAGTAATGGCAGGTTGTTCCAAATAAGCATCATACAAGAAACTTAATGATGCTGTGCATTTTTCTTATTTTTTTGTTAGTTTTATGTACATTTGAGAGACGATGGTATGTATGGGCATTAAAAGGAGAGGTATGGGCTTGGATGGTGCCAGTGGCAGCGCTCCCAGCCCTCCCCTGTCCCTCGCTGTCTGTGGCCCACAGCAACTCATTTAACCTCTCTGTTTTGGCTTCTTCAGAATAATTATGCTTAGCCCACAGGGGTGCTGAAACAGATTAATTAGCTAAGGTTTGTAGAGACCTTTGAAGATGTCAAGCACTGTAAGTGCTGCTTATTATGAATGTATATTATTGCATGCTGTATGCACAGTGGGATTATGGAGTATTTGATATTGTGCAATTGGAGAGGAAAAAGAAATGAGGGACCTCCTTAGGGAGCCTGACTGGTGTGTATTTCTAAACACATTTCTTTCCCAATCTCAATGTTATATTCCATTTAAATACCTTTCTCAAGGCCCTAATGATTTGCTGTGAAGTTGTCAGATATCCCTATACAAACTTCTATGAAAAGTTATAATTTGAAATTTAATATTTCCATTAGTTCCTTGGCTTCATAACTACAGTGGCCACAGCTGCCAAAACCACAGTAATTTTTAGCCAAAATCAGATAGTTTTGACTTTCAGCTATTTTCAGTTTGTTAATCCAGCTGTCAGTGTGGCCGCGCAAGAGCTAGTGCCAGGATGGGATAGGAATATACCCAACGGGTGCAGGGCTCGGCAAAATGCACCTGTGCCTCGGTGTTGGGGCCTTTGACTTGGAATATGTTTATCCTCACAGCATCCTTGGGATGAAAGAAAGTGCAGTTATCATTAACTAAATAAGTGCGTTTGCTCACAAGGTATCACCACGACAGATAAAAGTGGTAGAAATTTGGTTTGGTGGCTTCAGTCTGTTTGAAAGTCACCTGATTCCTCAGTAGTAATGGCAACGTACAGTTGCCTTCCTTTCTGATCAGCATAACTTGGAAATCCCTATAACTCCACCTTTCTTCCCTCTGGCTATTGAGTAAACCGTGCCCAAGCACCACAGTCTCTCTGAATGCAGAGATTCCCTTCCCCTTGAACAATTTCACCTTTCATTATTTTTCTAGTGCCTTTTAGAGATGAAGCAGAACAGGCCAAAAATTGTTCCCACCCCAAATCATGCACACTTTTCCTAATAGCTCAGCCTTCTTTCACTCATTGTGTGAAAAAAGTTAATTCATTGCTAATCATTGTGAAATATAATTGATAGTATATGTGAATTATTGTTTATGATAATGCATCATAAAATAGTGTAATATAAATATTTGTTAGCAACTTATTTATGACTTATAAACAGAGTAAATGCAAATTGTCTCAAGATGATGAAAACCTGGTATCTGATGACACCATAACAGAAACAAAACTTGAAGCTTTTCTATCCCACACATTGTGATGTCTTTGACCTTGGTTATACAGTGTCCAATCTGATGTCAGCCCACTCTTAATGGAATCGTAACAAGACCCTCCACATTATGCCTCTCCCGCTGCAGAACAAGGGCAATAGGGCCCACGTGCTTTAAAGAACTGTGCGATACCTTCGTCTTCTCTTACATCTTGCTGAGAACCATTCCTTCTGTGTGTTCTTCATGTGCACCACTTGGATAAATTATACTTTTCAATTTGTCATGATTCCCCCTGTGGGAATTTGGTGATATCTTCTCCATTTCCTATTCTCAGCTCATGGAAGAACCCAGTTTGTGTCTTCTGCTGCATCAAGAATATTTTTAGCACTTCAAATCTAAGCCTGAGTTATCCGATCTGGAAGTATGGTGGTTGATTTTCCCTCCAGGCAGTTTTCTTTTGCCAGAAGGATGCTCCAAAATGGGGAAGTTCTTGCAGATAACACTGTGTTGTGTGCCCCGCCGCCATGTCACCTTCCCATCCCTGGTACGCCTGACAGGAGCACATTTCAACAAAACATAGGGCAGAGGCTGGGCACCTTGCAGGACATTTGGGTCATGGTTGGAGGTGTATTTCTGCCAAATGCAAGAGTTCCCAGCTCTCCCCCTGCTCTCGGGACCAGCAGACCTGCATCCCCCAGTGACGCTAAACTCCCCTCAAGAGGTGGCACCTGACACAACAAGGGGACACACTGCCGCTTGTGAGGTTTGGACTGGACAGAAGGAAACCTGTTTTAGCAGAAGGCTGACATGGAGCTGGGACAGGCATCCAGAGAGGGAGAAGTCTCTCGGGACCTGCTCTCCAACACAAACTGAAAAGCAGAAGCCACCAGCTTGTTAGAAACAAGACCGTGGAAGTTCACACACTTTTAAGAGGGGGAAGATCTTCTGCTTGAATGAAGATGATTTGCTTTGCTAAAACTCCATGTACTCATAAGCTTTTCGCATCCATTCAGCTTTTTTTCTCTCTCTTTGCATTTCTGCATCAGGTGGTGCACAAGCTTGAGAAGGCTGGGTCATTCAGACAGGCTGCCTTTCCAACAAGGAAATTACTATTCACAGTAAAACCAGTTAACGAAGCTGAAATACTCAGCCCGTGATCTCCAGCCTGCAGTCCATGTCCTGTGAGAAGGGACAGGCACACAAAAGCATGTTGGTCCTCAAGATACAATTAAAATACAACCTAATTTTTCTGTTTCTCTTCAGTGCATTCACAGTTTAACTTCCATGGGGCTGGAGAGGAAAAGATAAGTGGGTGTTGCTGAGTGTAATTTTGCTTATCCCAGCTACAAATTATTTATAAAGCATGAGGATAATTTCATTACTCCCCTCTTCCTTTGTGGCTCTCAGCCTCTCAGAGAATTATTTTATTAAGATGAATCCTCACTGTTTGTCTCCACATGAGCGGGGGTGCCCACATAAATAAGCCACTATGAAAACCACAGATGTGACAGAGATGAGAGAGGCAACGGCTGTCTTGCAGCAGGCTGACACTTTCCCTTCCAGAGCTGGATTCTTCTCTAGGTTGTGGTTTAGTGCTACTCCATCCAGTTTTAAATGACCTTAGTGACAACATTTCTGCTTTTCCCCCTGAGATAGGAGTAAATGAAAGAAGTCTCATTCCCAAATAGGGAATCAACCCAGCTCACTTTTAAAACCTGCCTAATTGCAATATTTACACTAGAACACAGGATACGAGACTGAAAAAAAAGGGCCTTTTGGCTCCTTAAGTTGCTTTTGTTGGAAACAACCATTCATTCATATATTTTTAAAGCTCCATCTTAAAACTAGTTACCTCTGTCCCATCCACCCCCACCAAAGGTTCCTGATAAAAATGGTTTCATTGCTAGAACTATCCAGTGGAGTTTTGTATCTTACTTAAAGCTGTGGTCGGTATGAAGAGCCTTAAAAGACTTCATTCTGAAATCTTGAGTCTGAGTCAAAGTTTGCGTGAACTGTTGGTGATTTAATTTTACTGTTCAGGATGGTGTTCATTGATGGTGTGTTTTGATCTGACAACTCCTGGTGTATGTGGAAACTCATGGCACAGCAATATCCCCCCCACCTTTCCCTAGAGCAGGAGCTGCACGATGGTGACCATATTGGATGAAGGTGGAAAGTTCTCATCATGCATTTCATGGAAAGGAAAAAAAAATGTTCCTTCTGCCTCTTCTCCACCTTCTTCAGGTCAGTAGCATTGAAAGGGGAGACAAAATAACCCAGCACAAGCTAAGGGAAGAAGAAGGCTTAGATGAAAAAGCAGTTGATGTTCTCCTGCATGTTCTCCTCTCTTTGCTCTCGCCCTGTTAGCTGAAGGCTTACCAGCTTTTTACCTGATTGCAGCCTCTGAGCTGGATGTGCTCTGAGTTACGTGACAGAGTTACTTATATGGCCAGTGCATCTCAGTCACTGTGTTTCTTGAAGCTACAGAAAAGCAGCAATAGCATTTCCCCTCCCTGCAGGGAGCTGAACCCTCAGAACATGGGGCTGGGAGAAGAATACAAGCAGCAAAGGGTGGAAGATTAGTTTCAGAGGGAACACAAACTATTTGAATGTGTGTAGGCCTAAATGAAGTACTAGTTTTAAGATAAGCTGGTGAGATTGTTATGATGATGAATTATTTAAAATTTGCATATCAACAGTTTTGCATATGAACAACAACACTTTGTGTATTCAAGTATGCGATTTATAGATTTAGATACTGAGCACTAGACTTCTTGCAAATTTTCACTGAAAGTAAAAATCAGGCTTCTGGTGTGCTACCCTATTTTCAATACCCCCTTCTACTTGGGTGAGCATTCACCTACACTTCTAAGTTGTCAAGGGGAATGTAGAAATCATCAGTGCGGTGAAGATCACAAAGTCACGAGCCCCTTAGAAATAACAAGAGGCGCCACAATGAGTTGAAACCTGTGGGAATGCGATCAAAAAACAACCACCAGATCTGCTGACGGCAACTTGTACCTGTTGAGGTGATGAATGGCCATGGATGAGTTACCTTGGCGGAGGGACTACCCTTCTTCTGTAGCAGTAGAAGTCATACACCAGCCAGCAGACCTGCATCCCCCAGTGACGCTAAACTCCCCTCAAGAGGTGGCACCAGACACAACAAGGGGACACACTGCCGCTTGTGAGGTTTGGACTAGACAGAAGGAAACCTGTTTTAGCAGGAGGCTGACATGGAGCTGGGACAGGCATCCAGAGAGGGAGAAGTCTCTGCCCTTGGAGGTTTCCAGCTCAGCTAAGGAAGGTGGTGGCCGGCTTGCCCTACCACTTTGAGCAGCAAGTTGGGGTAGAGACCATCCAGACAACCCACTTTCCCATGATACAGTAATTCTGCAAAATTGCGCAGAGTTTGGGGGACATCTTTTGGAAATACCAGGTCAGTTCAAACAAAAGTTTTCTCGAAGCAACCACAGAAACCAAAGTTTGAGGCTCATAACCCCAAATCTCCAGATCAAACCACAGAGTCAGACAAGCTTATCTGGCTTTCCAGCCAGTGCATCCAACTCTGTAGAAGAAGACAAGCACATGCCACAAAGTGGCAGATGGGTCTTGGTCCAGACACCTTCCCTTGCAACCCTTCCTTGAGGAAGAAAAAATGGTAGCCAATATGAGAGACCACCTCTCCAGGGTCCCTTGGCTGTAGAACCCCAGACAACCTTCGGTCACACCTGCAGCATTGGAATTTCCCGACTATATTCTCCATTGTTTTGTAATTAGACAATGTACCCCTGGGAACAGGACCTGATTTCCTTACACCAAGGGCTGGACTAGGAAGGCTGTGCTTGGACACAGCCCTTACAGAAGGCAAGAGCCATACTAACGGTTTATCCGTGTGCAAAGGTTGGACCATTTTCCACACTGAACAGTCAACTCAAAACAATGCTGAAAGGCTCTGTGAGCATGCAGTCAAATACAAACCCTGAAAGGAGGATTTTGGTTGTGGTATCAGTACTTCAGTGTAGGAAGGAAGAAGCCATCACCTTAATTCACCTCTTAACCTTCTCCTAAAACATTTTGTTCCCTTTTTGTGTTCCCCCTCTGTTCCACTTAAGCAGTGTTTAACATCATTTACACTGTGCATAGTGTTCAGGTCTGTCTGTCCCCACCTCTTACAAGGGTGATCTTCCCACTGAACTTATATTGACTATTCATACTAAGAAAACACACTTCAGCCCAATGCTGAAAGTTGCTGAGCATCTTTCCAGTGCTGCAAAGCCTCAGCTTTCATTTACTTCAACATAAGTGGCTGACACACTGCACATTGTAGGATGTTTTCCTGCTGGGTCTATGCAAAAAAGAGCTTAAGTAATTATGAAAATCTTAATTTCAGCTGTCAGTTATAATTTCAGTTCTGCCTGTCAAAGAAGGTTGGAGCCGTGTGTCTGACAGCAGGTTTTGGGCCCCAGGTACCTTAGCATGTAAAGTTATCCGATGCACAAAACCAACATTTTACAATTCTGGTGCTTTAGAAGGAGGCTTTCCTGACTACAAACATGGCATTTGGCCCCTCATTCATTGCCTGGATTTAATTGCAACTTCAGACTGCAGCCAAACTGCACATTTGAGAACAACGCTAGTCATCTCTGAGGAGCAGGTGCTGCAAGGTGGGAAATGCTCCTCTCCTCGCACTTGGTCGCCAAAGCCTCCACCTGTCCTTCCCTTTCGCTTTGCGCTCCTCTCCTTCCAAAATGTGTATAGTTGGCCACCAAAGAACAGGAAGAGATCTATATATTTAGTATTCAGGAGCAAGCAATCCACAGCCATCCCCTGTTGGGGTTCTAGACCTTCCATAACGATGAAAAAGGCAATATGGGAAGTACGGTTGAGATTCAATGCTGAAAACCCTCAGGACCCCCAATGAGCTGACTGCTTGTACCGATCGGCTACAGAGATGCTGATGGGAAACAAAGAGGTCCTGTTGCCTTCTAGGAGAGAACAGCAGCAATTTCCTCATATTTGATAGCTGCCCAAAATGCATAGATCGAAAGAGGTAGTTTTAAATAATCTCACCTGTTTTAAAAACGTTTAGATATGTCCAGGCCTTCCTCAAGTAATTTATTTCATTTTGATCAGTCCTACCTCTTTGTTTGAAACATAATATCCTAAATTTCTCAAGCACATAGTTTTGCTAATTGCTCCTTGCTACAGAAACCCCATTTCCGTAAGAAAATATTTTTATTATGCTCAAATCTAAATTACATTTCAGCCTTGCAGTTAGTTCTCTCCAATGGTGCAGCTACATGGTTTGTTGGATTTTTTTTGACTGAGATAATGTCACTGATGCCTGTGGCCTCACGTTTACAGCACAGCCCACGGGTGGTTGCATCCGTGGGAAGTACCTGTGCTGAGGGAGCAGCGGTGGGCTGGGTGAGCAATGGCAACGCCGCACACCAGCTTGACCAGCACCAAAATGTTAGTGCAACCGCACAATCAATTCAATATGAAGATAGACTGATAGATATATCCTATATATACTTACAGTTAGCTTGTATTGAAGGAAATATTTGTGTACCACTTAATGCTACATCACTGTGTTATGTTTGAGTAATATAAAAGACAAGATGGGTTTTACTTCTGTTACAATATTAAATTCAAGCAGCAGAAGCACCATTTGTGATGGGGGGACTTTGTTTCTTACTAACGTGCCCCTTGCTGAGCTGGCAGCCAATAAAGAATCCCATATAACTCTGCATAAAGCGGTCTTCAGTTTCACAGAAATGTATCAATCTAGAATTCAACAGGGTGTAACCTGATCTTTTATTATTATTTACATTTTTATAGCACACATATACAGATAATATGCATTGAGGTATTCAGGGTGAATAATACACTTTAAAATCTTAGTGAAAAAAACACACGAAACACTCTGGCTAGCAGATACTACCAGGCATTCAAAACTTAATTATATTCTTAGTCAATTCTGATTTACATTTAAATTACAAATTACATTTTGCTAGCATTAATTTACAATGCTACTTAAAAAAAATACATATTCCGTGGTACATGAATAGTAATTCAAAGCAGTCAGATCTTGTTGGATTGTTATGATCTCTTGATAGTGGGTGCTGAATATTAATATTTCTAGAAAGTGTTCTCCATCTGAATAGAACATTTCTTAATGTATAAGCCTTGCACATTTGAATTCAGCCAACCATCCTAGGTGCGGCCAGCTGCCGTAGGATTTGCAGAATGAGCTGCCTGCACATGCATTTTTTAGAAGACTGCGGCATAGCTATGTGAAAAAAAATGCTCTAAACCCCTGTATACTCGTTACTGGGCCAGAACAAGGAGCTTTCTGTGAACCACTTCACTATGCGACTGTGGTAAATGTCAAGAACTGAGTAGGATCCATTGACATCAGTATGTGGCTGCGAGGTTTTCGAGGAAGGCTCAGAAGTGAGTGGGGGAGTTCATGTGGGCCCCAGAGCAGGATCATCTCTCCTCTGCTCTCCAGGATGAAGCTTTTGCTTCCATGGAGTTGTCCTCAGTGTTTGCACTCTCCACCCATGGCTCATGGTCTCCTGTTGACTTCAGGTGTGTGTCTACAGTGCTCACGGAGCACATTTTGCTCTGGTGGGTAATAATTTCCATTCATCTAAGTGAAACTGAATTTTTTTAAATCATGCTTCACTTATCCTATTCCAGTGCAATAACAGGTGTCTTCGTTCAGGTAAAAAAAACCACAACCAACCAAAACAGATGCTTGCTTCTTACTGCAAATTCTTTTGTTGTAGGTATGTGCTAGTTATGTCTATGCTGCCACCAGCAAAGTCCAGCTCTGGTGATGACTTTCTGCATGGCCAGGACCATTCTCATTATTTCACTTGCAGATGGTATCCTTCAGCTCATGAGACTAAGTCAGTTCGAACAGGAGTTAGGCAGGGTTGTACAGCATTGAAATCCAGTCAAAGAAAACTTCTGTCTTAAAATTCAGAAACATTGAAGAGGCATCTTTTTGGTAAAAAAAAATCTGTGCTGTTCTGTAGGGAAAATGGGAAGAGGTTGTGCAAACAAAGCACCAAATAAAGCAGAAACATAGTCACTCTCACTTGCTCACAAACAGCCGTAATAACAAATGACTAATAGGCATGACTGTTCATAAAGCCAAATTTACCTTTAATTTCCTCTCATGAAAACCTTTTAGGAACATGAGCAATATTATTTCAACTTTATTTTCCCAGAAAGCTTCTTTTTTGATGGAAAATGAGTTGCCTTGTAAATGCAGCAACAAATTCACCTGGATTATATCACACTCAGGTTATTTCATTTCAGCTCCCTGAGACAATTTGCTATAAAAAGGACTCATTTGCAATGTCTGCTTTAAAAACTTAAAGGAAAATGTTCAAAACAGAGGGCTTGGCTACTTTCAAAATCCTTTTCCATCCCAGTACAACTGGAAGAGAAGAATAAGTGTTAGCACTATTACAGAGATAAACTAACTTCAACACCACATCTTGGAGGAAGTTCACCAAGAAACTGGCTTCAAAATAAAGCTCCAAAATAAATGACAGAAAAAGAGACAGTCAGGATTCACTTTCACTCAGAAAGGTTTGATTTCCTCGTACTTCTCATGGCAGACCTGCCAGGCAGGATGCTCCAGGGCATTGAAATCCATGTCCCTCACAGGGCAGGGAGCAGCTCCAGGAGGAGGCCAAGCACACCCTTTCAGTCTCACTTTCGCACACTGGCAAAGCTTTTCCAATAAAAATTGTGTTGGAAAGCAAAAGGATATTCAGGGAAAAAAATCAAGGAGTGAACCTTTGCATTTAGAAGATACAATACCATGAATTTACTAAGATGTTTAAATTGGTTAAATCATGTATCTATATAAATCTTCATTTTCCAGTAAAAAATTAAAAACCTTCTCTGCAGAATAAGTTATATTGACTTTCAAAGGATATGAATGGCATTCCCATGAACATAATAACTTTGTAGATGTAGTTCTCAAAATAAAATTACATTTTGAGCCTTTTGCAGCCTCTTAAAGCCCTGTTACTAATGAGCTAATGTATATGATCACCACCCCATGTTCCAGGGTGGATGACGGAGGAACTTCTCTTTTAGATCCTGTTATGGTAACTACTAAACATTTAGCTTTGATCTTGCTGTTCAGTCCTGTGAGTCAGGAGGAGGATCTAAGGCTGCTCATCTATCACTAATGTGACGGTGCTAACGGTTGTAGCTTGCAATGTGATGCTGATGTGAGGTCGGGTATCTATGGATTAGTATCAGCAGCATCACTGCTGATGGATACTGGCACTTCAGCACTTTGTTGACTGGGAATGGGCAATGAGCAAACCCCACACTCCCTCCTTGTTGTTCTGTATCCTTGAGGAGCATGGGGGTGGCTTCAGGTCTGGCCTCGCTTCTCCGTGTCGGTGCCTCCAGGCTGCTCCCCACCCTGCCCTGCACAGGCAGGGAGCACCCCTGACTCCATCCCTCACCCTGACCCCCCGTGAGCCCCAGCACCCACAGCCAGAACCAGTGATGTCCTCCTTCCTCACATGTGTTTGCAGCTGTTCCTCTCCATGTCTGTGCCTCTGCAAACATCAAGTGTTGACACCTGGTGTGAGTGCCATGGAATTAACCACTTATACCTCCATAACATCTGAAGCTGTCACAAGGGACATACAGATGTTGACAGAGGACCCATAAACATGAGTCTCTGCACATTGCAATTCAGCCGTGTCTCATGAATCTGGACCCAGCAAAGTCCTCTACTTCTTTGGACACAGCCCAGACAGGAACAGAAACATGGCAGGATCTATTCAGTCTTGGACAGAATGGGGGACACAGATTTACTGCTTCATTTTTCAAATAGGCCATCCTCTTGCAGAGAATGGTCCCACCATGTCCCCAGGCATCAACTACACAGGGGCTGTCAGCCAAGCAAGACACCTCTGCTTTATAAGCTATGTCCTTGTATTGACCTTTGATGATTTCCACTGTGTGAAGTCAACCTCTTCAGACAGAAGGGAAGACTCTACGTACTTGTGTGTTTTTGCGGCTTGGGACTCTATGGAAGAAGAGAGAAACCATCTCACCAACTACCTCCCTGGTGACACCTTCTCGTGGGCCTTTCCTGGTGCCGTGGGGGACCAGCAATCAGCTCCTGGGGGCTTGGTCAGCTCATGTGCTAAGATTCACTGCAGCAGCAGCTTCAGTGAGGCATGTGCATTCATTTTTAAATGTCTTATTTATTTTCCTCCTACCAGTTGTGCTTTTATTTACCATTTAATTTGTAGACCACTTCACTGCTCTCTCTGCCGTCACCTGGATGCTGGCCTCCCGACATGCACCATTTCCAAACTGCGTGCTGGCAGTTGTGGTGTTATAGCACAGAAAAGGCTTTTTCATTACCAAAATGCATCCCATTTGACACCACCTCATTTGTCCACCTCCTGGCTAGCCCACGCCTGGCATAGCTGGTGTCCCGCAGTCCCCCTGTCTCCATCCTCTTCCCTCAGAGGTGCTTTTTTTCCGAGCGTGCACCTGTCTCCAAAGCAACTAACCACTTTCGCTGGGAGCAAAGCTGCCGCTCGCTGCCGCCTACATGTGATACCTCCCATCACGGCTGTTCTCCATCACCATAGAAACTGCTCTCCCTCTGCGGTCCCATCCCGGCTGACCTGTTATTTGCTTTATCAATCGGCATGGTTTATTCCCAGTGCCAATACCAGCTTCTAATAATAGAAACACCTTGTAGGTTATATCCCACGCCAGGACCAAGTTACTTCTCTTCTACATGCGTGGGAATGTGGAGGGGATGGGTTTGGTTTTGTTTCCATCAATTCTAGCAACAACTACATGAAGTAAGTTTGTATCTTGCCATGACTTGCCTGAAAAATATTTGTTTCACATTTGGTTTTAAAAGCTTAATCTCTCAGGTAAATGCACAGAAAGAGGTGACAGCTGAAGATTATATTGGGTTTTTTTGTCCTCCCTCTCTAATTCCCTTCAAAGCAAGTTAGATCCTGGGACAGGATAATATTACTTTCTAAAGCCTCTCAAGGTTTCCAGGAGCCTGAAAATGACCCCATTAACCACTCCAGAGTGAACGTCCCACCACCACAGGTTGGTTTTGTCTGCTGGAGACCTGGAAGAGATCTGGCATGTGTCCCTCACCACCAAACCCTGGGACAACAAATTTGTGCCAGACCCTCCTCATATGGAAGGCAAGAAAGGATGCAGGCAGGTGAGAGTCTTTATCAGACCCACCTCATTCCAAATTTCAGAAGGTGTAAATGGAGTATCTTCTTTATTCTTCACAAGGTTTTACACTCGTGAGTGGCATCTACTCTGTATATAGCAACTCGGGAGCAAAATGTGGTGGCTGTAATTGCCTGTCAGACATTGAAGTAAAATGAATTTATCAAAATTTCATCCCAGCTCTGTCTTCTGTTTCTTCCTGATATATTACTTCGGTTTATATGACAGACAGATGGGAAAATATAAGGAAACAAGGAGGCAATATTGGTTACAGAGCCTCTTTAGTATGCACTGCTTTCTCCCCAGCAAAGTATCTTTATACCCTAATTGCATCACCTCTCAATCTCTCTTTTTATCATAAACTAAGGAGACTGAACTGCTCATGGGTAAGGACTTTTTTCCAAGCCTTCACCCCTTCTGAATTCTGAGGATCAATTTCAGCCGTTTGGCCTGAGGGTTCTTGGCTTTAGATTTTCTTTCACATCCTGTCCCAGTTTGTTAAATCTCGGTCCAAACGTTCCCACTTTTTTCCGTGTTGTCTTTGGGATGAAAAGCTTCTCATGATGATGGGGGAAATTACAGGGCATCACTTTCCTTTGGAGTGACTGTGCTGACCTTCACTCTTCACCTGCTATGACTCAGTCCTCCAGGAGCCCTTTTCGTTGCGTGTCCTCCAGCGTGATTTGTGATTTGCTCACTGCAACTGCACCTCAGCAGCCTCTGCACCTCGAGGGAGGGATGCAAATCCTTGGCAGGAGGTTTCAGGAATCCCGTTCTGCCGCTGCTGTGTTGAACAGTGTCCCACCCCATACGGAACAAAACTTTCTCATGTAAATACTCACACACACACAAGTTTATTATCCGTTTTCTGCAGGCACTTTTCTCTCACACTGAAATGATCACAGGAGTGATGAACAAAATGGCAGGGACTCCAGCCAAACCCATGTCTCTCTTTAATTCCAACGAGTAGTCAGTGAAACGCTTGGCAGTATTCAGCCAGCTCTATTTTTAATATTGTGTTTACATGTGTAATGACCATGTACACATAATAGCTGTTTCCCTCCCTGCTCCACCCAGCACTTTCCAGTATTGCTCACTACAGCTTCAAGCAGACATGCCTTATGGCCATTCCCAAAGTTGCAACGGCATAATGCAGGGAAAGCACCTTGGCCATTACACATGCAAATGTGTTAACTATCAAGAATATTATTTTAATAGATTTTTCACAGATAGTTTCTCCTGTTTGTCCCACTCACCATCCCAGAGACCCACTCAGGCTGGGATGCAGGCAAGGGAAGACACCAAAAGGGAAGTGGGGATCCAGCGTGTCTTACTGCTGCCGGTGCTCCCCAAGCCCATTGCAGCTTGGGGTTTGCAGAAGGGCAGGGAAAACAAGTCAGTTACCCAACCGCTGCTGGCAGGTGGCTTTGCTGTGAGATAAAACACCTGGAATCATTGCTGGACTGGCCCAAACGCAAGCGCAAGGGGCCCAAATGCTTTAGCTCATTGTCAATCAAAACCCTCTTTGATTTCTGGCTGCCTGGAGCAGCGGGCAGCAGGTAGCAGCAGCGGCCAGCTTGTACGGCCGGCCTCCCCTCACATGTATTTCCAGTTCTGCAGTCATCTTTTCAGACTCGCTCCTGCAGTGATCTTGCAGATGCGGCTTTCAGCACAAACACAATACAGGCTCCCTTAGTAGCAGCAAAAAATTATACATGAGCAATAATCAAAACTGCGGGGTCCTGTGCAGTACAGAGCTTTCACTGAAAAGCAGTCAGAGCACAATGAAAAACAGAATTTAACATCACCAAGGACAGCTGTGGCAATGACACTTTCCAAACCTGTAGCTGCAAACTTTGCTGGGAACATTATTCATTAAGCTGTTGTCAGTGCAGGAAATCAATTTTAGACATCTTAATAGAAGCAACAATTTGCTGTGCCTGTTTCTTAATGAGATCTCCTGGGATTCAATCATACAAAGAGTGGCCACTTGGCTGCCCACGGTAGCAGACGTAGCACAGTGCCCACCCTGCTGCAAAGCGCAGGGCCCCATACCCCTGGAAAAAAATCAGTATCCTCCTTTATTTTGGATGCTGCCAGCAGGGCTGGAGAGGCTGAGGGTGCAGCAGTGCCACTGAACTGGGCTGCAGAGAAGGGGAAGGCAGTGGGGACACTCTGTCCAGGTACATTGCATTGGGCCACTCAATGTGGGGCCCCTGACCTGTGTGTGACCTTCACCAGTCCTGCATGGCACTTGCGTATCATAAACACACCATTAAAAGTATAAAGTCATCCATTTTCACTACAAAACAGATACGTCCTTTGCTGTAGCCTATGATGCTACTCGTGCACCCATGAAAACACAGCATCCCAATCCTGCCTTATTCTGTGGTAGGCTAATGTGTTATGACTAAAATCAGTTTTAAGCTCTCAATGCATCTTACGTATCTTTATGTATTATTAACCTGTGATGTAGTTCCCAATGCACTGGGTGAAAGTGAGTAGGAGTTGGTGAGAACCTACAGCCAGCATTTGTGTTTATTTTTCCCACAAGAGGGGAAATGTCCCCACTGTTCTCCTGTATTAAAAATTGAGTTCATGTTTCCTGCTGAGCTGGAATAATATGATGGAAGGATGTAGCAGTGGATTAGAAAGAACCAGACTATTAGTCTGTAACCACAGGAGAGTTTCTTCATTATCTTTTTGTGTGGTGTCTGTCTGTGAGGACCGCTGGTCTGTAGGCATGACAGCAATGCAGGTCAGCCTCAGCATCACAGTGACGGGAAATGGCACAGGAGGAAGGAGAATAAGCAAACAGCTACAGTGACCACACTCGTTCTGTTTGCCATGGCTATGGGCTGCTGTCTTCCACCTTCTGGCCATGCATTTATAATGTGATTGCTCTGGGATGTGATTTCTCCAGGGAGTTAATTCCAATTTCCATATTCCATCCCAATTTCCATTCAGCCCTTGAGAAACGTGATGCTCATTTACGGTACTCTATAAATAATAGCTACCTCACTGACCAGTTATGCTACACACAGCCCTATTTTATCACCAGATGGCTGATGGAGAAGATGATCCTGTTTTTATCTGTTCTGCATTGCCCATGAAAAGCTTGTTGTTTACCCCCTACTCCTCTTTCTGAATACTTCTCCACAAATGTAGACATTCTGTGAGTGGGGTTGCTCATGTAAGCATTGTTAATGGAGAGGAGGGTTTCTCAGTCTTTCTGGAAGCAAATGGAAAGAAAGATGGCATGGCAACTATCTGCTACCAAACCATTGCTTATGAGCCCTTCCAAAGAGCTGCCCCACGAGAGCGAGGCCTGAACTGTCAAGTGCCAAGAGATATTGCTGACTCCGTGATTTTCTAGAAATTTTTGTAGGTGACTTCTGTTGTCATGTTGCTAAAGGTATTCAGGAACATTTTGATATGGCCTGACCTGTTATTATCCTCCTAGGGCAGTGTACAGGAAATGAAAATGACAATTAGCCACAGTTTAATTACATTGTCCATTGGTTAAGCCTTTTCTTCCCATGCACACAAAGGATTAACCCAAGATGAACCCCTGCTCTACACCTCCATGGAAGTATGAAAGTGGCCAACAGCTTGACTGGCTCCAGCCGTGCACCCTGACATCTGCAGGTGGACCCACCAAACACACTCGAGCTGCGCTACCTGCTCCACAGCAAAGCAAAGCTCCTTCCTCCTCGTATCTGCTCATCCCTCACCTCTGCACACTGGTGGAGCGAGACCTTGAGGGTTCAAGCAGAGCACACATGGGGTAGGGCAATTGACCCCAAAGGTTATGCCTTTTTGAGGAGGTCACCACTCAATGTCTAGTCACCCAAGAGGGTGTGGGCTTGGATGGCACCAACAGAACTTGTGCTGGAGCACTGCAGTGTTTCATATTGGGGGGAAAAATGGCTTATTTTATTTTTTTATTTTTTTTCAAATAGACAAATAGCCTTAGGAAAAAGCAGCAACTCAAAGCGTGCTCATCCCTCACCCTACATCTTTAAAATAATAACACAGCTGCATTTTTGTAGGCAAAAACCGAGAGCTGCCTCAATGCAAAGAGCATGGAAGAAGAGCATGAATCAGGAGACCTGGGCCAGATCCTTCAATGTGCTGCACTCCAGAGGAGCTGGGAGAGCTCAGCAGCTTTCCATGTTCCCCCAGCTCCTCTGCTGTCAGGACCTGCCCAGCTCTGAGCAGAGAGGGAAGCTGGGGAAAGCACAAGATGCTTTTTGAGCAGAGGAAATCCAGTAACCTGTGGAATTTTGAACAGCTTTGTGCTAATCCAGCCACAAAGGAGGCTTGGAAGGGACAAAAGAAACATAATTCTAAATCTTTTCCCAATTAAACTGGAGGCTCTTCATCTTCCTCTTCACATATTCATATATGGCAAGATACACGTCCCCTGATACCAGCCACATAAAAATGTTGGTACCTCATCTAAATACTTTTGGAGAGGGAGAAACAGGATGAAGACTTAAGCTATCATTTAAGAATATAAATTAACACGTGGGCATTGTGGATCATGAGGGCTTTGGGTCTGACGCTGTGATCCACAGGGAGCAGGGAGGTTAACGTGCATCTGGAACAACCATATAAATTCAAACCAATGTACCATCGGCCAAAACAGGCACTGCAAAAGCAGTGCTGCCACGAATTCTTAAGAATTTTGGTTTTGCTTATTGCACTAAAAATTTTGAAGGAAAATCCTGATTTTGCTCTTTGGGAGAGGTTCCTGGAGAATTGGATTTTGCCCTCTTATCTGTGGGCTTTACTATGCAAACTCTCTTACTGGAAAGAACATTTATGAAGAAAGGCAATAGAATTGTGCTTTTCATTTAGACTGAGACAAAGCATCCTCAGCATTGTAAGGGAAATATCATTTTCAGCCCAATGAAAACATCTCTTTGTAAGCCTTCAGAGCCAAACCCAATAAAATTAAAAACTTACATTTCTGAATATAAAGTCCCACAACTCTTTCTTAGCTAATAAAACCTCTAAAACAAAATAGATTTTAAAGAAGCAACCTGTTAACCATTGTAACATCACCAGATGAAAGGCTGCTGCTTTTTTCCCCTTATGTTTTCTCTTGTGTCAGATCATGCATTTCGCAACAATTCGAAGTATAATTAAAATTCAGAGTCCTCAGGATGGGATGGAATAATTTTAATTACTTATTGTGAAAATGGGCGGGGAAAAAAATCTTATGACTTGTCCTTAATAATCCGACTCACACTTTATTACAGTACCTGCAATACTTAATTTGTGAAACCAGTGTAATTGTATTTGCAAGATGTGCTATCGTGATGGTGTGAGGAAAACAAGCAGCCTGCGAGCACGCCGGACGAGGAGCATGCTGACCAGCCTGACTGCGGTGAAATCGCCAGCAAAGCAAAATAAATTGCTTTTGCTTAGCAGGAACAACACTCTGATCTCACCCTCCAAATAGAGAATTTCCTGCTGCCGCTGCTCTGACTCAGCAGCTCGCTCAGAGCAACAGGAAGAAAACAAAGAGGAAGAGGTCAGGGAGGAAGGCAGAGGTGGGAGCCTGGCGCTTGCTCGTCCTCTCCCACCCATCCTCCTGCCATGTCCACACACATCCCACGGCTCCGGCACTGGGGCTGGACCCGGGTCATGGTGCTTAATCCCATCCAGAACCCTGACGCGGTTTCCCTGTGCAGCCACAGCACTCCCTGCCTCTCTCGTCTCCCCAGGTCCATCCCGCAAAGTCTTTACTGGAAGGGTCCTTACAATACCAAAATATTTGGGTGTGGATTGAATGATCCCATGTGATTTTACCAACCAGTAAGCACCATCCACAGCTGTAGAAGTAAAAGACACTAGGAATTCAGCGTGGCTCCTGCAGGCCTATCTCCTTCCCACTGACACACTAAGCTTCCTCATTAAGACAGGTAAAAGGATGGCACCAGGGGCGTAGAGTGGAAGAGGAGTGGCAAGCCTGAGCTGTGACTATCCCTTCCCTTTGCCTCCAGAACAGCTATACAAGCCCAGCCTGCAAATCTCAAGGCAACGAATCACCCCGCTATGCTAGATGTGGCTCTCTTATAATTTTTATGCTGATGCCATAGATGCTACAGAGGTTCCTTCTGATTTATAGCAGTCTGAGATGAATAGGAGCATGTGAGGCTCATGGAGCAGAGCTGTGCGATTGCCTTGCAGCCTCCCAAAAAGCAAGACATGGAGGTGAAGATGTCATTAGGAACAGCGTAGCAGAGACCTCAAGATCTTGGTTGGTGTTGAACAGAAGCTTGACTAGAACAGACAAGTCTGAGCAAAGACCACATGCTTATATTGCTTACTTAAATGCTGATCAAATATTACCTTTTCAATTTGTATTTGTCCAAGGAACCAAATGAATGTACTGCTGGTGGTATTCAAAGACTACCTGCAGATTGGTCTGCAGCCCGTGATGCCAGGCTTCTCCCCAGTGGGACACGGGCACAGGATGAGCAAAGCTGTAGTGGTAGGTCCCACATCAAAAACTTCCCAGATGAGTATTTCACTTGGGTAGTTACTTATAGAGTGACTCATAAAAAAACAAATAAGGAGGGAAGGTAATTCAGCATTCTCAGTTTTTCTGTGATTGAGTCACTAACCCCCAGCATGAGGAACCCAGGCACCAAGCTCTGGCACTCTCTGGTGGAAGCAGGGCCGTCCCCACAGGCAGGCGGTGTAAGGCTGCTTTGCCCCACAGCTCCTGCACTGACTCCATGGGTGGATATCCTAAAATAGCCATCCCAGATTTGCCCTGCGCCCCTAGAAATGCTGTCTCTGTTCTGGTACATTAACAAGGACGGGGGCCCTGGCCCAAACACTGGCAGGCAGGTGTCCACACACTGGTGTGCTCGTGGCAAGGGGGCAGCCTGGAAGGGACCACCTTGTCCTTGAGATGTGAACTGTGTGCCCAAGCTAGAGGTGCAGGGTGGTGGCAAGGTTGGAGGCTTTCCCAGAGTTAGGGCAGGATATGGCACCATGTGTACCCCTGAATTCAGCCCGGGACCTACCTCCCCTTCACCAGGGAAAAAAGTGGTACCCCAGGAGGGATCTGCAGATGGCAAAGCCCCATGGGCAACTCCAGCAGCTGGCCTGAATGCTCATCTGCAAGCCCTCCACAGCCCTCATCTGTAGCAGCCATTGACTGTGGCCCAAAAGTATTCATCAACAGAAAATCAGTTCTATGTATATTTAACACCCTAGATAGGTTATGTAAGCCAGTATGATGGCATTGTCAACACACAATGTCATCATCTGTTGCATCTACCCCTATCTACTGTATCCCCCCCAGTCCCGGACTTTGCTCTCAGGAATTTCTGTGCCTAATACAGGGTGTTTGCCCATGCAATAAGGAAATAACATTATAATTTTGTTTTCCTTCTTTTCCCAATTTTTTTTAGCAGTCCCATGTAATGGGGTTGACAACAGATTGATTGTATCTCATGTAAAATTTCCAGAAGTTTCATTCTGCTCTTCAATGCATGTCTGTTGGAGATCTGAATTTTGTTTGCCACTCACAAGGTTACCAGGATAATAACACAGTGGATCTTGCTGCTTAAATTATGGAAATTAAAAAAACTATTTTTACATATGTATGGCCATTATCTGTCATGCCTAGATCCTGCTGTAGAAAATCAAAATATATTCTGTTATTAAAATCACTTTGCCTGGTAATGCATTTGCAGACTTAACACTTGTAGCCAGTACAGCACTGAGCAGCCTGCTTTGTTTCACAGGCAGGGTGCTTGGCAGCTGCCTTCATCTGCAGAGCTCTTTCTCTCACCAGGTGCAGATGGCAGCAAATCTCCTTCCTCTGAGCTAAAATGCAAATTCCAGCCCGTTCCAAGCTACTGTGCTGGAGAGTATCTGCTCTCTTCTGTAATAAAACTCAAATATGCTGCCAGGCACGTCCTCAGGAAAGGACAGAGGGAAAGGAAGAGGGCAAGATATAAGTGCATCCATCCTGTTGCTGATAGGGCAAGGGAGAAAACTTGAGCAACGGTGTAGATCGTTAAAAATGCAGTTAAGCAGGGACCACGGGGTTTGCAACAATTAGATTAATGAGGGATTGAACATACTTTAAAAGGACACTGTCAATATGAAATGCTTTCCTTTTCTTACTTGAATACCACTGCAACAGCAAGCGAAGTCTGCAAACACCTGGTAGGCAGCTGGGAGAGGGGTGCGGGATGTGGGATACGGGATGCGGGATGTGAGATGCACATGGGCCATCGCGGGGGCCAGGTGGAAGGAGCAAGCTGGGGAGCACATTGCTGAAATCTGTGAAGCAGTTCAGAGCCAATCTCTATCAATAGCCCTATCATCAATAGCCATGTTTTATCAGCAAAGGAGCAGGCAGGAATACAGAGGCCTAACTGTATTTTCCTACATGTTGTTTACTGGGAGAAGAAAACATCACCCACCATACTAATATGGTCCCTATTCTCCACTGCCACACATCATTTTCTAATTGCAGATCACTCACAAACACAGGACACTAAATTTAGGTTGAAAACAAACAAAGCAAAATAATTACAGGAATCTTGCCAGTGAATACAACAAAAAGTCAAAACAGAGACAAAATAGCACTTTTCATCTCTGGAGCTCAAGCATCTCTGCAAAGCTGTGTCAGGTTTGGTGCCTCCTCCTTGCTGAAAGGAAAACAAAGCCCTAGGATCCATTCAAGAGCCTCTATGAGAATTAGGAAAACCTTCTGGGCTTCTTGCCTCTGCAGAGCCCATTGGAAAAATCTGAGATGGGGAACTTATTTTGAAACAAATTTTCTTCTCAGCATCAGGCTTTATGAAATACAGTTCTTGATTTTCTTAAAAGCTCTCCATGCCAGCCAAAAGCAGACAGAGAGACAGACCAGACCCTCAAATCCAACACGAAAAATCCACAACAGGGAAGGCCCATGCAATACAGCCCCCAGGCCCATGCCAGCCTTGCCACACTGGTTCCTACCTACTACCAAAATACATTTTTTTCAGTTTCCACTTCAAGCTGGTGGGGATGCTGCACAACCCTCCAAGCTTTCCAGCAACAGCAGCAAAAGCACTCTAGATGCTGAAATTTTGGTAAACTGCTACAGCCTTGAACACAGATTGTAGCCCCTAAATACATGGAAAACCCAAATCCTTTCTCATCTTCTTCCTGTAAACACAGAGGAGAGCGTTGCTTT
This sequence comes from Columba livia, assembly GCF_036013475.1. NCBI lineage: Eukaryota > Metazoa > Chordata > Aves > Columbiformes > Columbidae > Columba > Columba livia. The sequence goes on from NC_088604.1 coordinate 16,750,413, forward strand.
GGGGCATGCAGAAAATGAGCCCCCACTGCCCCTCTGGCCACTTCCCATGTATTCCTCATGCACGTCCACATGTCCCTCACCTTCAATAGCACCTGAAGTGCTCCTGGGGAAAGAGGCCAGCTGAGAAAGATGTGTTGGGAAGCCCACAGCGAACTCCTGCTAATGACAGCCACTTGGCAAAAAAAAGCTGCAGAACAACAAGTGCATTTTAAGAAACAAGGGGAATGTCATTAAAACATCTCCTTGTCCTCAAGTGACTAACTAAACTTCTGGGTAACTGTTAAATCTGCAGATGGGATCTTGCACATCCAACTTGAAGCAGTTACTCAGTGTCGCTGCAGAATAATGCATCTGGAAAAAAAAATAGCCAAAGTCCTGGCTGGCCAGAAATGTGCAGGGGAGGTATGACCTGATGTGACCAGAGCTGGATGCTGAGGAGCTGCACTGCCAGCCAGGGAAGCAGAGGAGCTGACTCTGGGAACACTGGATCTGAGTTTAAACTTGGCAAAACTGTGTCCAGCCATAAGGACCTGCTACTGCAGGGCACTCCGGGTGCACAGGACTTTTCCCTTGGAACCCAGGGGTAGAAACTCTGGGGAAACTGAGGCGTGACCCCCTCACACCACCCTGATGCTGGAGAATTAGGAAAAAACACCAGGTATGGGGAGCATCCCACCGAACACGAAGTCTTGGCAACTCTGGGTACCAGAACCCACCCAGGATCCTCAGTTGATGCTCAGTGAACCCAAAGAGTGTTCAAAGCATGGAGGCAAGACTGTGGATTGATATTTGCTCTGGTCCAGATCATAACAGAGCTTACTTTGTATAGAACAGAACACTTATTTTCCTCCATAACTGCCTCAGTCCAGGATCAGACACTCCAGGTTCAACCCTGGTGTCCCTCATTTTGCTCACAAAGTATTTTTGCTTTGCTCTGTTTTTGAGACTTCTAAAAATGTCTTCACTGAAATGTGCCTTTTAAATTTATTTATTCCTCTATTTTCTTATCAGCTACCAGGAGGCTATATTTAAACATCAGATATAGCATTAGCTCCTTGACAGTATTTAAATTCTTATGGGACATGTGTGGTCTGGAAAATGAAAAATTAGGTTAAAAGTTTGACCAATTCAATAAAGCAGAACAGCACCTCTGCAATCTCAACTCAGATCTGCATTATCTGACAGGGAAGGTGGTTTTTGTTTGCATCACTGAGACAACTCTTCCTCAAGCATCGCTGATGTAGCTCTTTGACATCAGTGCGGGTGCTACCTGCATTATTCCCCTGTTTGTGTGTCACCACGCTCTCCATCTCAAGGGCAGGAGCTGGCAGCCTGCCCGCTGTCATCGGTAGGATCTCTTGCATGGCAGGTGTGACTCCCAGCCCTCAGACGTCACCTCTGAATCAGCAGTGACCCCACGGTTAGTGCTTGGTGAAGGAGCACATTGCACCATCCACTTCACATCAGCGTTTCCCAGATGACTCACAAATGGCATGAGCTGGCAAAGTTCTATCGGAGCCTTTTTGGGAGCAGTAGGGCCCTGCACCCCCCGTTCCCTGCACAGCCATGTAGATTGTGCAGAACAAGGGTTAAAGACAACCCTGAGCAGGGTGGGTCAGGCAGCAGCCCCCAGGCACCAGCACACAAGGAAACTTGCAGCATTGCTGGAGTCTCCATGCTGGGACCCCCTCTGATATCCCTCTCTCTTTGAGGGGTTCTATCCATTTTTCAAGTCTTACAAAAAGAATCGAGTCACCTTCAAAACCCAAGGGGAGAAAGCTCCTTGAATGAAGGTTGGGAAAGGTAAAAAAAAACCCTCATGGTAGCAAAAATGGTGAAGAAGAGAGACCAAGGGCAATGCACAGAGTGCAAGTAGGGGATTCAGACAGCCCAGTGCATGGGCAACAGGATGCCTACCACTGAAATGGCAGCACATGCACCTGCACACCTCCCCTCTAGCAAGAGAAACATAAACAAAAATGTTTGAAAAAAGAAGAAAAATATGCCTTTTTCTCAAATAGTGATGCTGGGCTTCTCTCTGATGGACACAAGCCAAGTGCTTTGCTAGCGACTTGGTGTATAACCCTCCAAATAAAGCATCTCCCTCACTTGCTGGGAGCTGCGAACCATCCAGCACGGGCTTGTTTAACCAGTGGTAGGATTTTCAGATTCTAATTATAACCTCATTAACTAAGAAGAGCAAATAATACTTAGGCACAGTCTATAACTCCTGGGATTAATAGGGAATTTGCAGATCTGGCATCTAGACACTGCTGACCTTCTGTTGGAGAAGAGGATCCACGGAGGAATTGCCTTGCTAAGGCATCAATTACAGGGCCAGCATAATGATTTATTACAATTTGTTTTCTTCTCCTAATGTGCTCGAGAGTGAAACCCTAATGTGGGTTACAGGAATAGCTCCAGACATAGGTGGATGGAGATAGGATTTGAACTCTCTATCCTACACCAGACTTTCTTTGCCACTTACAGTAAAATCTTTCTCCAATAATCTCTCTTTCAGGTCACCAGACCTTTTATTTCATGGCTTTGTTGCAGCACCGGTTAGCAGTTCCCATGTGTTTATTTTCTGCTCATTCCTGAAGACGACACACGACTGATGCTGCAGGGAGGACGCGGTGCCCCCGTGGGCACAGCCCTGCACCCAGAGATCGCTCTGCTCCTCTCCTTTGCTGCGTGATCCTGAGCATGCCCGTAGGGATGCAAACTTGGTGCAGCTTCTGCTTGCTGAATTTTACAGCATAGCAACTCGAACTGCCTGGACAACTGATGTGTTGTGTTTTCTATCAATCAAAACCCCTATGCCCCTCAAACTATGGGACATGGTTTGCTGGGAAGTACTGGCAGGAGCCTGCCTGGACGTTGTCCTTGAACCCTTCTTGATAGAAAGAACACGATCCCCACTGCCCCTTGGTTACCAATGGCTGCAAAGATGCATGTGATATGGATGGGGATAAGTTTTTCACACACTGAGGCCCCAAGGGAAACCTCCACTCAGTTCTCTGCCTCAGGGCACTGACGATATTCCCCCGTCCTGCCAGTGCCCTGCTACTCCTGCAAGGAACACTCATGGCTGTTACTCCATCAAACTCCAGGCTGGCTGAGCCGGCAGCAGCCGTGTTTGTCAGCTCCAGCAGCCCCTGACGCTGTGGCCGTACATCCAGCTGCACTCGTGACTGAGCTCGCTCAGAGTTCTCTCCTCATTCAAAGTTGCTCATTGTGGCGTGGGCGTTGTTCTGCACTTGCAGGGCTTTTGTTTTGTTTGCCAGGGCTCAGGGGAGCCCTAAGGACTGGCATTTTATTCGGTACATTGTGCTGCTACCAGCTAGTCAGGCTTTGACAGACAAGCACTGGCAATTATTGCGCTGCTGCTGCAAGACCCACTCCTGCTCTTCTCTATTATTATTACAGTAAAGAAGCAGAGACATCCTAATTTCTCTTAAGCAGCTTAGGCTACAGGTTCTCAGCCTTTTGTCCCCATAGGCCTTTGCTGATAGGTAGCCAGCACCTGGCAGCAGGTTGCGTTGCCCTTTAATTTGGCTGGAGATACCATTGTGAAACACGAGCCTTGGAGGCCCTCAGAGGCTGAGCACAACTCAGTACAGCTAATACTGTCCAGAAACCAGCAGGCTAGTGGGATGTGCCATGGCTGCCCTGAAAAACCTGTAGCAAAGCCGACTGGTTGGTGCACATCGCTGCTGGAGCGTGTGGGCGGGGGCTTTGACCTCCTCCCAGGGATGCTTGGCTGAAGGAGGACACCTACAAGGGGGACTGAGCCATTTCCTAGCAAATGTAGAGCAGCAGCAACCTGCCAAAAGGCCACTTGAAGCTATTTATGAAAGCATTGAGTGAAAGAAATGTATGGTTGAAGAACCTGCCTTAACAAGCAATGTAAACTCTCTGTGTGGCGATGGGGGAAACAAACCCTGCTAACATTTTTCTTGCTGGTGATGTGCTGGGCTGCAGGATTCTCCCATCCAGAGCAGGACTGGCCTGCACAAGAATCCTCGCCATGCCATGGGGCTCCTCAGAGGGATAAAGGCTGTCCAAATTTAGGTCCTCAGGCTCTGGGAGAGAGTCTCTGAGGGTTTGTTCACCACTGAGGTACATGCGGGGTGTCTGGCAGTACTTTAGCCACATATTGCACCACAGCAGATAATGCAGAGCTGATGTAGTGGGATTGCAATGCCCTGGGAGGCTTAGGAAAAGCATTCATGCTCATTTCAGCAACGGGATCTTGGAGAAATTATGTTGTGTGTGGTCTCCAGCCACTCCCCATCAAATGCCTTTGAAACCTCCTTCTGCATATCCTCATCCTTCTACATGCATCCTCCACTGCAACTCACCAGCAACCAACCTTTGTCACGAATGGACTCACGTTCTTTTCTTCTTTTTTGATGTGAAGCTGGCAACACTCCACTGACTGAAAACTAAATGGTGACTCCCAACCATTCCCAGCTCCACATCTGGGACAGAGCTACTCTCCCTTGGAGTACGGCTCTGCAAACAAACCACAAGGGTCAGGGAGAGAGCTCACCATCCCGCCATCCTGGTGTCTTTCCTGGAGGTTTAAGGCACCCAGCATTTTAGGAAAAAAAGGGCATTTTTATCAGCAAATTGAATTGCACTGGAGGCAACTGTTTTCACCTGGATCTTAACTCTCACTACACCAGCAAAGCACCTGAGATGCAAAATCCTCAACCGCATCAAGCTTCTTGGTGCTCTGGGCCATCACCTTCCCAGACTGTGCTGCACCAGAGCCACAGCCTCCGCTTTCCCTTTTCCCCTTCTTGGTTTTCAGTCTGCCACCAGTCAGTCCTGTGCTTGGTTTTCAGACAACCAGACTTTCCCGGGTGGAAGGGAGGGAAAAGTACCTCTGGCCTCAGGATGGGGGAGCCCTTGGTAAGATGTATAAATCAGGGGAGAGAAGAAGAGATAAATTCACACCAGCTCTTGTTATGACTCTGAGCACACCCTTGCTGGGGAAGGTAATGTGTTTGGACCCAGAGTCCAAAAAGATGCTGTACCACGAGACACCTGGATCCCTGCATGGGGAGAAGAGGCATCAGACCACGGTTGAGGCAGCTCCATGTGACCAGCTAAGGCTATCTGAAAGGCTGACATTTTATTAATTTTTGTATTTATGGGTTATTACCTGCCTTTATGTTTCTGCTGGTAGTTGAAACCAAAATACTGTTTATTTCTTACAGAATTAGCACTCAAGAGATCACCAGCACTACCGCACCAGCAAGCATCTGGCCAAAGAGGGTTTGCTGGGGGATGCTGTCCCGCCGTGCTGCCCTGGCAGGGACAAGACTCCCAGTCAGAGAAAACCAATAGAGCATTTGCTTTGTGCCGTAGAGATGCCCCAGGCACAGGAAAATGTAGATGACTGTGCATCTTCCACTTACATGTTGCTTTCCTGCAGCTCCTCAGGAGAGAAGGTGGCAGAAGGCAAAGACTCCTTTGCATTTACGTTCTTGGTTATCAGACAGAGACAGAGCACCTTTGATCCCAAATCTCTGCATCTGTCACTTCACACCTCCCAGTGCTCACGGGGAGAGACGGATCTGTCCTGCTCCAGGGACAGGGAACGGGGAAAGGACTGAAGCAGCTGCTCCCTCCCTGCTATTGCACCACAGCTCCTCTTGTGCTTGGGAAGCACCTCGGACTGTGCTTGGGAAGCACACATTGAGTCCCACATCTTCCTTGCCTCTTGGTTAAGACTGCGATGCGGGAAATTAAATGAGGCAAGGTACCCTCTAAAGCATTTGTGCTGTGTTTTGTCCTTCTGTATATTATTAAATGCATGTTTTGTGACAGCACTTACTATACTAGATTGCTTTTCCAAATAATTATGCACAATGCACTCCTTCAGCCAGCCCTCCGGTGACTCACCAGCAGGTAAAGCTTTGAACAGGGAAAAAAAATCCTCTTCCACCACGTTTCCATGGACTCTGTGTAGCCACCAAACAAACATCAAGTCTAACCTCTTTGTACTACTGTCTGGCTGCTGAATCCTATGTCAGACGCAATGTAAGGAGTTTTGTGCAGAGGAAATCCTGCTTTAGAGAGAAGTGGGGATTTCAGGGGTTTTGGTGTTGTCTCCCGTTCCTTGACTTGCTTTGTTGTTGTGAGCCACCAGGTCTATGAAAATTACCCACAAAATCTTCAGGGTGGGGCAAAACTTTACAGCTGGGTTCACAGTGTGATGTCACACACTGGGGATGGCCTTGCCCGCAAAGAGCATCAGAAATGGTGAATCTCTTCCCCCATGTCCCTCCTCACCTGCAGCTGAGGCCCTGGGGAGAGCTGAGAACCCACTGAGTGCTGGGGGAATCTCAGTTGTGCTGCCGGACACATGTGGCTGCATTGGCAAAGCAAGGTTGTGTGTTCACACCCAGGCAGTCCGCCTTTTGTTTCATGAGAGTGCGGCTGAGAGGCAGTGGGGTTAAAGTTTCATTAAGCAGCGCCTCAGAGAGGAAGGTCCCACCTAGAAACTTGCCATCAGAGGTGGTTTCACAGGAACCTGAGCACATGACCTCTTTTTAAGCTTCCTTATTTTTGCACGGCTGATGGATGTGACACTTCACAGAAAAGCAGATTCTCATCAGGAGGGACCCTGATATTAACTTAAATTTGAGAAGAAACTTCTTCTCAGTAAGGGTGACAGACACTGGAACAGGCTGCCCAGGGAGGTTGTGGAGTTTCCTTCTCTGGAGACATTCAAAACCTGCCTGGATATTAACAAAGTAATATTAACTTTGTGGTGGCTGCTGGCAGCAGTGCTACAGAAGGGGTGGTGGAGGCTCAGGTACCCAGAGCCAGCGGGTCACATCCTGCCCTGAGATCATGGAGCCTGCTGGCCTCTCCATCCCACTCCCCTCTTGCAGGGCTGATCCCACCACCGGCTGAGATTGCGGCCATTGAGCCACAGCCCCCACAGCCACCACATGCCCAGAAACATCCCCTGTCCACCCTATATCCCTGTTGCCCACCAGACCCCAGCTGGTTTTGGTAGCACTTCCCAGATGCTGAGAGCTGGAGATAGTAGCACCAGGTCTGGCAGCTGGAGCAGAAGGACCTGCAGGTAGAGCAGCAGATATCTTTAGGAAACGAGAATAACAAATTTTTGGGAAAGCAAACGAGCCAAAGTAAGTCCTCCTTCATTCACTGTGCACAGAATGATGAAGGGGCCAAATCTCTCCAAGTTGTTTGGGGACATAAATCTCTTTTCTTATTAATAGAAACAAAGCATCTGATGGCTTCAAAAATCTGGGCTAGGATATGTCTGGTTACAAGACCCCTGTTCTGTGATTGCCACAAAAATTCAACACAGAGGCACAAATGCAGGTGGATCAGGAGAAAATTGAGAGACAGAAACCTTTGGGAAAAAAGCAGGACTTGGAAGAGAAGAAAAACCTGTTTAATTCTTTTTTTTTTTCCTGATATGGAAAACTGGATACTTGGAGAAGAAATGTAGATGAAATGTTCTTGCAAATTTATTTTGCTCATATTGAACGGTGAAGCAAGGTTAGAGAGATGTTTAACATGACATTACTTCTGCTATACTCAGCTCTTCAAAATGCTTTCTGTAACTACATTATTTCAAATGGAGGTCTTTTCTTTCCAAAATGAATGGTACTAAGCAATTAAATGCTTACAGACTCTAGGTTTCAATACTGTGGGCCTGATTTAATGCTGGTCTTGTCTGCAATGTTGTGTTAGTGACATTGCAGAGAATATGGACAGAACAAATGTTCATTTTTCAAGCCTTTGCTTTATTCTGTTGAGTTGCTGTTGATGTCCCATTGTGGAGCTCTAGGATACAGCCTTGTCTTTTTTTTTTTTTTCCCATCTCTAGGCAGAAAAAGAGTTCCCTGTTAGACCTTCAGTGACACATACTTATGGGCAACAACACCTGCCAACCATGACATCTTTAGCAGCAATGCACCCAAACCAACTCTGCTACTGGAGCCAGGTGAGTATTTTGCCTGTTTGCCTTCCCCCACAGCCTTGTCCTGCCCCCGACCGCTCCACCACCACCACCTCCCTCCATCCCCTGGAGCTTTGGAAGGGGTCCAGTGTCCATGTGGGGTTCTGGCTGCCCACCCCTCCCATGAAATCCAGTGGAAAGCAGGATCCTCAGCAGCGCTGAGAAATGCCATGTTGCACGGGAGGGTTAAAAGGGGCTCAATTCCTCCAACCGACTATACCACAGGGTTTTTGGATAAAAAACAGTCACCCTGTGGAGCTATTTTGCAAAATTTTAGAAGAGACTGTATTGCAGTGAATACCGTGCCTTCCCCAGAAAGGGATGGGAAAGTCATCCTTGTTTCCATGGATACTGTGTAGCGGGGACTGAAAATGAAGCTGAAGCCATACTTTCTGATATGGCTCATACATAGGGAAGGGACAAACATCCCCTGTGGTGTGAGAAGTCCCAAGCCACAGCCTTGGCTGCCCAGCCTTGGAGAATCACCATAAAAAACCCCACATTTGTGGCTGAGCTGTACTGAAAACTTTGTGAAGGCACCTTCTCATCACACAGATACCCTGAGGAGCAGGGAGGATGAGCAGCACAGGGCTCTTTGCTTTTTCCACTTTTGATTAAATCTGGCCAAGTACTTGTGGCCTTGACAAGCTGTTTGACCAAATAGACTTTTGTTTCATCTATCCATAAATGCTGGTACTATGTGGAATATTGAAAAGAAGAAAAAACAAAAACAAAACTCTCTCATAGTAAGCATAAAAGAATATATCACAGTATCACAGTATGTTTGGGATTGGAAGGGACCTCAAAAGATCATCTAGTCCAATCCCCCTGCTGGAGCAGGAACGCCTAGGTGAGGTTGCACAGGAACATGTCCAGGTGGGTTTTGAATGTCTCCAGAGAAGGAGACTCCACAACCTCCCTGGGCAGCCTGTTCCAGTGTCTGTCACCCTTACTGAGAAGAAGTTTTTTTCTCAAATTTGAGTGGAACCTCTTGTGTTCCAGCTTGATCCCATTACCCCTTGTCCTACCATTGTTTGCCACCGAGAAGAGCCTGGCTCCATCCTCATGGCACTCACCCTTTATATATTTATAAACATTAATAAGGTCCCCCCTCAGTCTCCTCTTCTCCAAACTAAAGAGACCCAGCTCCCTCAGCCTTTCTTCATAAGGGAGATGCTCCACTCCCTTAATCATCTTCGTTGTCCTACGCTGGACCCTCTCCAGCAGTTCCCTGTCCTTCTTGAACTGAGGGGCCCAGAATTGGACCCAATATTCCAGATGTGGTCTCACCAGGGAAGAGTAGAGGGGAAGGAGGACCTCTCTCGATCTACTAACCACCCCCCTTCTAATACACCCCAGGATGCCATTGGCCTTCCTGGCCACAAGGGCACAGTGCTGGCTCATGGTCATCCTGCTGCCCACCAGGAGCCCCAGGTCCCTTTCCCCTACACTGCTCTCTAATATGTAATTTCCCAACCTATACTGGAACCTGGGGTTGTTCCTGCCCAGATGCAGGACTCTACACTTCCCCTTGTTATATTTCATTAGGTTATTCCCCACCCAACTCTCCAGCCTGTCCAGGTCCCTCTGGATGGCAGCACAGCCTTCTGGCATGTCAGCCACTCCTCCCAGCTTAGTGTAATCAGCAAACTTGCTGATAGTACACTCTATTCCCTTGTCTAAATCGTCAATGAATATATTGAATAATATTGGCCCCAGTACTGACCCCTGAGGCACTCCACTAGATACTGGCCTCCAACTAGACTCCGCACCATTGACTACCACTCTCTGGCTTCTCTCCTTAAGCCAGTTTGCTCTGCCATCATCCATCCACCTTGTTACATTCTCATAAAAGGCTATGAGGTTGGTCAAGCATGACTTACCCTTGGTAAAGCCATGCTGACTGCCCCTGATAACCCTCTTATCCTTGATATGCCTTGAGTTGGCACCAAGGATAAGCAGTTCCATTACTTTCCCAGGGACAGAGGTGAGGCTGACCGGTCTATAATTACCCAGGTACTCCTTCTTGCCCTTTTTGAAGACTGGAGTGACATTTGCTTTCCTCCAATCCTCGGGCACCTCTCCCGTTTCCCAAGACTTGGCAAAGATGATGGAGAGTGGTCCAGCAATGACTTCAGCCAGCTCCCTCAGCACCCGCGGATGCATCCCATCTGGACCCATGGATTTATGGATGTCCAGACTATTTAATTGCTCCCTAACCCAGTCCTCATTGACTAAAGCAAACTCCTCCATTGACCTGGCTTCATCCGGGGTCTCAGGGGTACAGGGCTCCCCAGGACAGCCTCTGGCAGAGTAGACAAAGAAGGCATTCAGTAATTCTGCCTTCTCTGTATCTTCTGCCACCAGGTCACCCACCCCATTCATCAATGGGCCTACATTGCCTCTGGTATTAGTTTTATCTGCTGTGTATTTGAAAAACTTCTTTTTGCTGTCCTTGACCCCTCTCGCCAGCTGTAATTCTAAGGAGGCCTTGGCTATCCTAGCTGCCTTCCTACATCCTCTAACAGCAGCCTTACATTCTTCCCAAGTGGCCAGCCCCTGCTTCCATGACCTGTAAACTCTCCTCTTCTGCTTGAGCATACCCAACAGATCCCTATTCAACCACGCAGGCCTCCTGGCTCCCTTCCTTAACTTCCTACGTGTGGGGATGCTCTGATCCTGAGAGTGGAAAAAGCAATCTCTGAATGCAACCCAGCTATCTTGGGCCCCTTTTCCTTCAAGCAGTCTTGCCCATGGATTTCCCCCAGCAATTGCTTGAAAAGGCCAAAGTTAGCCCTGCTAAAGTCCAGGGTTGCAATTCTACTTGCTATTCTGTTCCTGAATTTCTGGGCACTGCATAACTAGTGACAACTACCTCTGCTGCCAGTGACGTAAATCTCTGGCCATTAGACTCTGTGCCTCCTGTTGGCACCAGCTGTGGTGAATCACATCTCTTACTACATTGCAGTAGGCACAAGTCCCTGCCCCAGTGCTGCTGCTGGAGCGGACAGGAGGGAAATCAGACTTGCCGCAACGTGCTCATGGGTGCCGTACACCTCAGCTCTGAAAATTTTTACAGTGAGGGCAGTAAAACACTGGCCCAGGTTGCCCAGAGAGGTGGTAGATTCCCCATCTCTGGAAACATTCAAGGCCAGACTGGAAGGGGCTCTGAGCAATGTGATCTAGTTGAAGATGTCCCTGCTCATTGCAGGGCAATGGTATTAGATGACCTTTGAAGGTACTTTCCAACCCAAACTATTCTGTGATTCTCCTTCCATCGGAGACACAAAATCAGGTTCCTTGCCTGCTGGAAAAGCCCAGCGTCCAATGTTCCCTGCTTTATGCTCCCTTGCACTTATTCACTTGCACTGTTTTCTTCCCATTCCCAGGCATGATCCACACTTTTAGAAGCCACACTTTATCCTGTTCTGCACTGGGCTGCTCACTGCTCTCATCTTTCTCCTTTAAGAAGATGCAGAGCTTCAAGAAGATGCTCCACCTGCATTGCCCCAACCTTGATGCCAATGGACATAGCAAAGAGAGGGTTGGCTATTTTGTGCTTGAGCATCCTTGTGCAGACTCTATCCCAGAGATCTTTCTTGTAGTAGGGTTACAAACTGTTTCCCAAACAGGCATGCTTCACTGTTCATCAACTCGTCTCTCATGGAGGTATTCAGAGAACCAGAGAAGTCCAGGTTTCCATTGTGCCAGCTGCTGGCCAGCACAGAGCTAAACCTGCTGCTGCCCTGCTCTTAGCCCATGCTGACCACCCCCACTGTCTTGCCAGTACTGCTCTGCCCTATCTTGGTCATCTGTGATTTTATTTGCAAAATAAAATTAAAAAAGATGGGGTATATTATTTTCAAAAAAGAGAGATGTGAATATGAATGCCACAAGAGAACTTCAGGACTCCTTAGAAGGAGCTGTTTTGCTGGGAGGAGTTTTGATTATTGTGGTGGATGGGAAGAAGCTCTGCAAGAAGGTAGCAAGGCCTAGTAGAGCTTGAGCCCTGGTTCAAGCCAGGGTTTCTGGTCCCAGCCTGACAGCTCGCTCTAGAGCTCTGTGGTCTCAGTGCTTATGTCTGGGGGTCCCTTGGAAAAGGGACCTAGCAGGGACCGGACCCACAACACAATCATCAAACCACTGCTTTACCTCAGAGCAGGACCTGGACCTTCAGGAGATTAAAATACTTAAGCAGAAGTCAGCACAAAGGAAGGAAACAGAGAGTTAACTGCATATTCAAGACAGCATCAACATAAATTGTGGCTTGGTGAGATTTTCTTTCAATATTATCTAGTGTCATTTAGTAATTATATGTACACACACGCACACAGGAAATATGAGGTGGTGGGATGCAAAGTTTTCCTGGCACAGGCTTCAACAGATGCATTACTCATGGAGGGAAGAAGGGCAAGTAAGCTGTTCAGATCATCCCTCACAAGTTCCAATAAAATCTTTATACCATGCCATTTAGCTTTCATGATCCACCATCTGGACTGTGGAAAAGCTAATTTTGAAATGTTTTAAAGACAGCAGTTTATAAACTCCTGTGCATTAGTTACCTAGTTACCTGGATGACATTTTGCAGGATTCAGAGAGAAACAGTAAAAGGCACACAGGTGGAGCACTGCAAAACAAACTGCATCTGCAACCATGCAGTTTCCAAGTCCTCCATTCCAGGCTTGTGCAAAGCCCCTAAGAGTTCTGCCATGTGCTGAAAAGCCATGGATTGTCCCATTCCCAGTGGATAAGCATTCTTCTTCCAGCCAAACACTGGAATCCAGGTGGGTTTTTTTTCACATTTAGCTGGTGTTGACCAAATGTCTCTGACCAGGAGCAGTGGAGATGGATGTCAGCAGCTCCTGAACCACAAGTGGCAGAGAGGAGGAGGAGGAGGAGGAAGCAGCCAGCAGGTGGACCAGATTGCCTACGTGATTAGTAGCTCTTTGAACTGGTTTGGGGCTTGGCAGGCTCCAGTGAGTTGTTGGCTGCAGGCCAGTGCTGTGGTTGGGGTTATTTATTCCTCTCCTGCCTTCCCAGTTGATCCTTATCACCATGTGTGCAGCCCGCACAGCCCCGCATGGGCACTGTAGTGCATCCTCAGACAAAACTCAGGGCTGGAAGGAGACTTTCCAGACAGGTGAGTAGATGGTGGAAATTGGATATATTCTTCAAACCAGAAAAAAGGTATTTTCCTTGTTTTCCCCTGCTGAGCATGAAGGAGCACTGCAAGGAGCCCCATCACTCTGCTTCCTTCCGGGCTGCTCAGCCCCATGCCTGCAGGAAGGACCGTGCCAGCACCTGCTCTGCTTTTGTTACCAGAAAAGCTCTTGTTAATTCAACTGATTTATCTCTGCTCTGGCCAGGTACCTTAATGCCTTCATTAGGTCCCTGTCTGCAGCTGGTTTTAATACCTAAAGGCATTTGGCTGCTCTTTCTGCTGGCTTGGACCTGTCGTTACCTTAACGAGACCTGTAATTTTATGGACCATTCCCCTCCCAGTGATGGCCATTAACACCTGCAGAGTTATAACTGTGCACACATGCACTCACACCTATTTTTGGGAAAAACAAACAAACAAAACACACACCACAAACTGAAAATATGGAATGCATATATAAAATTGCCATGCCTCTGGAGAAAAAGTGTTTATTTTCACATATTAAATGGATTTCCTAACCAACAACATTTTGAAGAATAATCTATTATATTTGAGTTTAGCAAAGATTTCTACATATTTTCATCCAAGTAGAAATATTTTAGTGAAGTAGAAATAGTTGTCCAACTATGATGTCACGTCTTTCTCTTTTCCTAACTTCTTCGTAAAACTGTATTTGTTTTTTTTTGCACTTCTTACCTAAGGAAGCTCAAATCTGGCTTTATCTGAGGAAGGTCTGGGGTTTTTATCCAGCTCTGAGCTGTTTTTTGTGCTGACTTTTCCTTGGAAAGGCTCAGCCCCTCCCTTCAGCCTCAGAGATTTATTTCTTTCTATAGGGCTAGAAAAATGTGGCAAGGTGCTCTGCTGCTCTCAGTGCCACAGGACGTGTCCTACTTGGTGCCCTGGCACGAGGACATGAGGAAGGTTTTGACCTCTTTGCTGGTGGAGAGGGCAGGTACATGGGGGAAATGAGCCATCAATGAGCTGGGGGGTCTGGGGCAGCCCCCTGCATGCCCACATAGCACAGCCTACCCACATCCTTGGCTTTCAGGGTGGTACCAAAAGCCTGGATGCTACAGCGAGATGGGTCCCTTGAGTGTGTATGCATGGGTAAATATAAAAATAAACTGTCAGGAAAGATGGTTACCTGAGGTAAGGAAGCAGTAATAAAATGCAATAAGCTGTCTCTTATTAGATCTGCTCCCACCTTAAAGTTATGATTAAATAATGGATAAGTCAAAACCACCTTCTCATGAGACGTAATGTCAGGCTTTGCCTGTAGTTTATTTTTTTGCCTGAACAAGCACTGATCCCTTTGTCTGGGTCTACAGCATTAGATCCTGTCTCAGGCAAGGAAACGTCTTGCTCCAGAGACAGCCTTCCTCTGCTTTCATCACCTGGGACCACAGGTATGGGCGAAGCAGATGGACACAGGTCTTCAGGGTCAAGTGAATGGCTTAGGAGATGTGGGAGCAGCAGCTGACCAAGGCTGAAAGGTCCAGAGAGTGACCTTGCAAACCAAGGAAGGGAGATGAATCAAAATTTCCTGTACAGAATGTTCTTCCTCAGTTTGTGTTCTGGAGTTCTTTATTTTTCTGGATGTGCAAATTCTACCTATGGAACATGGAAGCTCTAGGGCAGAGCATTATCTCATTGTCAGCCTATCACACAATAAAACCTGCCACAGTGAAGCCAGAATAACCATTTATTAAGTGTGCTGATGCTGAAAAAAAAGAAAAAAAGTTGTTTACAGCTTAGCATTTCCTGTCTGAAAATCATCCAAAAAGAGGAAGGAACTGGGAGAGAAAATTCATTTGGTGATTTAATATTTAAATGAGAGCATGAAATGGGTATTTCTGTCCTCACTCAAGAGGATTTGGGATTTGATTCCTCCAACTCCCTGCAGCCAGTGCTGGGGAATGAGCACACAAGCTGCACCATGCCCTGGGTGTCCCCTGAAATGGGTGCCAGCAGATGGGAAATGGAGTGCCCTCACACTGGTAATGGTAGTGGAGAGGGAAGAGCACATTTTTAATTAATTATTTCAGCAGGACCATTTTACTAGTGACTAGAAAAGGGATGTGAGTTCATCCTGTCAATGGCTTTAGGAAGAGTGGGCAATGTGGAAGGACAAGAACCCAATTTTTCATCTCCATTTCCAGCCCTCTGTAAATGCATGGACTCCTGGTCTAAGGTGGTGGCAGGGTCACAGCCACGCAGCCATACCTCTCTGGTGGCAGGAACATGCTACCAGCCTGGATTTTAGCTGGATTTTACTTGGATTTTATAGGTGGCAGTTTGAACCACCTGTAATTTAATCCTTGCAAAATCATGAGCTGTATCAAAGTCAAAGCAATAATCTGTTTATTTTGGTTAGTTGAAAAAAATTGGTACCTTCTTCCAATTACTGCAGCTAATGATATTTAGCTCATATATGAAGAAACATTTGCCATTTCCTAAATAAACTGCATGTTTTGGCTAATTAACCCTCGCATCGCCTTACTCTGAAAGACTGCAGAAGGGCAATACTAACATCATATACATGAAGAAATACATTGCTATATGGGAAAGTATCAACATAATGATGGAAGCTCTTTGAGTTGCACCACAGAATTCTTCAGTAAGGATTTTTAGTTCTTACTAACTTTCTAAAGACTTTCCTATGGTAGACATTGGCAGGGTGTTTTGCTGGATCAGTATGCCAGTATGTAACAAAAATAATATGAAGCAATTCAACACGACCCACATGGAACTCACTGCAGAACTGGGTGTGATCCAGACCTCCATACTGGGGCAGAACGGCTGTGTTGGAGCAGCAGTGGCGCCAGAGTGAGACAAGAACATTCCCATGGCAGGAAGAGATTAAACAATGCGTGAGAGGAGATGACCTGAAGACTGAAGGACATGGTTGTTGGTCTGGGGTATGGGCAGGAGCACTTCCCACAGAAGCCCTTTAAAGTGGTAGGAGATAGGAACAGACCTAGGTCTCACTTCACTTCTGCTGAGGAGAGGTGAAGGTAGGCTCCAAACAGAAGAGATTCAGTTAATTAATTACAGAAATTTAATTAACACTATGGCTTCATTGGAGCTTTTGGGCATCATCGAAGCAGCCACATGCTCCCTCCCATGCCACCATTCTTCCTTGCGAGATGGCCTTTGCTGGAAACAGCAGACTTCATGCCCACCACTGACTTTGTCCTCAGAGATGCTTCCTGACCTCAGAAAAAAGCATTGGCTGATGTGGCTTCAGGAGAGGATCTCCCAGACTATGGATGCTGCATTTTGCTGGAGGCACAAACCTTCCCTATCCAGTCATGTATGAACTCCCAGCAAGACACCACAATATCATCCCTCCTACAAGTGGGATGGACAGTTCTCTGCATGATAGCTTTCAAAAGCTCTGTGCACATCTGATTGCAAGGACCAGCTTGAGAGCAGCTCTGGAGACGGTGATTTATGAAACCCCCACAGGGACAGAGAACATTTGGGAAACAGAAAGCTAAAAGCCATTATCTATATGCCTAATGCTTTTACTTAGGAGGCAGTTTCCCTTCTCCTAATGATAATAGCTTCCGGGTAACACTGGGAGGATGAGACCCATTTTCATGTGCAGTAGTTAATCAGAATATCAAAATAAGCATGTGGAATCACACAAAGCATGAGAAAAAAATAACCCCTGCTTTCTCCTAGTCCGGAAGGAAATGCCACCTTGGATCAGAGGGCAGATTTGGTAGTTATAGCTAGAAAGTTTTTCTTCATGAGTTAACTAATGTTTTTTTCTGCTTGTGCTTTTGTCTTTAATGTTATCTTTACATTAATGTAAAACTACCTTTACTAGCCTTTCATTGGCAAGAGAGAAAATGTGATGTATAGGAACACTCTACAGCTTGCAGGTTTTGGGGGGGAACAGTCATTTTTGAGATAAAATTAATAAAGTTGGGTAAGTGACTATAAGGAGCAGCCTGCACCGTGGCAGCTGTTAAGTGGAGAATTTTGAGCCATGACTATTCTCTCAAAAGTATCCATCTCTTCAGCCTGCAGTCTCCCCAGTTTGTTCAGCAGCAGTGAAATATTCTTAGGATACCCAACCCCAACACAGTGCATGTAGTCAGAGGAAAAGCAGATCTCCTTCAAAAGACGTAAAAGTTTTGCTCTGGGGTTCCCACAAGTGATTTTCTGTGACTGTATTCCTGTGTCCTCTGCAGGCTCTGCAGTTCATTCATGGGAAAATGTTTGCAGCGGTAAGATGTCCAGACTTGGTCCTACACTGTCCCTACTCCAGGACATGGTGCTCAACCGCAGGTTGTGCTGCACAGGGCCAAGCCCAGACAATAAAGCCTAAAGTGCAAGTAAACCCTGTGAGACGGATAAAAACTGGCTGCAGGAAGATAGATAATTCACTAACCAGCACAGTGGTGGTTTTACATTAATAAGTAAGAGCACATTAGCTAGTGGAGGAACTCTCTTCTACTTTAATGGAATAGTATCGGTGTTTTAATAGGTAGAAAGCCCCACTTACCCAGGGAGGCTACAGATGGAGGCCCCAGCTCCCTGTTTTCCCTTGGCTCAGAAGTTTTTTCTCCCTGAGCTCAGTGGGAAGACATCACAACAGCATGAAAGCTCTGCCGAGACTGCACCCAGGAACTTGCCTACCCTTTTGGCTACCCCTTAGGCGTAGTTTATGGAAATACAGAGTGGCGCTGTGCATATGGAGGCAAGGGGATGCCGAAACCTCACCTGCACACTTCAGGGCTGTAATTGGAAAAGGATGAGCAAACTGGAAGCAAACATCATCTGACACCAGCAGTCTCAGCTAGGAACCTGGATTTGACACGTGGCCTTCCCAAGGCGCTGTTTGGCATCATCAGAAGCAGTGCTGAATGTTTCTGTGAGACATGTGGCCAAAATTATAAATGGAAGGAGTTTTCCACAGCATGTTAGCTGGCATGGACAAAACCCCCAATTGCCCACACCACTCTCTGTGGGGTTCATGTTCATGCCTACGTAAGTGGCATCCGATGGGGCACGTGTGAAATCACATAGCAGACACCAACATCAACATCTCAGCCCACAGAAACCACTAATAAGACAAAATAAATTTTAAATGGCTATCTGAGCCCTATTTTCTAAGAGGAAAAATATGTCCCTTTTCAGGATAAAGGGCTTGAAAAACGAGGGTGGATTTATCAAGGTGGTCCTTTTCCATGAGGCTCTGAGGATAACTATTAGGACCTTAATTCATGTTTTAATAATCAGTATTTAGTGATCACTGGGAGCAAAAGGCTAACTGAAAATCACATAAATTGTGGCTGAGAAGTTATGGTACATGGCTTAACAATCTGGTTCCACAGGCTCATGGTATTTCTTGGGAGAGCAATAAATGCTAACACAAACCCTGGTAGTTTAGTTCAATTTTAGTTCAAGTTTCTGTCTCAATTTTGATATCTAAATTTATAAATATTTTATCCCCTAAATCAAATGTCTAAAAAAATAAAGGGGGGAGGGGAGGAAGACTAATGGAAATTTAGTAAAACCAAGATTTTTAGGAGAAATTACTTTTTAAATGCTAAAATGTGTTATTGATGTTTCACCCACCACTGGAAGAAGCTATGAAGGGGAGGCAGGAAGGACCTGCTGCTTCTCCAGCTCACCCCCACAGTGTAACCAGGGTTTGCCAACAACAGAGCTCACTCACACAGACACACTTTTGTAATTCATATAATGCGCAATGGAAAATGAATAATGCACAGCTGCTTGGTAAGCTGAGGCATATCATCTCCTTTTAACATTTCGTGTTAGCTCACAGGTACAGCCGCACTCCTCGGTCAGGGTGGGGTGTGGTGCAGGGAGGACGGGCAGAGCCTTCTGAGGATAAATGCTATTAAAAATACAACTGATCTGCAATCTCTGCATCCAGAACTGAATCCAAACTTGCCAAAAGTTCAAGGATGCTTAGATCAGAGGTTTTGGTTCAGGCCCATCTCTGGAGACCTTAGAAAACCGTTTACTCTGTGAAGAGAAAAACAGGAAGCAGAGCCCATGTCAGCCCCCGGGGCCTTTCCTCCAGCTGAGCTGGCATCGTCCGGCAGAGATTATTTTGGTTGCAGGCACAAATAGTAGGAACCTTCCTCTGCTGTTTAGTTACAGCTTCATTCGTGAAGCGTTAACCCCCTGACAGGAGGCAGCACCTGCTAGAAGCCTGTTTCTGGTCCAAGGTGATGGAAACTGAGGGGCTGGATTGATGGTGTCTCAGGTTTATTGGCACTCAGACGTAGCTTGTTTGGAGCATCCTTTCTGCGCTGAGGTTGTTACCTCTGCTAAGCAAATCACTGAATGTTTTTTAATAGGAAGACTGAGTCTTGCTTTACCCTGTCACTGGCTCTTGCATCTTGGCTTCCAGGTGGCTTTCATGTTCAGGTGGTTGGGGTTTATCGGCAGGAAGGCTCACAAATAGGACAGCAAAATGCTCTTCAAAAGTGAATTTGTGAAATCCATGTGTTTGTCAAAATTGCATGTGAAGCCTAGAAACCACAACACACAACTTGGGTAGCTAATCAGCAAAGCTGTAATTGCGAACTCTTGCATCAGGCAACCGACTCATGAGATAACGTGGGAGAATTTGGGATGTACAGCAAGAAAATCCACATTCTTGGCCTGGAGAGATGCAGAGTATTTCTGGTTCCCTCCCTGGCTGCTGTCAAGGCTTTGCAAGTAAATAATCACCTTGGATAATCTATGCATTTCAAGTACACTACTCATGTAGAGTAGTTTTAATGTGGAGAGGGTTTAAGAGATTTTGAGAAAAACTGCTCAGAGCAGTTTCAAACAATTGCTAGGTATTAAAGTCACATTTGCAAGTCTTGGTGTTTCCCTGGTTTTAGCAGAACAACATTTTCTGCTTATTAAGAGTTTATCTTCTTGCTATAGCTGTAAAAATACCAGGGGCAGATGCTAAATTGCAGGTAAATATGCCACTGTGCTAGGGAATGGCCTTGTACTAGATGTAATTGAGGGAAACACTTTGGAAAGCCAGGAGGCTAAAAAATTGTCATTCATTCAATCTGCTTAACAAGGGCTAGTGAATACAATTAGGGAAAATCATAGCTGATGCAGGGACTACATACTATCCAGAAGAGAAGTAAGTACGTGCAGAATACATTGTATAATAAGTAGTTCAACCAAGTCTATTTTCAGAATTGTTCATACCATGATGGTGTGCTTTTATTCTTGCTCTGCTTTTGAGATATCAGGAAGAGGATTTAGTTCTTCTCCCACCTTTTCCAGACAGTACACCAGGCACCACCCATAATAACACATCTCCCAAAATCCCAGTGTCAACATCCCCACATATGCAGAGCTCTGTGTGTCTAACAGTTTCATTATATTAGGATTACATGTTTCTGAGAACCCTTTTTCAAACGTGCAATTTGAAACAATGGTTTTAAACATTACTGTATGTGTGTAAACTAGTTGGTGGCCTGTGGGGTCCTCACAAGTGGGGAGACAACCTACTCAAACAAAATTAAAACCTTGGTAGGGAAAGGAAGTCAAATCCTCTCTAAGGAACTTCAGAGAAAGCTTAGTGGATGAGGAGAAGGGTGTAGATGTTGTCTGCTTAGACTTTAGTTAAGCCTTCGGAATAATTTCCCACAGCATTCTCCTGGAGAAGCTGGCAGCTCATGGCCTGGATGGGTGAACTCTTTGCTGGGTAAAAAACTGGCTGGATGACTGGGCCCAAAGAGTTGTGGTGAAGGGAGTTAAATCCAGTTGGTGGCCAGTAACAAGTGGTGTTCCCCAGGGCTCAGTAATGGGGACAGTTGTGTTTAATCTCTTTATCCCTGGACAAGTGGATTGAGTGCACCTTGGTAAGTTTGCAGATGACGCCAAGCTGGGTGGGAGTGTTGATCTGCTGGAGGGTAGGAAGGCCATACGGAGGGATCTCGACAGGTGGGATTGTTGGGCTGAGGCCAGTTGTATGAATTTCAACAAGGCCAAGTGCTGGGTCCTGCACCTGGGTCACAACAACCCCAGGCAGCGCCACAGGCTCAGCGAAGAGTGGTTTGTAAACTGGAAAATTATTTGGGTGTGTTAATTGACAGCCAGCTGAACATGAGCCAGCGGTGGCCCAGGTTACCAAAAAGTCCAACAGCATCCTGGCGTGTATCAGGAATAGTGTGGCCAGCAGGACTAGGGAGGTGATCATCCCCCTGTACTGGGCACAAGTGAGGCCCCACCTCGAATACTGTGTTCAGTTTTGGGCTCCTCACTACAAGAAAGACATTGAGGTGCTGGTGCAAGCGGGCAGCACCAGAGCAGAGCTCAGCCTGCTCTGACCCCCATCACTTCCACCACGTGCACACGCATGTGCACACACAGTCCTGTGCCCCAGGCAAGGGGTGGCATCACGAGTATATGAGTACAAAGCAAGCATGCAGCCACCTCCTGGAAAACCCTAGGTCCCAAAGGGTTGTCCTATGTTCCCCACCAAAACCAACCTCACTGTGATGCTCTAATATCTCATATGAGAGGAGCTGGCATCATGATCTCTTCCTCACAGTGGGTATTCGCTCCCTTTTGGCTGCATTTATTTTTCAAGGTTTCAAAGCTAGCAAAAGCACGTAGAACTGCAAGTCACCAGAAAGATCTCAACAGATCACAGCTATCAGTGTGTGAGTGAGGTTTTAAGGCAGACTAACCCAAATCAGTGATATCTCCTCTGCGAACCATCCTACACTAGAATTTTTATCCGGGCATGTGGCCTCACCCCTTTGGGGCTTTTTTGCCAGGAATTCCCAAGAAAGGGTTGTGCTGCTGCAACATGCCTGGAAATCCCATATTTATTCACATTAGGAAATTAAAGTATGGAAAACTGAGGCCAGGCTAGAAGTGACTCTGTAGTATACTTAACAACTTTTTCTTGGAGAAGCAGCTCAGCAGGGTCTTCACTTGACCCTTCCACCCCACACTTCAAGAATTTCTGCTTACAGAACTGTTCTTTCTTTCATTTTACAGGGGTTTTAAACTGCAAACCTCTTTCATTACTGAATGCACTGTGGTCTCCCACAGGGCTTGGATCCAAGATCTTTCCAGAGCAATTATGGAGACCTTGAAATAGGGCTGTCAGCAGAACAATACTCAGACAAAATTTCCAATACAGATTTTCAGACTGGCTTCCTGGGGAACATCCTAGGCTAGCTTTTACTGTCACTTCATAGACATGTTCTTTCTAATTTTACCTCCTTGCGCTCTGATTGTTTGTGACCAATTGGATTTAACCAAGCGCTGTGTATGGTGTCCTCAGCTTCAGCAGTTACCTTGATTTTCACCACAGAAAGATCTGCCTTTGACTGTCACAGTTCCTGTTTGCTGCCTGAGAAGTGATTTGTCCCTACCTGTGTGCTCTGACCTGTGATTTCAAGGTCCTGAGAGATTATGGGTGGAGGTTAACTTAAAATGAACAGATGTTCAGATAATTTCTGCATGAAGATCCCAATTCAAGTTTGTTCTTAAAAATGCAACACGTAAATTTGACAAAATATCACAGGCTTAAAGCAGTATAAACTGACTGAAATCAATGAGGTTACCTGGATTCACAGCATCAGGGCTGGCTCTGTCCTTGCTTGGTCTACAAAACTTCGCAGTTCAAGCAATGGGGCTTCTTTGGTTTTACTGTCTTGGAGCCAGAATTATTTAATATATTAAGGAATTACCTTGGCATGAAATGCAGAAGTAAGCTAATGACATTGAAGATGAGGCATTGCCAGCCCAGCAGAGGGACAGGCTGTCCTATAGGAGTCCAAAGTGGACCAGACTTGGAGAAGGGCTCTGGGGATGAATGGGGGGGGGGTAAGCCTGGCTGACATGAGGAAAATAAGCTTGATTTAGCCTAATAAATTAGGGAAAGAGTGGGGATGATAGCGGTCTCCATTAGCGCAGCAAATGTTAGGGACGAGGACGATGATTAAGGTAGGGGATGGCCAGGCTGGTGTTAGCAGTTGTGCTGCAAGAGCAAATGGGCTCCTCTGCTCAGGAACAGCTTCAGACTGAAAATGAAAAGGCAATTTTGGCCCATTAGAGCAGGGAGGGTCTGGGAAGGCATCTCAGGGGAGCAGAGTGGGGAAAAACCCCAGTGAGTTTGAAGACAGGATTGGATTTGACAGTGAAAGCATGGGAGGGAAATGGCAAGTGGCACTGAGGTCCCTGCCCATTCTCTGTGTCTCACATGCCCCCTTGAACCTGCCATCAGGAGCTGCTCTGCCCACGGGCATTCACAGTCCTTTCTACATAGCATTCAACTCTGCCAACAAAAATCCAGCCCATTCTGCTGTTGGTTTGGCATTTAAACACCTGCCAGCAGCTGGGCTGCACTGAGGAACCACATCTCAAAGCGTGCAGCACAAACTGGGTTCAGACCAGTAGAACTGGAGTGAGCGGCTGTGTCGTGGTGCCAGTGCCCTGCATCACCCAGTTCCCACAAACCCACCTCCATGTTCAATAGTGTGGACCTAGGCTGGTACAGCTGTTGCATGAACAATCTCTTTTTGCCCTCTAGGTATACTACCTTTTCATTTATTACTATTTACTAATAAAAAACATTAAGCTATGTATTAAGCAGCTGTGCATCTGAGCCAACAACAGATTTTTCTGATTTTTTTTTTGTTTGTTTCTTTAAATGAGAAAAGCCTTTTGTCAGTCCCTCCTAGAACACAGGGAAGATAAGCTAAATAAAAGTTAAATCAATGTCAAGAAACCAAGCCCAGAGATAACGGAGTCCACAAAGAGGACCTGGGCAGAGAGCAGCACTTATCTTGTAGATCAGGTAGAGACGTGTTTCAACATTAAACTTTCAGCTTTATCAAACCCAACCCTCATTTCCACTGAAGCCATTACTGGCTATTCCCAATTGATAAATAGCTTATTACAATGTGATGCTATTAAAATTATCTGCAGTAAAGCTCAAAGCACACGGACTGTCGCTCAACAAATTCCTGGAAATATTTAGTACGTATTTTTCTCTACGTAACTACTTAAAAACTTTTCATGTGTCACGAAGCACATTTACACTTAATATGATGTCAATATAATCTGATACAGTCCTTCTCTAAATGGACATTTGCAATAGACTGGGCAATTGCTACGGTGAGATATTAGATGAGCAATAGCTGCCCATAAGCAACTACACAGTGTAAATCCAGTGAGATGGGCTGTGAACAGACTACTGTGTTCTGACAGATAAGGTACCCATGCCACATTCTTACTAGCAGTAATACCAAGCATTACATGGGCACGTCAAGGAGAAAAACAACTTTTTTCAAGCCATGTTTTGAGTACAAAAGCAGGTGGAATTACTTTAAATTTGGTCGTTGTGTAGAGAATCTGGTCTCTAACTGAAAACAAGGGAGCACAGAGATGCTGAACGGTACAGGGATGCTTCTACTGTGTCACTCTGACATTAGTCAGGATGAGAAGGAGAGCTGAGGCCACCTGCAGAAGGCTCTGTTTCCTTCTGAGCTGAATTCTTTGAAGTCATCTGAGACAGGAGCTCTTTCTGGCCTCTCATGCTTTCCCTCCCTACAGGACATGGGACACACCAGGCTCCAGCCAGGCCAAAAATGTCACGGCCCTGGCTCATGTATCCTGACATTTGTACAAGTTGGAAGACACTGCTGTGGCACATGAAGCTGTGACTCCCCAGGAGCTCCTCCCAGGCCCCTGGGAGGATGCTGGAGGGAGGCTGGCACGCACCCTGGTCCCTGGGAGGATGCTGGAGGGAGGCTGGCATGTACCCTGATCCCTGGGAGGATGCTGGAGGGAGGCTGGCATGTACCCTGATCCCTGGGAGGATGCTGGAGGGAGGCTGGCATGTGTCCTGGTCCCTGGGAGGATGCTGGAGGGAGGCTGGCATGCACCCTGGTCCCTGGGAGGATGCTGGAGGGAGGCTGGCATGTGTCCTGGTCCCTGGGAGGATGCTGGAGGGAGGCTGGCACGCACCCTGGTCCCTGGGAGGATGCTGGAGGGAGGCTGGCATGTACCCTGGTCCCTGGGAGGATGCTGGAGGGAGGCTGGCATGTGTCCTGGTCCTTACAGGGATGCTGCATGGAGGCTGGCATGGTCAGCAAGCCAGCCAGCTCCCTGCAGGCCAGCAGCTGCATGAAGGTTTTAGGTGGGGATTCTCACAGGCAAGACAGGCGCTGCTTTTTCTTGGCTGAAGATCTCCTTCCTCCGTCTCTTCCTGAGACAGACAAAAGTAGGTAAAATGGCAGGGCCAGTTCTCTGCATGGGGGATAATTTCTGACTCTCTTCTGCTTTCAGACTCCTGTGCAAGTAGCAGTCCTGGGCATTATTAGACTTTGCTTCTTAGACTTTACCAGCTTGTTAATAGGAAAATGTTGTCATCCTCCTTTCACCAAAAACATCTGGATTTTAAAGGGACCCATTTCTCTACTTAACAAGCACACCCATTAGTTAAGATTTTGATTTAAACTTGCTAGGGATTAGTAGTTCAGAATAACATTCCACTTATGGAGTCACAAAGGATGAAGAAGCCCTTTGGCAGCAATGTCACTGTAGAAAAACTGGACAGATGCTTGTTACCAACATTATCCGAAGTCTAAGACAAATCTGAATATTCTGAGTTTGATATAATCAGCCTAAATATGACACAGTAATTAGGGAAAAAATACATGAATCTGAAAACAAATGCGTGTTAACCAACTTCTATTCAAGAATGGTGAGGAAACAGAAGTTGACCCTGGCAATAAATTCCTTCCTCAGGCTCACTTTGAATTGCCTGTGGACCAGGAGACAAACATCATCAGGGTATTTTTCAAAGTCCAGATTAACATGGACTCCAAAAACACCAACACAGGTCTGATCACATTCAGTGCAGATGAGAAACCTGCTTGATGAATAAAGCAGAGAAGAAACTCGCAAATGAAACCCAACATCTTCCTCAGGTGGACGATGCTCTCGACACAATGGTGCTGGTCTGTTTTCTGGAGCTGTTATTTTTGGATGCAGCTGTCCTTCTCCCCTGGAACTGACTCACCTCTGCAGGAAAGCCTCTTTCCCCCCCAGGCAGTTGTCTGTGTTTTCCTTCCATGGCTCCCGATTTCCTTCTAGGGGCTTGCATCAAACCTCTCACACAAACAGTTTTAGAGCATGACCACCGCCACTGTTTTTACAGGGAGAAACTTGAGCCAAAGAAAACAACAAATGCTTGAACTCTGTCCCATTAATCAGATCTCAAAGTATTATTATAATGAATCTCATAAACCCCAACAAATTATTAATTCCTCTTATCCTCACTTTGCGTACATGGAAAGGCAGGCATAAACAATTCAAATTATTTCACCAAATTCATGCTGTGTGGCAGAGCCAGGAAAATATTTTATATCTAGAGATTCTTAGGCAGCCCAAGCTGGAAATGATGAGTTTTCAATCAACATCAGATCAGAAGCTGATCTGCGATGTCCCTTCTCAGGGCTGTTACTTAGATTGTACCAGGAGATACGCCAGGGTAGAAACTCTCTGAGGACAGAGGAGACACAAACCTTTCCCTCTGAAACACTGTAGTTACTCTTTTTCCAGTGAAAAGCTGTTCTTTCAAACAGAAAACAAGACCTGGTGTTTCGGGAAGCAAACAGGCACCATTTTGCATAGCCCAGTGGGACCAGGCATCCCTAAAGCAGAGTCTGTTCAGAAGCTTCAGGGACCTTTCATAGAAGATCCTCATGGTGAATCTTTCCTTCCAATTCCCACATAAACGTGTCTTAAAAATAACAGGCAACTGAAAGAAACCAAACATTTTAGTACTCATTTTAAGTCTTTAAAAAAATAAGGGGTGGGTGAAGATGTTCTGTTACCACTTGGCAATCTGGTGGACCTGTGGGTGCCCAGGGGTGCATTTCTGGTGGCAAACTCTGCTGGGAATGGGAATTGTGGTCATACTCTCTCAGGGACTTTTATTTGTTTGATTTTTGCCTCTTTGCCTTCCTGTTGAGCTAACATCCTCTCAGGTGATGCACAAACTTCTTGTACCTTGCAAAGGTTTACAGCAAACTGCCATTTGATAAATGTTTCATTTTAGCAGATCCACCTCCCCCAGCCCTGGGCATGTTGCAGCACCCAAGAAGAAGGCCAAGGGCTCAGCATCCTTCCTCCCTGAGCAGCACCACCAGGTGTCAGCCTACCATGACCAGAAAAGTCTAGTGTATTCGATCAGAAAACTATAACATCAGTGAAAACTACCATCTCCTTGCTAAATTTCAAATACAAAATTTGCATGTAAATGAGGCCTTGCCGGGTCATCTCTCACTCTGGACTGATCACGTTTCTCTGCACACTCTGTCATCTGAAGTTTTTAATGGCTTGAATAGGTAAGTGTTTGGAGCAGCCACAGTTTGCATTTGTGTTTGAGAATAAATAGGAAATGAGAGGACTTGAGCAGCAGTGAGGTTGCCATAGCAATTTTCTGTTGGAGAAGAGAAATTGCAACAACAAACCTGGGAGAACATGTCACTGTGCCTCTGCCATATGCATCACACCTGCCTGGACCTGGGAGAGGACAGGTTGCATGGGAGAAGAGGGCAGCCTTGGCCTCCCTGCTACTCTTCAGCAGGCGTTTCGGGGAACCTGCCTGAGGACACGGCTGAGGCAGTGAACTCACCGGTTCAGCCTCAGGTTTCACCGAGTGACACACACGGGAACTTTGCACACACGTTAAATCACGCATGAGTCATCGAGTGATCCCGTCATTATATCAGTGCAAGTACTTACTTATAAATCATAGATGAATCATAAGGCATTAGTTTGACTCTTTAAAACATGGAGTATCAATCATATGTTTTGGCTCAGATTAAAACCTGCAAGCACTTTGAAAACAAGCTGATCTCTGGTGTAGGAGGGTTATCTGCAGGGTGCTCTTGTGCTACTCAGCTGAACATTGATGGGCCACTACTTGGAGAAGTAGCTAAATGGAAAATAAATCTATGTGCAATTTCAGAGATTTACTTTCACTTACATAAGAATATCTCTGAGAACCAAACACCAGATACATCAGCACAGAGATAATTGCACTGCTGTTATCTGAGCAATGCAATGATAAGTTGACAGCATTTGTAGAGAGCTTTTCACTTGTGGCTTTACATGTGATGCTTTTTGTATTTCATTTGCTTACATCTAGCACCAGCTTTTAGTGGCTGACATACATTATTATTCTTCTCTTACAAAGAGCGGGACAGGAACAGAATGTAAATGGGGGCCAAGGTGAGACAGACACAGCAGAGTTAGAAACAGCTCTTGTTTCCAGGCACTGTTTGACACAGACCTTGCCTAATAATATAAACTTGTGGTCATTTTGCTGCCATTACAGCAGATGTTGATGGCACCTCCTAGATGCGAGGATCAAACCATGTCTGAGCATCAGTGTTTCAGTGACAACGTTCAGACTCACCCATGGGACATTTATATTCACATGTCAGCAGAAATAATGTTTGCATAAATAGTTTTAAAATGCTGCCTGGAAAATCTTAACCATCATAGGACACACTTCTCTAAATCCAACAGCAAAGTGACCATCATGCCTTCAGAAGAGGGATGGGGTGGCAGAGCAGGATCTCAATGGTCACCAGACAAGCACCCAGCTGCTCTGAGCATCAAAGAGCACTTGCAGAGTAACTCTGCTCTTCTCACTCATAGCCAGGGCAGCTCAGACTAGCACAGCACTTCTAGAGGAAGGATTTAATAGGTCACTTAATGACCATGCCTGTGCTAGACTACACTGAAGCATGAATGCCTAAGCTGTACTCACAATATATATATGGGTGATGGCATATCCAAGCCAGATTTGATTACCTAATTGGGCTTGGTTGACCTCAAATGATCTTTTGTCTTGAAATGTTTGCCAGCATTTTGTCAAGTAGAGCTGATCCTGTCTTGGAGCAGGAAGGTAGACCAGAAAGCATTCCAAGATCCCTTCAAGTTCTATTTTCTAAAGCTGATGTCCAACAGCAGCCAGTTATGTCAAAGTCAGAGGGAGATGCAAAATAGCACTTGGCATAAATTCATTTGCAGCATATCACACAATGTTGACCATGAGTTAGTACCATTTACTTTCAGAAAAAAAAAAAGGCAGCTGTAGGATAATTCACACTCACTTGCCCTGTAGCTTTACATTGAACACAGCTTCCTCAGAACTGCTTGGTATTGGCAGTTGCCAAGCAAATTTTTCATGCACAAAGACATTCTTGCTGTTTAAAATAAAAAACAGCTTGTCATAAAGAAATGAAAATCTGGGACCTTTTAGATATTCCCAAGGCAGTTTCCAAGACAGGATATGAAGAGCTAAGGCTGCATTTAAAAGCCTGTATTAACTGAATGTTTGTGTTAGAGAGGAAATAGCCACCTGGCCCTCCAAAAAGACAGGAGAAATTTTTGAGGTGGGAATTCTTTTCATCTGCTCAGACCAGCTCATGAGAAAACTGCCCCATGCCAGGGAGGGCTTAGCCCTGGGGCTTTCCCCAAGGCTGCTCCTCAGCACGGGATCTTTGTGGTTCTCCCTAGAGGGAAAAACCGTTAACCCACTCGCTGATACAAACCTTCATGGATACCAGGTGCACCAGAAAGTGAAGGTCAGTGCAATAAATCCTACATGTTTGCCGTCATTTGGAAACATAACACCTCTCAGTCTGCAGAACACATTTCTGCAAAGCCTTCATTTTGCAGCTTGAAAACATTATGTATGCTTCATGTCATGCTACCTTGATACCATAACAGTGTCACCAGATGAAGCTACCTTCCTTGAATAATGTACTGAATACCAAGGAACACAAACCATCCTACACAAGGAAATTTAGTTTGCATTAAAAGAGCTCAGCTACTAAATCCAAATTCTTTTTGCTATGAACATGTTTGATAAAAAATATTTCTGTAATGTTATCCTTTGGAGGGTTTCAACTGCAAGCTGAGCTTTCTCGCTGACTGTGCTCCAACACACAAATGAAAGCTTTCTATTTCTCTACGTTCCTGCTTTTTAGCTTGGTCAAAGATCACTGCACTTGCCTGACAGCATTGCACATCTTCTGAAGCCCAAGTCAGAGCCCATGTGTGCTGGCTCTCTGTTAGAGTTTGCACTGAAACCCATAGGTTCAGAGATGTAAATACTGGTTTGGTAACAGCCAAGCACCATTTCTAAACCAGTTTCCAAATCCTCTGTGCTAAGGATCTGCTACTGTCTTACAAAAAGCATTACCAAGCGAAGAGAGGCCTGCTCATGGGTCAGTTGCCTCCTCTTGTTTTATTGCAGATATTTACTTGAAAATAAGATGCTTGTTCATGAAAGATCATCTATTCCTTGATGCATTCCCCTACTAAAATCCAGGTTGTCTCAGTATCATACACAGAATTAGTAGGAAACATTAATGGGATCAGAAAAAATACCTAATTTTTTTGAAGTCTTTGGTGCAACAAGCCAAGAGTGGGGAGACGCATATGTTTATACTGTCTCAGCAGGGCTATTTTCTACTGGAAGGCTTTTAGATTTGTCAGCAGTAGATTACAAAATTCATTTAACTTCTTAGCATCTCTCTTCAAGGTTATACATCCACTGGGACTCTTAAAAATTAAATTTCTTCCCTCCCCTGGCAGAAGGACTACCAGTGACCAAAATAAACTCCTGACCATGCCCAGCCCTCTCCCAGATAGCAACCAGGCAGCATCAGAGAGAGAAACTAGGACAAAATCTGTATAATATACAGTCCGTGGGGCAACTTGCTCAGCCCCACAGCTGCTGAGGGGGAGCAGGAGCTGTGCGGCCCCTCCAGAGGCAATGAGGAGCAGCCAGGTGTCCCATCAGGCTGCAGGGACCCAGATTTAGGCTCCTGGCTGGTGACGACAAGTACCATTTGGCTGGCCAAGTCACACATATATACTGCTAGCCAGTGACCAATCTGTCTCCATTTCATTTTGGCCTGCCCAAGGGACAAGCAAGTGGGAAGCTGGATGTTGTCATGTCTGGAGAGTGATGGAGGGTGGCCATTGCAGTCATTGGGGGGTCAGGGACATGGAGGATGCCAGGGATGCAAATTCAGGGTCAAGGAAGAAGTGTGGGAGGTGTCGCATTGTAGAAATTGAGGGGCAAATATCACGGATGCAGGGAGTTGTGGCCCAGTAGTGATGTTTGGTAGCCTCTAAAAGCCAACAAGCCCACATGAGCTGGGTTGCTCTGGGCTGACTCTCCAGGCTTCAGGAAACCAGCCTCACCTCAGGCAGTACCTTCACTGTTTGCATTTGTAAACACCGGGCCCACAAAACAGCAGGGTGTGGATCAGCGCAGCCTGCACAGCTTACTTGTACCCTGGTCGGGTTGGGCAGCATTTATGCTTTCCATTTTTTTTTCTTTTTTTTTTAATAAGTTTTCTATTCCTTATGGTTGCAGGCTGAATTTTCCAAATTGGGATTGGGTGTCACAAGGCCCACCCAACCATGTAGCCTCCAGTCCTCATTTCATCACAGAGTATAATTGAAAGTGAAACCCTTCTCTTTCTTATGAGCATGCACTTCTTGTGAGCCACACTGGTGAGGAGTTTATGTTCTCAAACACACTTGAGCAGGCCTACAGAAGGAAAAGCAATGGTGACACTGCTTTCTGTAGCACCTCCTTTAGCTTCGACTGTGCTTGGCCTCCAGTTCTGTCTTCATAGGTTGGCTCTGGAGCAAGAAGACCCTGACTCCATCGAGACTTGGCACAGCTGGAGCAGAGACTTACCTATCAGATTACAGCATCAGTGCAGCTCAGCAATAACCCAACAGTCATCACAGGAACAGAAGTCCTACAGATTATTACCAAATGAAACAGCTGGTGTTCATTGCATTATGATGTCCTTAAAAATTATATTATTATTACAAGACAAATATCATGACCACTTTCTCTTAGTAATGATTGCTTTATCTCTGTCTTAGTGCTCATTAGCAAATTTCTTATATCAGAATGTGATGCTGGTTGGAACATAAAGTGCCGTATAGGCAAATAGGATTCCATAAGCAAGGATGATTCATTGCCACCACCAGATAATGGAATTACCTATTCAAAGACCTCTGAACTATTCACTGTTCACTGAACATGAACTATTATGTTTGTTAACAAGCGGTATTTGTATGAGGCAGCTTCTCCACATTCTCAAGAGGGCATAAAGGCACTACAGTGTGAGTCAGACTGTGTAAAGAAAATTAGACACATCAAGAGAAAATTAAAGGACTTAACCTCTCCAATTTTTGGCTCTGAAGGGAAACACAGTGAAAACTTGCTATTCCCTGTACTGTCACTAGAAAGTAAAGAGGGCAATTTGCACCAACACACAGGCTCCTGGGATGGGAGTGGTCCTGGGCAGATGTGTGCTCTTCACTCAGCCCCAGGAGCCATGGAGAAAAAACCAAGAACCACGGTGATAAGTGCTTCTGCAACTGTGAGTTAATGTTGCCTCACGTCATTGCAGGTGGCACTGCCTGTTTCTTTGCTCTTTTGGAAGCATCTCTAAGCTCTCTATAGCAGACACGTACATAACCTAGCGCCATCTTCAACCTCTCCTGATGAAATCTTCCCCTTCTCATTGCAAAAGCAGTGTGGTGTACAGCATTGCCAGCACTGGGAACGTAAGTGTCCAGGCGTCTCCCAGGCATCTGGCCAACTGTTGGTCAATGCATACTCAGGAATCAGCCTGCAGGAGTTTGATGTACATTTAATGTACATTAAAATCTTCTTCTGATAGGTCTTGTATAATGGGGCCAGAAGAGCTCCAACAAGCAGCCACAAACTTTTCATGGCCATGCCTTTTTGTTCAAACAGTTAAATATCAAATCTCTCAAGGTCTCCGGCTTCCTACACTTTGCTATTTCATCCCATGGTGATGTTCTGCTACAGGAAGCCTGGCCTCTGTAATGCATGAGTAATATCCCATGTAGCTGACCTATTTGTCTTCTCCTGCGGAGAGCAGACGACGTGCATTTTGCCTAATACTCACTAACAAGCCTCATTCTCCATGGGTAAGTCTGCAAGCTAGTCACCTCATAAACTTCATGAAGTGCCTTCATGAGCAAATCACCATTAAAAGACAGAAAAACATAGGTAGGAATAGGCAGGCAGTATTCTTGGTATTACAGAATCACAGAATCATGTTGGGGATTGGAAGGGACCTCAAAAGATCATCTAGTCCAATCCCCCTGCCAGAGCAGGAACAGCTAGGTGAGGTTACACAGGAAGGCGTCCAGGCAGGTCTTGAATGCCTCCAGAGTATTCTTGGACATGGATGACTGCCAGTGAAGTCCCACAGGGATCTCTTCCAGAGCTTAGATAATATGCATCGTATGGATTGTATGACAAGACCTTCATAAATGGTCTGGAAAAGTGACAAACAGAGAATGCTGGTGATATGAACTGATTCAGAGCAATAATATCAAACACTGACTGCATGGAATTGTAGGACAATCTTGCAATACTACGTGGCTGGATGACAGACAGGTGAAACGTGATATTGATAAATGTGGAATAATGCATTCTTGAAAGACAATTGTAACTCCATGTACTCAGTGGTGGGCTTTGACCTGGTTGTCACCACTCAGGAAAGAGATCTTAGCTGGGTCTGTTAAACTGTCTACTCAAAGGTCAGGAGCAGTTTTAAAAGGCCAATTTTAGTATTAGGAAATATTAGAAACAAAATCAAGAAAAAAGCAGAAATCATAATGGTGGTATGCCTTATCACACATGTCTACAGGGCAGAGCATTGGCATCTCTTTCCAAAATGATACAGTAGTAGTAGAAAAAGTGCAAAGACAGAGGGCAAGGGTGATCCTTCTATGTAGGGAACAACCTGAGACATAAGGGATTTTCAGCCTAAGAAAGAGATGGCCATGAGGAACATAAATTAGGGTTCATAAAGTCATGAGGCACACAGGGAAGGTTAACAGGGCATAATTATTCAATATCTCATAATAAAAAAGGGGACCTCACCTAAAAGTTTCTAGTGGCAGGTTTGAAAACAAAAGATGTGCACACTGTGTCATTAAACCAGGGAACTCACTGCCACATTATATTGGTGGGTATCACAACTCTAAAGGTTCAGACAATTAACAGAAAAATTGATGGAAGAGACAATATATCAGGGATCACAAATATTTCATACATGGCCCAGGAGTTCCTTGGCAAAGCCTCCTGGGGAAGATCTCTTACACCTTTAATACTTCTGTGGCCTTCCCTAAGCATCCACTAGCAGTCACCTTGTATTTTATGTGCTTTAGCTGTTTCATAGTTCTAAATATCATTCTGTAGTTCTGTCAGAGCTGCAAGGATGCAGCAATGAAACCAAGCAGAAATGTAAGTCAAGCTCACAGGGGACTAAATGACACAAGGGTGTGCTAACCCAGGTCACAGAAGAAACAGGTGCTTCTTTAACCAGAGCATTTCTATGGCAACAGTGAAAAACTATTATCTTCTTGCTTGTCTTGACATCTTTTGATTCACAACAGTCTATGGCCTGAACAATGTTTATGTCTCCTTCCGGACATGGGCAGAGTCAACCTGCTGACCAGCCAGCCACCTAGTCTCTGCAATGCAGAGCTGGTCCTGACTGGCAGCGGTCTTAATTAAAAAGTCAGTAGTGTGTAGTGCCTGTAGTGTGCTTAATGCAGTGGAGGATTAAGTGAACAAAAACATACAAAAATAGCATTGTAGTTTATTAATTGTGATAACAAGACAAGATTTGTTTGTTATATGTTGGAAAACAAAAGCAAACAAACAAGAAAAGCCCTTTTTTGGTACTTGAACTTGTAAAGAACTTTGTTACTTTCTCCTGTACATTTCTTCTCACTCTCAGCCCATTTGCCACATGCCAGCCTCTGTGCACCTGGAGATAACCAGCAAAATCCCTGCTGAGGGCTACTGTGCAAGGCCTTCTCACAGGCTTCCTTTATGCTGCGTTGCCCAAATTTGTGCAAAAGTGAGCCATAAACTTAGCTCCTGAAATGGGTCTTGACCACCCCTTCCACTTGCCAGGGTCCATCTGCAAGGTGCACAACCCACGTCTCTACAGAGGAAGGGCAGTTGCTCAGACCTCTCAGGGTCTGAGAAAAAAAGACAGGTAGCATTTACTTTCTGCAGGTACAAACACTTCATCTTCCTCTTCACCATGGGTTTGCAAGCACCTGCTAGCAGTTGAAGGTAGTTGGCAGTATAGACGCTTCATACAGAAATGAAACAAGTTTCTTATTCTGAACTGCTGCTGTCCCATCTAGGAATGCATGAACAGGTGTTAGGCATGGTTTTGGAGCATCTGCAGTGTGTGAACGCAAGCTATGTGTTAAGCAGGGTTAGTAACTTTAAATGGAAGTGCTCATCTATTGTCAGCATGGCTCTGAACAGAAACATAGAGTTTGGCTGTTAATCCGGAGGGGAGGATGGGGGGTTGGGCTGAGGGGAGTTGTACCTAGACAAATGAGCCAAAATAATCTGTACTTTCAACAAGTTCAAGAAATACTGACCCTACTGATGGTAAAACCAGTGAGAGCAGGGTCTGGTCTGCTGTGCTTGAGTGAGGCTGTGCAGTGTCCACAAGGACGCTCTCCTGTCCCACAGGTGCTAGTGCCAACACTGTGTCACCACATGGGCACAGCTGAAATGCCCTTTAAATGTCAGTAAACAACATAGGGAAGACATCAATTAGATATTTACCCTGCCCTGCCCTGTCCTTTAAACTAACCTCGGGGTGCCTTCTGTGGTATCCAAATCCAATATTCTAAAATGTAGGAAATTTATAAAGAAAACTAAGTTTTTAGAAGAAAAAGTCATAGCTGGCAGGACAGATGACAATAAAAAGCTGCAATGTTCACTCTGCTGGTGCTGTTGAATAAACATCAGTTTCCTGAGCAAGTTGTGAAGTCTAGGAGAGGGCTGTTGTAGCACCAAGTTCAAAAATAGCAGGTTAGCACTCCTCCAATGACTGAAGGACAGTTAGCTGTGGTATGGGGAGAGACTAGGGAGCTGGGGTTGTTTAGTCTAGAGAAGAGGAGGCTTAGAGGTGACCCCATCACTCTCTATAACTACCTGAAGGGAAGTTATAGCCAGGTGGGGATTGGTCTCTTCTCCCAGGCAGTTAGCAATAGGACAAGGGGGCATGGGCTTAAACTCTGCCAGGGGAAATTTAGGCTGGATATTAGAAAGAAATTATTTACGGAGAGAGTGATCAGGCATTGGAATGGCTGCCCAGGGAGGTGCTGGACTCGCCGTCCCTGGAGGTTTTTAAACTGAGATTGGACATGGCACTTAGTGCCATGATCTAGTAAATGGACTGGAGTTGGACCAAGGGTTGGACTTGATGATCTCTGAGGTGTTTTGCAACCCAGTCAATTCTGTGATTCTCTATTAGACAAAAGCGTAAAAAAGCTGATAAAGGGCAAGAGTAGAAATAAAATTATGGAAGATAAGACCTGCCAAAGAGAAGATTTCTTTTTTTGATGAGATTATGTGTTTATTTTATAACTGCAAAGACATAATAGATTTTAACTTTTTTTTTTTTTTCTGAGCACCATATTGGCATTCTGATTATTAATTATCAGTATACAATGTTCATAAAGCATTAAGTGGATTAAGAAGTGCCTAATAAACACCTCAAAAAGTATTTTCTCTATCAAACAGTTTTGTTATCTATGGGATCTTAGGAAGATTAGCAGGAGCTTGGTACCCCTCAAAAACTTTTATCCATTATCTGTAAGACACAAAATCACTGTTGGTAAAATTTCAAATACAGAAGATGTTGTAAAGGACAGAAAGATCCTGATCACATAGTAAACTGAGATTTTCAAAGCAAGGTTTTTAAAGGCAGACAAATACAAAGTTGGTCTGACCCAAGCAAGGTAGACCAGCCCTGAGAAGAACTGAGCCTTAAAAGAAGTGACTCTGGAGCAACCAGTGCAATGCACCGTAAGCACTCGATGTGGTTAAAAAAGGCAAGAGAGTTGTCTAGTGGGCAGAGAGGCAGTAGAAATGATGTACTATGTTAATGAGAGCATAGAGAAGCTGAATACAATTGTCTCAGACTCTTCCAGTGCCTCTAGACCCATCAAACCCATCAGCAGCCCTTGCATGGTGCTGGGCACTGAGGCTCTTCCTCACACTGCCCCCACCAAAGCCTGCAGCCCTCTCACTCGATGTCGCTGCTTTCATTGGTTTTTAATCTCCTGTTGTTTAAAAACAGAGTTTATCCAGTCACTTGAGAAGCAGCCCCCTTGACAGGGATTCTTGTATCCCCATTTTGGGTCTGAAAACAAAGATTTTCCTGCAGCTGATAAGAGCGGAGAGAACGGGACCAGCAATGGTCATGGCACTGTTAAGGAGGCATCGGTGGTCAAGGGTGCTTCTGCTGGGGCACACACAAGAAACTGCATTGCTTTGTCAAAGGGCTTCCCTTCTCAATGGTTTGGAACTACTTATGCTGTACACATGTCACTTTCTAATTTATTTTTGGCTAATGAAATTTCTGAGAAGCAAATCAGATTGCTATTGACGCTGGATCTAATGCAGTCCCTTCTTTGTCACAGTCACTTTCTGAAATGAAGTTATAACAGTGCTGTAAAAAATACTTGATGTGACAGGCTTGGAAGATGAAATGGTTTGTTGATGTCAGTCTGTGGTAATGGAAGATGAGCTGAATTGCTCAAGAGCAACAAATTGTATAGATTTAGGTCACAAAACAATTTCAGCTACATCACCTTAATGTCCTTTTTAATGGAAACAAATTGCTTTGTGCTATGTAATGAGGTGCCAGTGGGAGCTGGAAAGTTCAAAACAACACAAGGGCATTGCTGGGATCCTCACCCAGTTCAGGGGAACCATGACGGCATGAAAAACAAGGAAGGAAACAAGAATTCAATCTCCAACACATAACTCTGGAGTCTTTGTTTAGATCCTATACTAAGCCAAATATGAACAAATATTCTTGTTTTATTCATAGTAGTAACTGCTTATCATTTGACTTCATCAAAGTATCCATAAAACTTCACTTAAATTTGCAACACCTCTGAAGCTGGGCCTAAGTTTCTAAGTGTTTAGTCATTTTAACTACAGTGATATAATTACAACAGGAAAAAAAAAAAAAGTGGCTATACCAAGGAGCTGTTATGTCAATACAGTTTAAACTGCATGAGTAATACCTTTATGAGTGATCATTATTTGTATAATGCAGCACCTTGGGCTACAAGCGACACACCCACATTTCTCTGTACTGGGTGCTAGATGAATACACAAATCATAAGTCTGTGTTCTTGTACCAGGATTTTAACATCCCAAATACATTTACAAAAGACCAAGTCTTTAATTGACATAGTGCAACCATATCTTCATTTTAAAGAAGATGAAAACTGAAGTTAGTTGAATTCTTCTCTCTAACACAAAGATGGAAATGGAGAGATTTACAGATTTCCACAGAAGAGACTCCACAGGACACCTCTGCCCACCAAGATATTGAATTGGTTATTCCAGGTCATACAATGAAATAGGACCAACCCCTTTCCTCCTTCCTTACCCTGACCACTGAGAAGCCCTATCTTTCTTTCAAAGGTGGCTACATTTTAGTGCCGCCCTTCTGTATCGTAACAGTGATATTTTTCAGGAGTAAACCTTCTCCTTTGTACACAAAAGTTCAAAAATACCCTGAGACTAGTCTTTAAATACAAATAGTCTTGCTACGTACAGATAGATAGATCTACAGATAGATCTTCTGTACTGGAAAAAAAAAAACGTTGGAATAACTATTAAAGTCATTATATCTGTGTTGTTATAAGGGGCCACCGAAAAGCCTGACTTTGATGAGGCTGGTGAGGCTGAGGGAAGAACTGCGGGCTGTTGACCACAAAGCGGTGCTGGGATCCTCTGTGCCAGAGCTCCGGGGCTGCCCTGGTCGGGCTGAGCTGGGAGTCATCGCGCAGCCAGCAACACTTTGTTTTGCAATAAAAGAGAGCTCATACAGCTTTGGCAGGTACTTAATGCTTAGATCCTATCCCATTTCCACCTTTTGATGCTTAGATGACACACAAAAGACTTTGTTCACTTTTGATTAATGTTTCTACGAAGTAACATTTTGCTAACGCATCCGTAGGAAAAGCATCATAAATACTTCAGGAGACAGACATTGATCATGTAGCTTGCAGGAAATTGCTACTTGGGCAAACTGAAATGCATGAATGAATTGTGAGTTGTATGCTCAGAAAGCAAACATCATATTGTATGAGATGGGTGACTGTTCCTGCAGCATGAGCAATGGATTATCCTGGGGAACATGAGCAAATTCTAGGAGGAAATGTATTTACTCAACCATTAGCCAAATAATTTGAGTATCAAGTACATTTGTAAAAGATCAAAGTCTATTCAAGGGTAACTATAATGGGCTAGGGTGATAAAGCACATGGCCAGAGAAAAAAATACTCTCCGCTCTGTCAAAATTATGCAGGTTTCCAAACATCCTCTATTTCCTTGCACCTATTATTAGCACTTTGGTTATTTGTGTACAGATGTACAGTCTACAAAACCATGAAATACCTATGTGCAGTTGTGCATCCCAGTGCTGCCATTATCCAGACACCTTTCCACTCCTACACAGAAGTTATATTTAAGCCAGAAATGGCATTGCCTGTGATATAATTGATTTCAAAAAATACTGTGCTGAGAAATGCCTATTTATTATTTGACAGCATGTAGAGGATTTTTTGACAAAAAAACATCCTGCTGTTACAGAACCTGGAAGCTGAGAGTCTCCCCAGTACAAGGTAGACATGGACATCCTGGAACAAGTCCAGTGAGGGCCACAAAGGTGATGAAGGGACTGGACCACTTGCCGCACCAGGGGAGGCTGAGAGAGCTTGGGCTGTTGAGCCTGGAAAAGAGAAGGCTCTGCAGAATCTTATCAATGTCTTTAAATACGTGATGGGGAGGGAATAAAGATCATGGAGCCAGGCTCTTTGCCATGGTGCCCAGTGTCAGAGCCAATAGGTACAAATTGAAACACAGGAAATTCTGTACAAGCATAAGATAAAGCCTTTTTTTTACTTAAGACTGGCTGAACACTGGAAGAGGTTGACCAGAGCATTTGTGGAGTCTCCATCCTTGGAGACTCAGAACACTTGGATACTCAGAACCCAACTGGACACAGACTTGTGTGACCCTGCCCAAGCAGTGCTTGGACTTGTTGCTCTGCAGAGGTTTCTTCTGCTGGCACCACAGCATCTTTGCCCTATTTGAAGCGTTACTGGAAAGTAGAAATCATTCTGCAGTTTGCATTTGATGACTTAGCTTCCTCCACTTCTAGCTCTTTCTTCTCATACCCTTAAGTTATTTCTGGTGAGTCTTTCTGACCTCTGAACTGCAGTTTTATGAGCCAGCTGGCTGAGCTTCACTATGGCTGGACTGGATTATGGCTGGACTGTGTCTTCAGTACCTAATGTTTTTAATTGGGATAAAAGAATCTGAAACATTATAGTGGGACTAAGCTGGACAAAGCTCGCATTGGAGTCACTCTGTATCAGGCTGCCACAGGGAATGCAACCACCCTTGCATCAAACACTTTGACAAGAACTAATAATCCAGCTTTGAACTAGATCACAGTGACATGGCTTTATTTCATCTTCTTTTAGAGTAGCTGCCACAACTGCAGTAACAGCAGAGCTCCTTAGATGATTGATGCAAAACCTGGAAAAACAAGGAGAGGTAAGACCAGGAGTCATCTACACAATTAAGCTGGTAAGCTCCAGACTTTGCTGTCCCTCTCATGTGGCCCCACATGCCCCACAGTGCTTGAAAGCTTCTGCCATGAGGCAGTCTGCAGGGCTGTGAACACCCACAGGACTGGCGAGGACTTGGGTCACCATGCCATATCCCAGCAGGGTCGCCTTCCTGACCAGTGTCCTACTGCCACATCCCTGCAAACAGAGCGTGCATCATCCTTGAGAATTGCTAACCATTCATCTTCACAAACAATGACATTAGAAAGAAAAAAAAACACCTCACTCCCTCCTTTTCTTATCATTCATATCTTGTGACTTTTAGCTCACAAGTTGTTCCAGCTCTCTCCCTGCCCTAGAACACCTACAATGAGGAAGGTAATTCCTGCCCTTCCAGGAGCGGACACCTCATTGCGGTAAGGGCTGTCCTGGTGCCAAGGACATGTCCTTTATTAGAGCAGCTCCTGGTCTTCCATCTTAAAAACTGAGGAAAGATGAATAATGTTCAAACCCAGCATGCTAAAGTCAGTCAACTCAATAGAATGAGTTTTGAGTCTCACCTCTTAAATTCCTGAGGAAGAAATCCTTTCTCTAAGGTCTGGGGCAGCTCTGGAGAAGAGAAAAATTGGAAAAATTAAAAAAAAAAAAAAGAAAGAAGGAAAGAAATTTAAGGGTCTTGGTTTTCTAGTTGTCCACATATATTAATATAAACATAGATGCACTTTACAGTTCAGTTGTGGTACTAATAGCTTGCCTGATTTTCTGTGACAACAAGAATAATATATTGAAGTAGGAAACAGAAATGAAGGGGATGTTCACAGAGACGTCAGCAAGCACAGTAAATCCTCAGGACCTGGGCAGGACAGGACACTCATGAGCGCATCACTGTCCCTGGCAGCCCTTCGTCAGGGGTCTGTCACTGACGAGACAGCTCTTGGCCTGGGAGACTATTACACCTTTTCTGTACGCATGCGGGGTGATAACTGGTTTGCTTGGATGGGAAAAGAGAGAATTGTCATTAAATGTGCTACCTGGGCAGGCAGCCTGCCGCCTGCTGAAACCTGACATATGTGACTGTCTCAGCCTGACAAGAGGCAGAGATGGAGGAAATCCAGGGTAAGGAATAACTCATACTACAAGCAGACCAAAGAAAAAAAAAAAAAGAAAATATTACTTGGGTGCAAACTCCTGCTAAGTGTAAGACAGATGGTTTCCCAGGGTCAAGAGCCAAGGTTTTTTTTTAATATTGGCCAGCAATTACATGAAATCTTATTTATTTATTTACTTAGTCTTTAATTAAAAGTACCATAGAAATAAATCTGACAATGTTCAAATTCATTTATCTCCAGCCTTATCGTTTCATCTGCCAGTGGGTTCAATTCCTTCTTGATCTTTGCATTCAGGATGGTGAAGTTTAAAAAGTGCTACATCAAATTTTTATGAGGGCTGCTGACATTTTCACTCTGCGTCAGTGCTCCCAAGCCTTGCTGGCAGCAGACCCGGTGGGACGGGTATGGCACAAGCAAGCCTCGCTCCTCCTGCCCCTCTGCATCAGGCACTCACCTGGAAGAGGATGTCATGGGGATTGCAGTGACATCATCTGTACACAGGAAGGCAACAAACAGTCCCAGATATCTCAGGCGAAGGGAAGGGGAAGGCAAAGTCTCTGTACAAGGCAGGGTAGGTGCTGGCATCCTATGCAGCACCATCTCAGACTGGGAACCCACCTGCTCCAGAGACCATGGTCCTCCTCAGCACAGCCACTTCATTT
The DNA here is from genome assembly GCF_036013475.1 of Columba livia. Lineage (NCBI taxonomy): Eukaryota > Metazoa > Chordata > Aves > Columbiformes > Columbidae > Columba > Columba livia. The sequence continues at coordinate 16,793,115 of NC_088604.1, forward strand.
ACCCTGACCGAGGATCAAGACGTCTGTGAGCTATTGCTACATGGAGGTTGCGACTGCATTTCTGCAACTGCGTGGCACAAGATTCTCAGTGCAGGTTGGCAGAATGGCTGAGGCTGGAAGGGGCTTCTGGGGTTCAGCTGGCCCAAAAGTGGTTGTCTGCACTTTTGCAATTATTATTTTTGTTATTGGAACAAAAATTATTAAGGGAGTGGAGCACCTCCCTTATGAGGAAAGGCTGAGGGAACTGGGGCTCTTTAGCTTGGAGGAGGCTGAGGGGTGACCTCGTTAACATTTATAAATATGTAAAGGGTGAGTGCCACGAGGATGGAGCCAGGCTCTTCTCAGTGACAACCAACAGTAGGACAAGGGGTAATGGGTTCAAACTGGAACACAAGAGGTTCCACTTAAATTTGAGAAGAAACTTCTTCACAGTGAGGGTGACAGAGCACTGGAACAGGCTGCCCAGGGGGGTTGTGGAGTCTCCTACTCTGGAGACATTCAAAACCTGCCTGGACACCTTCCTGTGTAACCTCATCTCAGTGTTCCTGCTCTGGCAGGGGGATTGGACTAGATGATCTTTCGAGGTGCCTTCCAATCCCTGACATTCTGTGAACCACTCCAAATTGTGCAGGGTATGCTGAGACCCTTAAGTCTAGGTTTGCTTACTAGATTCTCAGGAAAAATTGGAGTACCAAATCTATTCATCTCTTTCTGTTACTTTTTTTTTAAGAGCTGCCATATGCATTTTGAAGGGATGGCCTGGCACAGCATCATAGCCATAGCCCAGCCAAGTTTTGCTGAAGACGAGGATCATCTGGGGGTAAGATGATGAGACAAACAAGCTGACAGCAGAACTGTGCTTGGGGCGTTAACACAGAGTATAAGAGAGACTCGCCTGCTCTGTGTGATGGGGTCTCCTGCCTGCAATGTGCTGAGGACCATCACAGCCAGTGCTCTGACCTCACCTGAGACACCGAGGGAAAAAACAGGGAATATCAAGCAAACATAGGACAGAGGGGAATAATCTACAGGAATGCCAAACTCCATGAGACCAAAGGAGATGTCGTGGTTGTTGGGCAAGGGGCAAGCAAGAGTGCTGCCAGGCTTGGAGAGCTTCCATCTCCTCCCCATCAGCTGCTGACCACAACTGAACCAGGTGGGGAAGGGGACAGAAAGCACCTCACAGTGCTGATGGGATGTGACAGATGTGGTCTGGGAAAAAAAACAAGCAATGCATTAGGTAAGCTGTTATCCCAGGGCTGTCATATCAGCAAACAAGGAGGGTTTGTATCACATAGTTGCATTTAAAAAGAAAAGTGTTTGTGGATTTGTGTGTGTGTTGTTGTTTTTTGTTTGTTTGTTTGTTTTAAAAAAAGAGACTAAGAATTGTCTAGTAATGTGATACAGCAGTTTTTTTATTTACAATCCTCTCCCCTAGCTTCATGTCATATCATTTCCCCAAAGTATACTGCACAAAGACTGAATTAGGATAAGTCAGAGCACTGAATCTGTTAGGTCACAAGGTTTTAATTTTCTGTTTGTTTAATTTAGCTAAAGTTCTTTTATAACACCCTAGAAGTGTTATTTAAGAGAAAAATTGATTTTAGCAGTTAGAAACAGAAGACAAGGTGTCGCAGTTTATGAATCAGATCGTAAAGGGTAAAACAATGAAGCTCCACTGATTTTCACAAAGCTAAAGCTATTTTACACCACCTGAGCACCTGGTCTTTCAGCTTCAACTCACCTCCACTGCCAAATCACTGTTGTGATAATGTCCTTCAGTGGAGGACTTCCATTAAAGAAAAAGCAAACAACAACGAAATAATTTTTCTTCCCTTTCTGCTGTTCCAACCAGAATTACAACTAGAGAGCCTCAGGAAAGGTTGTCTTTGCTTTCACTTCTGTACACAGACATTATTTTGCAGTGTCAGACACAAGGTTTAATCACAGTTTTCACCTCTGATACCACTGCCAGTCAACCCAAAATACAAACACTGGTGGAATTCAGCCCCTTGGGCATCACCATGCAGACTCACTTGTGTCCTGCCCGTCTCCTCCGGGGCAGGTACAGGAGGGTGCCGCTCACAGACCGGCCGTCTGGTGCTCTGAATCCAGCTCTCTGTACTCGTGTGCTTTCCATGGTCTGTGACAAGGAGGGACAGGCAGACATCACTTGCTCATTGAGCAGATAAAATAACTGAAGTGCCAAAAAATGAGTCACCAGGAGACCAGCCCTCAGCCCCAGCTGGAGAGCAGGAACCGATGGGGGCTGCAAAGGGAGCAGCTTTGCACCACTGTAGGGGAAACCATGGCCATTCAAAAGACTTTGTTAAAGCTTTATGAGCCCTCTCTAGAGGGCAGACAACATATAAGGGTCTGTCTGGGGATTCACTGCATTATTTGCTCCCAGATTTGCAGTCTGCAGGTGACCCAATAAGATCATCTTTGTCCTTGGACACATTTGGTCAGAAGTCCCAGTGTCTAAGTACAGGCAGGACTCAGCCATGCCCACGCCTGGCATTCCTGTGCTGGTTCACAACTACTCATAAGCTTTTTTTAGGGTCTGCTCTTTGGAGTAGGGTGAAACCTGTGGACCTAGTGCTTGCTGTAAGCGCACAGTCTGCAGGACACGATGGGTTATGTACTGAATGTAGCATATGATAGATCTTCACAATCTGGGGAGCTGAAGCTTTCCTTCAGTCTGAACCATGATCAGCTTTAGACTTAATAAACTGCTTTTTCTAGTTAACAAGCTTCACACTAGAAAAGGTAATGCAGCGCATAACAAGGACCTGAACATCCCAGCATGGTGCAAGCAAGCCTTGGAGCCTGCAGATCAGCCACACCGATCCCAGAATATTCAGTCGGCGTTAACAATCTTTCCAGTCCACTGCCTGTGCAATAAACCTGAGGTGAGATGAGACTCTGAGGAGTCCCACACTCTTTCCAAGTAACTCATCCTCATACTTCAAAGGCAGTTCTCCTGCTGGCCAGAGATGAGGCAGGCTGCCAGCAGTGCGCAGGGAAGGTTTTTGCTGATCATTCCCTTAAGCAGGAGCAATAACTTCAGTCACCACAGCTACCTTTCAGCAGCACAAAATTCATATTGTTTTTAAAGACTGTTTACAGCTGTTAGCAAGCCAGTTACAAGTAAGCAAATTAGATTATAAAAAAATTTGCATGAATGTGCCTTGAAACCACATGAAACTGCACAACTGTCCATTTGTTTAGTTCTCAGACCTGCTGCGTGACGCCTGCCGAGGATGCCCATGTCCTTAGGGTGGCACCCCCGGCGTGCCAGCGGGGCTCCCCCGCCCCCCCCAGCCCCCCACGCCACCGCACCGCGGGTACCGGTGCCTCCGCGGAAAGATGCCCACTGTCATCAGAGCTCTCCCACTCAACCCAGCAGTTCCCAACTGCAGCCTGGAAATGCAAAGGAAAAGGGATCATGACCCCCATCCATCATCAGCAAAATAGTTTGGGGTATTGATCCAGCGCCAGCACCGAATCAAGCTGTTGGGTTGGGATCACCTTCACAAAACGCCGCGTTTTGCAGCAAACAGCCTGGCACTCGGTCCGGTGCTCACTCAACACAAAGCAAAATCACTGCATTTCACAAAGTTCGGATTAGATCTCTCACCTTTAATGCAAAATAATGTTCTCTTGGTTTATTTTTCTTTCCATTACTTAAAAAAAACAAAAAAACACAAACACCCAGTAAAATAACTGTTATTTGAACCTACAAGATAAGTCCCCTCAAATCTTTATCCTTTTGCATTTCAGGACATCTGTGCATCTTAAGCAAGAGGAACTATTATCTGCTACAATGCAGGTGTTTTAGCTGTACTATGAGTTAAAAATAAGAGTCTCACTAAAACTAGTTTGATTCAATGGCAAGTTCTTTAATTTAATACACAAATTGATTTGTTTTGCTTGATCAGTAGTGACAAAAATAGAAAGACATACTTTGAAATAATTAAAGAAACATTTGACTGGAATAAAATGTTGACTACAAATGCCTTCTAAATGAGTATGGTTTTGCCTTCAGTTTTCTGAGAAGAGATTTGAAGCCGACAATGATCTGGGCCAGTTTTCTAATGCTGGGGCCCTTGGCTATTTGGTTGTTTGTTCTTCTGTTAAAGACTGCAGGTAACCAGGTTACCATCCGACTTAGGATTTGGGCACTTAAATTGGTGCCATAATGTTTCAACAGCACCTACTTGCATGTCTTGTTCAAGTCCTTTTTCAGCAGGCAATTCAATGTTCTAAAAACTGAAAGACACAGTAGGGAAAATGATGGCTCCTAGTTTCTGCAGTTACTTCTCATTTATTCCTTCCCCGAACTGCTCAGGAGCTGTAAAAGTGAGGAGAAATGCAGAAGTATCCTCCTCTAGAAAGAGTTAAATAGTGTTTTGCACGACAATAAATAAAATGTCACATTATGAAGCGATCCTTCATGTCAAAAAGTAAAGCATGACTTCTCTGCTCAGTACTTCTTGTTCTAAACTGAAGGTTAACTTGAAGAGATTAGTATGAGATGGAAATTAATGAATTTCCTGAGAAAAAGCAGTTAAGGCAACACCCAGAAACTTGGTATCTGGCCTATCAGGGTGAAAAGCCTGTACTGGGAATCAAAGCAAAGTGCTGAATGCTTTTGTTTGTAAAGTTCACGAGCTTGGAGACCCAGAGCACTCCTTGACAGGCATTTGCTTAATTTCCACTGGAGAAGTTATCGGAAAATATTAATTTAAAAATTCAATAATATTTGCCAAGAAAAAGCACTAGCCATTTTCTTTACTTTTGCAACCACGAAGCCAAATCTGTAGCAGATTCTTGTGTTCAGATGATAGGGTGCAGTGGACGTTGCTGATGCACACGAACATCGTTCAAATAGGGTGAGTTTTATTATTTTATTTTAGTAGTTTGTGCGATTTTGTGCACATTGAAATTACATCTAGGCCTTATTTTTGAAATAGCTTGAAAGAGCTCTACAGAAGAAAAAACTCTGACTACCCTCCTCTGTATTTTTATGTGTTACAATTGTAAGGAAACACTGTTGTACAGAGTAGATGTCTAAGCGATCCCTACTGCAGTGGGAGATGGAGCAACGGAGTTGGTGGATGGGCTGAGTGTGGGACTAGGAGGCAGGGCTGACCTCCGGGGTTGTCCTCCTGCTTGTGACACTGACCCGCAGGGTCATATTCTGCCAAATATTCCACAGTACTTACCATCTTCGAGGTGCTGAACCTTTAGGATGTTTGACCACCCCTGAAATTTGGGTCCTCAGCGTCTGATGTGTTCAGTAGTGATGAGCGCTCTCAGCTTTGGCTAAAGTCTGTGAGGGCCAGGGTATCTTGCAGCATATATATCCAAACAACTATGTTGGAATGTAAAATCCCTGGGAGGCAAGATACAGGTCACATTTATTTCTGTGTAGCTGGAGAAGGCCATTCCCACCACCAGCTTCCAGCAGGGATTTCCTTTCATTAACTGTCTCAAGGTGGGTACAACCCTGCCTTGCCACCATTAGCATTTTACACACAAGTGACCAGCTTGAGTTTGCTATGCGAGGTAAGAACATTTTCTATTTTTATTATCCAGTACAGACAGCCTAAAAGTCAGGACATTATATTTGTACTTAATGTTTACAAGGTGTCCTACAGCCCTGGGATCACAACCATATGCTGTGCAAGACAAAAATATTGTCATAACCACTGAGAGCAAAGCGTGATCACTCTCTTTCACAGCACCTATATTTTTCTAATTGTGGTCTCTAGTAAATCTTTTATAAATAGAACCATTGTGCAGTTAATTTAGTCTCTGAATAAAATGTAAGTTCAAGCTAGACACCTATATCAAGATGGGAACAGAAATAACATTGTTGAATCTTCTAATCGAAGAAGAAAAGCTGCAGAAAGACCGCAGACTGTGCCAAGAAAGTCTCTGCATGTATGAATGCAAGAGCTTTAATCTGCATGACAAAGAGTCCCCTCCTCTTACAAACTGCTACTTCTTTCTGCTTTGTGAAACCCGGAGAAATAATACGGCATCCGCATCATGCGCTCATGCTGTGCGGCGTCGTGGAAAAAGAGGCTGGACCTGTGCAGGCAGTGCCGTGAGTACATTTTGCAAGACACAGAACATTAAATTCTCATCGAAACATGTGCATTCAATACTTTGCCCCTGTGCAGGGCAGGACTGCACTCTGCATTGCCTTTGTACAGAAATGAGCCTGTTTGCTACACCAGAGGTTTTGCAAGCCTGACTCTAACATATATTGCAGAGGTTCAATTACTCATTCAGTACAAAATTCTGCATGGTATTAAGATGTCCCTTAGACGCAGCCGCTGTGCAGCGGTTGACACAGCAGAAATAGAGTAGAAACAAAGGAAGGATTGTGAATCACCAAAATCCACAGTAAAGCAAGTCTCTGGTCTGAAACAGGTTGCCTGTTGATACTGACTTTTTGTGGGAGAACCAGCGAGACCCCACAAAGACCCGCTGGGTGGGCGATGCTGGCGATGCCAGCGATGCCAGGGCAGCTCCCCGGGCCCACTGGACCCACTGCCTCCCCAAAGGGAGCTGTGGCTGGGACTCCTAAAGGGGCAGATTTCTTTAATCGAGTGGTATGTGTCACTTTTGACACACGCCTGCTCCTGCCCTCCAGACACACCAGTTCAGCTGCCCCGTCTGCTGAGTGTAAACTCGAACTGGACTGGAAAACCTCAGGCACGCGAGAGTCAAGTTCTGCTCTGAGCTGCGTGGTGAAAGCTAAATCGACTCCAGTGAAGACGAAGTTTTACACAGGGTAAATAAGCAGACGTTGGCCTTTTTTTCCTTTACCGCTGACTTCTTACATTTGTTCTAGCGAAATCTCTCCCATGTTTTTGGCAGGATCCTTGTTCTCTGATCAGACAGAGCTCCTGATAAAGACAAGATGGATTTTACTCAGAGCAGGATCCTGCAACAGACAAGAACAGGATTTTTTGATTTTTATTTTTTTAAATTTTGATCAAATGGCAACTGGCAGGACAAGGAAATCACAGATTTAAGGACCAAAAAGCATCTACTTGCCCTGCAGATCTGTGCCCAAAAAATATTTGAGATATTGAACTACAACTATTACACATCTATCTACTTGCTTGCTCTTACTGACAGTTCAGTAGGTTGGGACTGCAGAAACTTCTTATCATGAGGCACAGAGACACTGTGCCAGATTCTGATCTCACTGCACATGGCGTAATTTACCTTATGTTCGTATTTCACTAGAATAACTAAGATGGAAACGTGCTTCACCCTTTCCATCTTTTTTGTCTTTGGAGTTGAAGCAAAGGGAAGCTTTCCTTCAAAATGTAGGAACAGTGAAATGATTAACAAATGCTAAATAGGGCAGTTTCAGGCTGAAAAATGTATGATTCATAACAACTTGTTCAGACATATTCCTCAGTCATATACGTTATGGCAATTTAATTATGTAATAGAAGGGATCACGTACTGTTGCGTGCCCACAGTTCCCACTCATCCAACTAAATGCAGATGGGCTCGCGCTACAGGGAAAGTAATGCATGAAAGAGAGGGACAGAGAAAAGTGGTGCTGGAATTTAAGGGAAAACTGTGTAGCAAAGTAATACCCGAATGGCAAGTTTTGCATACCACATAGTATTCATTTGTTCAACTTTAGCAAAAGGCTGGGCAGAAGAGTGTTCCAGCAACAGGCCAAGGCAATCCCAGCGTAGGATTAATGCCATTAAATAGAAGGGAAATGTCACAGCATGCATAAGATATCTGAAGACTTCAGACAAGCAAGTACCACTGCTCTCGAGTGAATGTGGGTGTTTATATTATAAAGCTAGATGTGGAATTTCACAGCTTTTACAGGACATTTCTCCACTTAAATCAGAGGTTTAAAGGCTAGCAAGTGTTGCTTCAGCCTCTTCAGCATTCTGATAAAATCTAGCAGGTAATTTCTGAACAATCTGGGAGGGGTGCAGGTATTTCGTAGACCACTGGTACCCCATGACTGCATCCTTCTATGAGACCACAACAGTACCCACTTCATTCAAAGAGGCACCATCTTAAAAAAAACCTCCTGCTTTTTTTATGCACTGGAAGATTTAGGCTTATGGGAACATGCAACCTCACAAATTTCCATCATATCAATCTCTTTTGAAAATAGCAGTAGTAAACAGCAGTGGAACATGAAGGATGCAATGGCGGCAGCACTCATCGAGATAAATTACTGTTTGCAATGATGGGAAACTTCTGAAAAACTAATTCAGTCCCCTGAGGTGCCAAAAGCTACATCGTTTTGATTGACCTTCATATCGCAGAACAGCACCAGCACCATGTCCTGCAGCCATCAGTCCTGGTGAAGACCAGTTCTTCGTGAGAACTTGTGGCTGTTGTTCTGTAATCATCAATGTCATATTTGTGGAATAAGAGATAAACCACTGGTATGTGTACATTATAGATCTGACACCAACACATAATGACATTTACATAGAATTAGTAGGATCAGATAATACCAAATTTATGTTCACTTTATAGTTTTATGCCTGCTTTTGTCAGCTTCGGGAGAGCAGATAAGAACTGATCAGCTACGAGGTCCATGGCATGTTCTGTGGTCTCTGGGACAGGGACATCCCCCTGCAGATACTGATGCTGGGGACAGGTCCTTTAGCAGGGCCTGTGGCGATAAGATAAGGAGTAATGGTTTTAAACTAAAAGAGCGGAGATTCAGGCTAGAGACACGAGGAAGAAATTTTTTATAATGAAGGTGGTGAAACACTGGTCCAGGTTGCCCAGAGAGGTGGTCAATGCCCCATCCCTGGAGACATTCCAGGCCAGGCTGGATGGGGCTCTGAGCAACCTGACCTAGTCGAAGATGTCCCTGCTTATTGCAGCGGGTTGGACTAGATGGGCTTTGAAGGTCCCTTCCAACCCAAACTATTCTGTGATTCTATGATCCTGCCAGAGAGGATTGCACCCAACCAAAGGGGAAGAGGACCAGGAATAATCTAAAATAAAAATATATTTTATAAGACGTATAATATAAAATATACATTTAAAGAATAAATAAAACTGCATGCTTCTTAGTCTGTCTGAGCACCTGGGCATGTCCCTCAGATGCACAATCTCTTTGCCAGCTCACACTGCTGCACCAGAGGAAAACCTGCCTGTTCCAGGTGAATGGCACTTGAGACAGGAGCAAAATAATTAAATATATAGGGCAGACACTGCTACTGGTCTCTGAGCAGAGAAGGCACAGTGCCCAGCAAGCCTTGCTTCATCAGATTTGGTTGGTTCCTGCTGTGTGGAGTAGAGGAGCGGGAGGTTGCTCACTGGCCCAACACCTCACTCTGGCCACCCAGATGTGCAGGGGGCACAGAGAGATGCAGAAGGATGCAGAGGGATGCAGGCATAGACAGGTGCTTGCAGGAAGCCGAGGCAGCATGTGGACCCCCAAGGGAGAAGGGACACCCAGCTGCCATGGAGCAAGGTGACATGTGGAGCTGCCACTGGTGAAGACCTGCTCCTAGTGCGTGGTGGGAGCTGACAACCTGTAGAGAGGGCAGGGTGGACGTTCTGCATAGGAGAGATAGTCACACTCAGTGTAAGAAGGAAACCTTGATTTGCTGGTCTGTGCCCCCATTAACTGGCAAAGCCAGGCTGTGGCATTTGCCTGCAGGATGTACAGGGACTGGCAGCATAAAGAAAGCCTGAAGAAATGGGGTTAGTCAGTTTAATGAAGAATAGGAATAGAGTAGCCCCCTGCAAGAGTGAGGTCTGGAAGGATGAACAGCCCCCTCGATCAGCTGCACGGTCTCTGGATCACCGCTCCTGCGGGGAGAGCAGCCGCCGCCAGCCCAGCGCGCAGGGAAGCCATCGGCAGCATTACCTCATCCCGCGGGAGTGACTCACATCAGCAGTATCACCGCTGCATGCCAAACAGATCAGGTCAACAAAATGACTTAAAAGCGGGTCTAGTATGCAAGAATCCCTCAAGGGAAAAGGAACAGACACAAACTGTAGGGAAAGGCACAGTGTTGTACATTCCTGTATATCATCCATCCATGCAGTAACATGCAGAAGTGATGAACATCCTTCAGCTGTGACGGTTTTCCTTCTCCCCAGAAAGAGTGCAGTATGTTCATGCTTCAGGTCTGTATCATCCCCATCCCTGCTATGTGCTGTTATCAGTGAAGACAGGGTCAAAGAAGCTCATCTGAGTTTGGAGCGGATAGGGACACACTCCTAAGGACTTGTAGAGCTGGTTGCACAATGTTGAGTTAGTTCCTGAAAAATCACAGCTAAAGAAAAATCCCATATTGCACCATAAATATTCATCATCACATTTACAGATCAGCCATCATGCAGCAAGACCTTTGGACTCTATTTGCAGAGTTATGGGGTTTTAAGCTTGCTAGAGGCTCACAAAGAGGAGCAGGTCTGATCACAGAAACTGTCCTGGTGTGGATGCAAGCTGGAGTGGAATCTTCTTATATGGGAAACTGCTCTGTAGCTGTCACAAAAAATGTTGAGCTGTGTTCTGAAAGTGATGCAAAGAATATGCTCCAGCCTGCCTCACCTTCTATAGCTTCAGGTGAGAGAAAGCTGTATCAGGAGACAGACAAAGAACACCTCTGATTTTACATGTCAGTGCCCACTGAGCTGTGATCCATACATACGGCATCATTTCTAAGCTGGGGCCATCCCTGCACAGGTACCATGTGCTGTGCTCCACCAAAGAGAGCAGAAGGGGATTTCTGTGCACTTTGCTGTGGAGAAAGCGGGATTCAAGTTTTAATGTTTTTTACATATAGTAAGACACTCAGCAAATTTGGCATGGTGACAGTATGATTTAACACACTTTTCCTTAAAAAACAGAAATACTAGGAAGCAGAAAGCAGAGTTCTGAACTCAGATTTCAGTCATTGAACTTTCATATAATCAAGTTGGAAGGCAGAAGGTATTTCTTGGTTCATCTTTACTCAGAGTGTTTTCAGCAGCTTTAAAAGACATTTTGCACTTCTTTCTAACCTAGGTTTTCAAAGGTTTGCAAACACCAAAGCAAAACCACAGGATTTAATTTTCTAGATGGCATAAAACCAGGAGCACGTATACTTCATAATTACATGAAGAGTACCCATTTTATTTCAATTTGTCTTTAAACAAAATAAAAAGTCATCAGCTCACCAGAAATGCAAGCACTACCAACAGCCAAGAGCGGGCTCTCCTCACCATTCGGTCTGCAGGGCAGGTCACCACCGATGGGACAGTGCACGGTGTCCTGCCAGCCAACGGAGATTTACTGAAGAACAGCCCTGCTGGCACCAAGACTGCTGCTTATAATATTTGACAATATGGCATCTTTTATGCCAGTCAGATTGAGAAATGGAAGAGAGATCATTCTGGTTTCTAAGGTGTAGCAGGTCATGACAAACAACCAGGAGAAACAGCCCTGGGGCTAAAAATCAGTCCTTATTACCAGCCCGAGCTCAGCCTTCGTGCACAGGCTTGAGCAAGTTTCTGTGCATACGGTTGCATCCTAGAGAAATTTGAGCTGATAAAACTAACCTGTCTCAGGGAGAAGATTTACTGAATTCACTAATTCTTTTAGAAGAAGGAGTGAGCCCAGGGCTGAGAACTGAGACAAAGGTAACCCCTGGAGAAATGCTCTGTGGTCGCTGGGCAAACACCTGTCCCGCTCCAACTGTATCCAGTTTCTGCCACTGGCATCAGTGGAGCCAAGATTTCATGGTTTTGTACCAATTACAAATAAAAAAAGATGTAAAAATGGGAACAGTAATGTTTATTGGACACCATCCACTCCTTTGAGGTCTGAGGGCCATGATTCCACCAGTGACTTGTGGCTTTGCGCAGCCCCGATGCAGCAGCAGAAAGGACCTTTCTGTTAAAACGTCAGAAATAAGGTTCCCTGTTGGGGTGGCTCATTAGCAGCACTCTCAACAGAAGTTTAAAAAGGCTTCGAGAAGGATTAACACTGTCTTGAACCTGACACTAACCATAGATAAGGGGAATTACACCAGTATAAAGGAAGGTGTGAATTTAATTAATCACGCTGGCAGCCTAATTCCCCATGTGAGCATTTCTCTTCCAGTATGAACCATGGCCATTTTCAACACAGTTGATGTTTCTTAAGAGGTAGTTTAAACTAGGCTGAGAAAAGCCACTCTTTATCCTGCAATAAGAGGATCCGCATGGGAGATTATATGACATAACTGCAGCAATATATCTATAATTACAGTGGTCTGACTTCCCATGCAGATGCATCCTGACTGTAGTAGAGTTATTGATTTGTGGTGCTGTGTGTGAGAGGGAAACAAGCCCATTGCGTCTGAGTTATCCTCTCTGTATGGCCAAGAAGGAGGACAACAGTTTTTGGTAAAGAAAAAATAACAGAAATTTCCTTTCTCCCCTTTTCACTTCACAACTTACAAGAAAATTATTTGATGTCAAACCACTTACTCTACAGAACTGTAATCTTTGCAGAATACTATTTGATTAATGGCTGAAACAGAATATGGAAACAGATTGCTTTTTATGAATTTTTTTTTCAGGCACTAATGGAGCCATTTTAGATACTAAACCATGGGAGAACAGAAAACGTGAACCTGCCTCTTCCTCCTGCAGCCAAAGGTTAGATGAGCTGGCACTGTGTGCTGAGCCTGGTTTCACGACATCTCTGACAGCTCATTTTCAATCCCTGATTCAGCTGTCCCTGATCACAGATAGGTTGCATCAGACCTACAAGCTCACCGGCAATTTATCAGACTACAAAGAGCATACTGTATTCCTACACACTATACTCTGTATGTAAATAGCATAACTTAAGTCATATGTAAATGTCTAAACACAGCCCAAACCACAATTAACTCCCATGAAGACATCTCAAATACAGGCACAATGAAGTCAATGTATCAAACGCAATTTACCCCAAATGAGAATCTAAACCTAAGTGCTTGTGAAGTTCAACCCTGCCTTTGGTAGGACCAGGTTCCATTACACATGCAAGGGACAGTCCATATGACAAGTTTTAATTATTTGCATAAAAATGAAGTCAGTATATTAACAGCCCAACTTCTGCAAAATAGTGCCATGTACAATCTTTAAAGTCTGCGACTCCGGGCTTTCATCAGGTCACTGATACAAATGTCCATTTATGAACCAGTTTCACTACTCTTCTGACCAGGGCCATGGCCAAGTAAATGTAATGACAGGCTGAGAGACATTTGACTCTATGATTGTCTTGGCATAAGAATATCACATTTTCCCTTGAGCAACACTTTTCACCTAAGCTATCCTAAGTAAATAGCGCCTGAAACCAGGAGTGCTTGTTAAAACACTTTCCTTGATGAAATATATAACACATTTGTTCATTAACAACATACATACTCCTTATCTTCTTAAAAGGAAAAAACTGTTCTTCTCTGCACAATAACTGGAAATGAGAAAAAGCAAATGGTGAAGGATCTCAGATGATCCTTCCATATGAATGGAAAACACCTCACTCTTAAGATATTTAAGAACAGGGACTGCACTTTCTATGTGAAGTGGAAATGCCTGCCCAAGGACTGTACCACAGCAATGCGGGACGCTGCCTTTGGAGAAGACCTTTTCTCCCTGCCCAGCCTTACACCGCACATGGGGCACACAGGGCATCCATGGCAGGCAAGGGGCAGCAGGTAAAACCTGGGCCAGCTGCGATGCCAATGCTATTTCCACTGGCATCATACAGGTGCCCCACAACATGGATGGAGACCTGAACGCTAGAGTACCATAAGAATGCCTTACCCTGGAGTAGAAAACACTGTTAAGGAGAGGTGAGATCCTAGGGCAAAAGCACAGGGAGACTGAAACACAACAGCAAAACACTTTCGGAACCGGGAAGAAGAGCCAGGATAATTGACACATTGTGTGGATCACCTGGGCCATGCTACTGCATGAGGACACAGTCAAACCCACACAGAACCGTGGGAGGTGAGCATTGGTATTGCGACTTACTGGGGAGTGAATTCCAGTCCTGTCGTGGCAGGGGCACCCATTAAAAACTCCCATAAGGAGACTCTTGAGAGCTTCCTTTCTCTTCATTTGATCCTCTCAGGTGTCTCCTGCAGTGGATATTCCCCTCTTTCTTGTTTGAGCAGGGTACAATGCTGAAAGAAAAGGGCTGGCTGCATCTGCAGTGGCGGTGGGAAAGAGCATCAGCTCCACAGCTCTCCCTGTTGTGCAGGAGAGCACAGGCTGTGCACAGAGGTGCTTTGGGGTCAGGCCAGAGTACAGACCCCTCAGTGTATTTGTTTTGCATGCACGGTTGTGCCAGTGACACAAAACAGATCTGCAACTGGAGTGGGTCCACCTCCCTCCGGGGCCCCTGCTGAGCAGAGGATCCACAGCAGAGTTGGGGATGACTCAGATGAGTTTGTACAATTTTTGAACTGAAGACTAAAGACAGTAAGTAATAAATGAGAATTTGGTCCTGTTGTGACTGCTGGGTCACAGACTCTGTCCTCCCTGCTGGAGTCTCAGCAGAGATGCTCATTGAGCAGAAGAGCTCAGTTCCCTCCTCTCCTGGGAGGGTTTGCTAAGGCTCACATGAAGCTGTGACCAACTACACCTACTTCAGCTCTCCCAGAAAAAGGTTTGCTTTCTGCCAGTTGATTGCTATGAATCTGCAGCTTCCCCCAAATAATCCTTTTTTATTCATCCCCACCAAAAAGCAAGTGACACATGGCAAAGGTATAGCCCCCCAGGCACACACATGCTTCTCCCAGCATATTCCCTTACCTACGTGTATCCTCTCTGTTCCCTGCCCAGGCAAGTCGCGTTTGCTCATCCTCAGGGATGGTAGGAGCAGCCAGCATGGCTCACGCCGGCTCCCTCCGGCTCCAGCTTCCCGGCAACAGACCCCGGCAGCCCCCAGCTCTCTCCCTCACTACGGGGCTCCTATACTCACGATTCAGCTTGCCCACCTCCCAAACCTTCCCAAAACAGCTTCCCAGATGGGGACTGAGCTCATGGATCCCTCTTCATCCCTCTCAGCCTCGTTATCTGTTTCTGTCTGGAGAATGGTTTTTATGCAAGCCATTGTTTTCTCTTTCCTGCCTGGCTTCTGTAGCAACTCCAGTTCTGCCTCTTTTAACTCTGAATTTCCAGTTAGCAACAAAGAGCTGAGCTGGGAAAGCAATTCATAAGGGATAACCATGAAAAAAAAAAAAAAAAAACTAAAAAGCACACAACACATTGTGGGTGCTTTTCTCCTGTTTGAAAAACTGCAGAACGTGGTGTGCATAAACCAGCAGGGATCTGCTGCCGTGGTGCTGAAGCCCGGTGAACAGAGGCGGAGGCTCCAGCGCTGGGTCGGGCTGGCCGGCAGGGCATTGGGGAAGGCAGCTTCCCCTCAGGTTTGCATTTTCTTATGTTTTCCAAATAATCAGACGTGTTGAATACCTCAAAGGGGTTAAGTTCAAACCTTAAGTCAGTACGCTCCGGTGGGAATGAGTCGCAGGGCGTTTCACCATCGCTGCGCTCCTCCCTCGCTGCGAATTGGCAGACCGTTCAGACTTTTCCCTGGAAACTGCCAAACCACTATCAAGCCTCAAACTCATGCCACTGGAGAGAGGAAACTATTTATAGAATAAAAAATTGAATGAGTTTGCTGGACCTAGTTCATATTTGGTGACTTCAACAAGTTATATAAGGGCAGATTTCAAAACCACCACCTTTGGAGAATCCTTCTCAAGCTTTTCCCAGTTTTTCCTGTTGTTTTCACTTGCCTCTGCTGATTAGAGCTGGGCACCATTCTGCAAGACTGTTTTAACTGGTGTATTTTTGATGTTTCCTTTAGGTGAGGGTCCTGCTGCCATGGCCTGGCCTGGCACGAGCACCTCGCTCAGGGCCTCGCTGCAGGCGGTGGGACCCACAGCTGCCACAAGTCCAGGTGTAGGATTCCCTTGTAGTCTGCTCATAAGACTGACAGCTTGACAACTATCTTAGAAGGGATGGAAGATGTCTCCTTCCTTCAAATTGTTTAGCATTTGTCAAAAGCAGGTTCTGAACAAAATATTTGGTGTAAAAAGCACTGCAACTTAACTTGACCTATTGTTAATGAAAGATATTTATTAAAAAATATTTCATGGCTTGCCAAAGCAATGCAGGATGAATATCGTAGTTAAATACATACATTGTAACTCAGAACTGCCAGAAGCCTGGAAATCATGGATGCTCAGCGCTTCTAAAATATAGTTGTCCTCAAAACTGAGATGCAGACAACTGCATTGATAAAATATTAACCTTTTCAGTAACACAACTCTGAACATAGAGACTAACCTAAGGACACAATTTATAATCCAGAGGAACAGAAAGACCTGCTCTCCCCTTGAAAACTGCTCCTGCAAACTACTGAGAGCCCCTCACAAGATGACATCAGCCCCAGCTGCCACCAAAGCCAAAGTGCTTCATGGGCTCGTGAAGCATCTCCACAAAGCAGAGCTCTAGTTTGCAACTGGTGGGAAACAATCCACATTATAAATGGAGCAGCGTATCTGTAGCAGTGTGCAACACCACTTTGAAATTTTCAAGAAGTATTGCTCTTCTTATTTCAAGACACATCATAGCAATATGTGACCTTTAGATTGAACAAGGTGCCTGGTGGGATCTTCAAAAGCATTGCATTGCTTTTTTAGATATCAGTGTCCGGGAGCTCGCATGTGTTAACAAATGCTGCAGCTTTTTAAAAGATAGAGCAGCAGCTTAGGGGTGGTTTCAGCATCTCCACCTACCTCAGGTCCGTGTGGCACGTTAGGAAGCAGTTTCTCAGTTCACACGGAAGTTGTGTCTTATTTCCTCCGGTTAATGGAGACAGGGAAGTGCCCCCTGGGGACTGTGTTTTAAGTTGTAATATTTCCTTTGTTGTAAACAACTTGTGCCCTAGGAAAAGACCTGCTAAAATGATCTGGAGAGTGAAACGTGCTTCACTTGTGGCTTTGCTTTCCCTCCTGGCATCAGAGTCCATCAGTCAGTGCACCTGAGTAAGCGCCCAGCTCCCACTGACTTTGATGATGCTTTTGAGGTATTTAACAAGGAATTAAAAGTCTAAACTGCATGTCATCTGTTAACACAACCTCCATATTATTCATAAACCAAGGCAATTGTAACATTTAGGAACTTTAGATCTGTGGGTGAAAGCTGAACTTCTGAAACATGAAAAGGAGCTGAGCAGTGTTTCAGGCCTAAGGCTCAACCAGTACTTCATGGTTTCTAATTATTTCAGCTGTAATGATGAGTTATAAATCAGTCTTTGACTTGCAATTTAAATATTTTAAATATCTGTCACACAGTAATCTCAATCATTGTGTGGGCATACACCCTAAAAACAGGGAAGGAAACAGACCTTAAAGAAAAGGAAGATGCTGCATTAAGTGCAAAAGGAAAGAAATTAAAGGAAGTGTTGGAAAATAACTTAGATGTTTAATGTTCAGTCTTAACAAGCTCTCAAGCAGTGCTTGAAGCAGGGGTTAAATCTAATAGATGAATCAGGCAGAGCTTGAAAAACTCCATGAGAGAAACATGATACTACTTTGAGACGGAGGTTGTTAGCAGCACACAAGCGACATCCGTGCAGTGGAAGCTGAGGAGAACAGGGGCTGTGTGCAACAGCCTCCTGTACCTGCAGCTGCTCAGGCTCAGCAAAGCTCTCCTGTGTGCACAAATGCAGTTCTGTGTTATGCTCCAAACACTTCTTCATTAGAAAGATCCTAATGCCTTCCCCAGCTTCTGTAACTCTGGAAAGGGCTGGGATGGAGGCATGGAAGGGACTAAATAAACAAATGCAGCAGTAACCACACACCTACAGGGATGCACCAAGTACGGTCACGATGACAAAGTGGTGGGAGTTTTTGAAGATACTATGAGCAGATCATCACTGCCTGATGCACAGAAATGCTTGAAAACACAGGACTCCACCTTAAATTATTGTCTTAAGTTGCTTATATGTCTTTTGACAGCTAACTGACACATGCGGGTGAGGCAGACACTCTCTCACTGCAAGTCTGCATGGGGGCTCAGCCTCCCTCACGATGCAGAATGAAGACAGAAGTAAAATCGCCAGGGTACTTTGTGGCAAGGGCAGCAGAAATCAGCGTGCAAGTTCTGTTACTGGGATTATAATGCTTTTAACAAGTATGATGCACATCCCAGAAATGCCTTGACAGAGATTAGGTTTCAGCTATAAAGTCCAGATTACTCGATGTCCTTCATTTTTTATTCAATTAGGTTGATACAAAAGGCTGTGAGGCTTCTGTTTCTCTTTGCTTTCTTTGAGCAGGAAAAAAGCAACATTCCCAGCTTTATTTTACCTAATGGTAGGATGCAGTGTTTTGGCCATATTCCTCCTTTCAGCTCAGAAGCTGTCTTGGGGCAGATAGCTGTGGTTTCTCAAGCTGTTCTTTGCTGGGCAGCACGAAGGAAGGTAAATGCTTCAAAAGACAAATGCCTGGAGAAATCAAACATCATTTGAAGCAGATCCATCCTGGCATACATATACCTGCATTACCATAGGAACCAAGCTACTCCTAAATATTTGGCAGTGAAATCTTGCAACCAAAATGGGAATTAGTCTCTTACTGTACATACAGGGGGTACTTCCTGTAGTGTACCTTAAAATGTGTGTCACATCCTCCTGAAAGTGGGGTAGGAAGCTTCTGCCCAGATTTGGGGGAACACAAATGCTAAAATTCATGGGGGAAGGTAGGTAATACAATGTCCCAAGTTCAAGGACCAAATCTACTGTTGGTCCTGCCTCTTTCACCAGAGAGAGGGAACTTTTCCTCTCTCTATCATTGAAAAGGGCTAGATTTGGACAGAAGATGCTTGTCCCCGATGCTCCCTCTCCTTTGCAGACAAAGATCCCTAATCCTTCAGCAGAAGGAGCACAATGCTCCACAAGTCACAGTCCCTCTTCTGCAGGTGACCGTCCGCTAAGGTTCATCTCTGTGCCCCAGGCCTGTGGCTTTGCAGGAGGCTCCTGGTCTGTCTGGTTCTCACTCCAGACCCAGCTCCAACTGCAAAAGAATGCAAAGAATGCGGGAAAATGCAACAAAAGTGATCTACAGTAAGGGCTGAGCCAAGAGAGGGCTTTTTGTCTTTTCCTTTCCACGCCTAACTACAGCTGAATGGATATGAGAGGGAAAGGAGTTACGTATGGTGCATTTCACAAGCTTGCTGTGAGTTTAACAGCATTGAGGTGAACACTCAATACACAATAAAGAATAATAACTGTGTCCAGCTGGGAATGGTGATTCCTTCTCCAGTGCACTCAATGAGCTGCTCAAGCCTAAGGACTGGTACAACCATGGAACTACAGCAAATGAGAGGTGCAATGCTAGTTTAGACCCTCACTATGATAAAAATAAAGGAAATAGAGCTAGGCTGCGGGAATGGTACCAGGGCATCAGTAAAAGGTATTATAACATGGCCCACTACTCCATACTGTTGCTGAAGGCCTGACAGCTCTGATTTTCTCTGAATCCCAGCTGGAGCACTGCTCTACCTTGTAAACTGGAAAGGAACCATTCTAAAGGATATCAGATGATACATTACACAGCACATGTTCAGATACGATAAAAATACCTCTCTTCAAAACAAATAAGACTGCAGACAACAAGAAATCTGCTGCATCCCCCCAGAACGCCCTTCCACATCCATCGCAAAGCATGTTGCCTCCTCCTCCACTGAGCTGATTGCTCAGATGATAGGGCATTACATCCGTTAAAAAAATCCACAGCTGAAGGAAAACCACATCAGTTGGAAGGAAAAGTTATTTTATTCTAACAGTGCTTGCTAAACAATGGGGAAAAAACTTCCAGAGACATGTTGCTGTTTAATTGCAGTTTAATTGATGCCCTCAGCTTTGAGCCAGCATAAATTATTATTATGAGGGAAATTGCTGAGCTCAGGTTATGCAGACACTTGCCAAACGAAAGCAATTCTGACAGTTGCTATAGGGAATTTTCTGCAGCTTTTCTGTCATTTTGCAGTGTACTTCATGCTTACCCAGCGGAATTAAATGAACTTCTGTCAAAAGTAGTGCTCTCCCTTAGCATGGAGACTGTGCATCGACACACTTCTCTGGTGCCACTTGTACTGGGAGGCAGCGTGCTCGCAGCTAGTCTGGGGCCAGTATTCTGGGGGAACTGGATGTCTTTTTCCTCCTGTCCTTACTCTCATAAAATAAGCAAGCGATTTTGCCTGCTGGCAACATGCTTGACAGCAACACCCTTCAAAGTGCAGACAGCCCTAAAGGTGACCAGTTACTAGTTTGCCTCTCATGTACTTAACTACGCTGTGCCAAAACCAGCCATACGCCCTCCTAACAGAGACACACACCCCCTGAAGCCTCTCTCCAATTAACAGCCTTCCACCCTCCTGCTCCTTCCCTGGATATCTTAAAATCCATGCTGTGTTTAATAAATTTCTCCTTGAGTTACTGGAAAAGCACTGCCTTTATACTACAGGCCCAGGGGACCAGCAAAAAGATGGGAAGATTAAATCCTTGTAACTTCAGGTTTGTTTAGGTCTGGAAAGGGTCTGTGAGAATGAAAAGCCAAACCTGTGGAAAAGGTAAAAGGACATCTGCACTAGGTTAATGCCTGTAAGCTCCAAAATAGCTTCTTGTTCTTCTCTTTTATGTTTTCCCAGAGCTTCAGTATAATAAAGAGAAGAGAGCTAGAAGAGGGCGGGAAAAAGGCTGATACACTGCAGAACAACAGCTCTTGGGGATCATGCAGGAGCAGATGACCCTCCTGGAGACCATGGTGTTTAATACTCCTGACTGCTTTTCAGATGGTTAGTATTTTTTTTGTCTCTCAATGTTTAGTTTTATGTACTCCTTGCTATTTATTAAAAAAATCATTGACAATATCTTCCCATTCCATATGAAGTGCAATTAATTCTGTGCATAACATAAGGTAAAAGGTACACATTGAATCACGACAATGGTATTGTATACACAAGAAGACATGCAATACGTTTGGCTAATTCTTTATACAAAGACAAATCTGTTATTTGCAAGTGGCTGTTTTGAGTCCTGCCAGGAGCACAACACGTTTCTGACTCTGTGCCCCCAAACACACACAGCATTTCTGTGAGGCTCTTTATCTGGCTATTCAGGGCATTTGGCTCATGTATCAGCTGCCTCTTCCCACATCTACACAAGACCCTCTCGCTTTTTTTTTTCCTTACAAAGTTGCTGCAAAATGCACTCAGGAGTAAGACACTAGTATTTCTGTCCTGTCTCCACCTCAATATCAGTGTGATCCACCCAACCATGCTTCTTCCAAATCATATTTCATTGTCCTCATAAAGCTACTCAGGCCATAGACAAGGAACTGTTTTGCTATCTGACAAAAGACTGAAATGAAGCAGCATCTTCTAAATAACCGGAATAACTCTAGAGAAGTCACCAGGATTAGGCTGATTTTCTCCCGTGAGGATCTGTGCTGTGTCCTTTGTTTATCTACAAAATGTACCCTGCACAACCAATTAAGGCTTCTTCAAGCTTGGGACCTTGGAACTGATCTTATTTAGTACTTTCATTAACAAACTTGGCACAAGAAAATGAAAACATGCTAATGAAACCAGAGCAAATCACAAGATTCAAAGGCTGTGTCAATGCAGAGGAAGATCAGAGTATTATACAGGTGGGCTAAGAGTAAAACAGGCAGGATAAAACTGAAGATCATGGAGTACAAAGTCTTGTATTTAGGGACTAGCACCAGAATTTCTGCTATAAACTTAGCAGCACATAATTTAGCAGCAAAATAGGAGCACCTGATACTTCTAGCTAAGCACAGTCTGACAAACCCTTGTCAGTGTAATACAGGGTTGAGAAACCAAATCTGATGCCAGGAGGTGTAAGAAGAGTCCTTTTCACCAGTAACAAAGTGCATGTACTAGCACCAAAAGTCCTACTGGGATCTTGCTGGGATACTCTAAGACACTGGGATTTTGTGTTAAACAAAGACAAACTCAGGCTTAAGAGGTACTGAGGCTGTTTTGGTGGGGGGAAGAAGGAGATACAAGGGGGTTGGCATATAGGAGGTTCAGGCTACACTTTTGCAGGCAGTGTGAGTGAATCATAAGGTATGATTGCAGCATTGGAGGCAGACGCAGCCAACCAGGCTTGCTCCTGCCTTGAAACGTGCACAGAATTTGCTCTTGTGCTTCAGTGCACAAGCACAGAGCCTTCCAGCATCCCTCGTACCGCCTTCCCAAAGGCACCCCCAGCATACTTCTACTGTTCATAATTAAAGACAAACCTGAGAGGGCAAACAGGCCTGCAGGAACGACTCCCTCAGAAGCTGCTTTAGCGAAATGTTGAAAAGTAAGTGAATTTTCCCTGCCAAATTGGACTAGACATAACCATATCCTTCCAACTAATGAAACACTTCTTTTTGTTCAGATTTCTCAGCTGGGACTCCTATCCTGGTGTTTTGATATCTGATCCCAGTTTTCCCCATCGGCTCACACATTCTCTCCCCCCGCACCCCAAGCTATTCCCTCTGCAAGCTGCCTACGTGCATCCAAGGGATGAGATGAACTACAGAAGGGAATGTCTCACACCAGGCTCGTGTACTTAAACGTGGGCATTAAGTAGATCTTTTGCAATGAAGCAGCATCAATATTTCAGCAGCATGAGAAGAGTGGAGAGCCCATAGCTGAGCAGGAGCCAGGTAATCATTTGGGAATGTAAAAGCTGCCAGGATTTAGGCATTCTGTGTTAAAGCATTGGGAATGTAACATAGCAAGGAGAGCAGAATTTCCAGGGATTGTGGACTTCCATATTACCCCATGCTTGTTGAATGAGCCACAGTGCTGACAAGCTCTGTGCAGAAGTACATCTTTCTGGCCTCGACAAGAAAGAAAGAAAGAGCAGAAAGAGTACAGAGCGCCTTACACTGACCACAGCGCAACCACGTCTGCTGGGTGCAATCTCCCGGCACCAGCCAGGCTTGTGCACCTTGCAGAGAGCAGAACGTGCCCATCACCTCAGCCCAGACCTCACCTCCCATCCCAGCCACCAGCTGCCAGCCGGAGCAGAACGGGCTGCTTGGACCCCAGATAACAAGTGCACGGCTCCATAGCAAACACTCATCCATGGGCTCCACTCCTATAGCTCCTCCTGGGTTCTTGGAACCACCCTGAGATTTTGATGCCACCACAGCTGCTCCCAGCATAATTTTTTACCCAAACTGGTTCAAACTTCAACCTATGCTAAAGTCTACAGGGACAAGAAGATTTTTTTAGCTGCCATGTCAGCTGCATCAAGTTCTGCCTTCGTCACTGATGTAGACAAAAAAGTGGGAATACAGGTTTGACTTTTCACTCAGGCCAAAGATTAACTGCACAGTGCCTAAAGATGCAGGCTACTGCTCTATGTCCTGACTAATGATCTGGAAAAGAGAGTGAGCAGGGCAGGTTTACAAGTGACAGAATGTTATTCAACAATCAAAACAGAAACCTGCGATAAGCTGGTGAAAAAACTGCCTACAGACCCAATAAATGCTGGTTGAAAGGACAACACAAAACAGAGGAAACTCCGTGTTACCAAATACAGTCTTGAAATCATTTAAGTATTGATAAGGTCAGCAAAATAAGAACATTTTCACAATGTCCAGCATCACTCTAAAAGCTGACAGAATATGAGGAATCACTAGACTGAGAAAAGTCTCAAAAGCTTTAAACCACTGTCAAATAAATATAGTCTCGCCTTGCAAGCAGCGTTCAGTTTTAAGTCTCCCATCACAAAGTTATACGAGAAACTGAAAGTGTCCACGGAGGTATAATACAAGAATTTCAGAAGCAAGGATGGACTAAACGCGATTGTACAAATCCTACAATGGGCTTATAAGAAAAATCTTCAAGCAATTAATTAAATACAAAAGACACACATGCACAACAGGCAGCATTTTTCTCTGATTTACACCAGATGACAATCTGGCCTTATCCTTTGATGTGAATCAAAGGGAGTTTGTGCTCTGTGAAAGCCAAGCGCTAAATTACTCTTGATGACAATCATTCTACTTATCAGGCCCTGCAACTACTGTTCATTCACACAAATTAAACGTCTGTGTGCCAAGAATAACAATAAAACCAATTACATCATCAATGCAGAATATTCCTCTCCACCTGAAAAAGTATCACTTTGATGAAAGTATATGATGTATAAGTGGAAAAATCCAGAGAATTCAGCCCCCTGACAAATAATACTTTATACAGTATGAAACTTATACAGTAAGAATTCTTGACTGTGAGGGTGGTGGGGCACTGGAACAGGCTGCCCAGAGGAGCTGTGGGTGCCCCGTCCCTGGACGTGTTCAAGGTTGGGTTGGATGGGGCTTTGAGCAACCTGGTCTAGTGGAAGGTGTTCCTGATCATGGTCCAGGGAGGGTGGAACTAGATGATCTTTGAAGGCCCCTTCCAAGCAAAACCATTCTATGATTGTATGATTCTATAAAAATAAATAAATATTCACTAAATATCCAATGAAAGTTTTAATTATTCAATTAAAGTGTTCCATAAGACTCCAAAAGGGATTCTTGATTCCTCTGTAAACTTATCATAAAGCTGGAGAATTAATTATTTCTCAAATGATTACTCATTGTACAAGGTCTTTGTTATTCCACATCACTACTATATTGACTCTGTTTGTCCCCGCCATGCCTAAATATTATCTGGGCAGCTGCCGAGCCATCAGTTACAATCCTCTCATATGAACATAACCTTTTTCATTTAAGATTTTTCTGCCCTCAGTAATGGTTACCTGACAATTCTGAAGAATCTCAACTCCGATCACCTTTACCAAAGGACCATTTTCTTACAAAAATATTCGAAATCGAGACGAGCTATGTAAAATGGTGACACTATCTTATAGTTCAAAAAACCTCAACACAACAGAGTGCTGGTCTAAAGAAAAAGTTGGCCCATTATGATACCAACTCTGAAGCACAGTGCTTTGTGTGATGTCCCACTGACACCATTTCAAGCAGAAATTTCAGGCTTGAGACGTATCATTCATGCCACCCTCTATCTAAAAGAATTAAAAAGAGAGAGAGAATATATAGAGAAGGGCACCAAAAACTGCCCTTCATGAAGCAAAATCTGATGCATTTGGCACATTGGACAAAATAGATATATGATATATATGATATATATGATAAATATGATAAATATGATATATATATCATATATATGATATAGATCATATATATCATATTTGGGGAAACAACGTGTGCAAGCCACAGATTTTGATGGTTTTTAAGAAAGAGGCATTGACTGTTGCTTTGAGAAGGATGAATTTTATTAGTTTGTTCATAAAAAGTTTGCTTCTGATATGTTCTAGGAAAATGTCATTCCAGGTTCTCTTCTCACACAGCACTTTTTCAGTTTTTATGATTCCAATACAGATTCCAGTACGGGATAGTACAACAGCCACAATAACAGCCACATTTTTTGTAAACTATGCATGCTAAGAAGGAAAACCTACTTACAACTAATATCAAAAGCTTAGCTTTCTGCATGATATTGTACAGCCAGACATTTCTTCTATGTTATGAACATTGATTCCATAGTATGGGAAGTATGGAGATTTAATGTATTTATTTTCAGGGAAAACGTTGGGCTGAGGCCAGGAAACAACAGCTGGTCCTGGTCCAGAGTTATCTGCTGAAACACGAGGAAAGGCTGCTGGAAAATTAATGATCAACAAAACTCCTACTTTGAAAAGTTTCTTGTGTTGGAGATAAAGAAAAGACAGGAGACATCACTCCACATTTAAAATAACCCAACGAATTAAAAAATGGCAAAATGGAACCTTGAAAAGAGATCTCACATACCAGGCGAGTACTTTCATTCACACCATTGATACATGATTTCTTTTCTCATGAGAAAAATTCGGCAGCCTTCTTCTGCTGGGTAAGAAGTCTGTATTCCTGAAGAGTTTGACAGAGTAGGACATTCATTTCCTACCCAGCTCTGATGACAGCAGCATGGGAACAATAAAGCAAATGGGCCCACCAATACTCCTCTAATATCAGACCCAGGAAAATAAGACACCATTTCTCCAGGCAAACATTTGCATAAAATAGTTATGAAAGGTGATAATCTTTGATAACAGAAAAAAATGTTCATCAAATATTTGATACATTTAACATAACATTTTCTACTAAAGCTTTCCCCTCAATTATCTTATTATTTTAGCGATCCATGCATGGCTTTTAAGCACTGGCAAAGATTAACAGAAACATTGTATTTAAACTTAAATAAATTAGATCAATTCATAGAATTGCCAGTTCTTAAGAAGGGGGGCAATGTTAACTATATAACAATAACATCTAACCTTTCATAAACACTTTACTGAAGGTTATACAAACAAGAATAACTTGAGAAGAACAGGGGCCATTTGGCTGCCCTGGGAGGAATCCCATAAAGAAATAGAATGAAATAAATACTGGGTCATAATTACAGTTTTTCTGTGTGTTCTATTTGAAAGTCTCCAGTGTTCAAATACATGGAAATTAGATCTGAAAACTCCTTCGAGCACCACTGTTTAACGTCATGAACGTCCAGCACCTTCAGACTAAACCCTTCCTGTATCCATCCATGGATCAGGACCACATGTGAACCTCTCCATTCCGAAGTATCTCCCACTGCAGAAATGGCATTACCTACCAACACAGCAGCATGTGAGCTTGCTGTTTTTTTGGCTGTATGTTGTAAGCATTGTAAGTTCTGCTCTCTCATTAGCAGAAGAACATGATGAGGGAAAGGGGGGCATGTCTCTCTCACTTAGGTTTCTCCAGAAGGCAAAACCACCCATTGGTAAGGAGGCAATCCCTTGCCTAGATACCTCTTTCACTAGTTTGAAGCTTTTTTCCCTTGCTTGTAGCTCCACAGACATTCATCGTGTGGATCTGAGGCTTCCTACAACATTAATGCAAGTAATTAAATGATACGATTTGCATTATCACGGGCCATCATTAAGCAGCTTGCTTGTAATTATGGCAGCTAAGTACAACAGCGATAAAATATTTTGGTAAAGCAAAGATGCAGTATGTTAACTGCCAAAATGAATCAGTTACTAAAGATGCATGTATAGTGTCCTGTTCCTGGCTTGCCAAAGAGCACTTCAGTCTAAAATATGTACAAATGTACATATATATATATATATATGCATATGCCATCGTCTTCTTCCACTGAAGGATTATTTCATTCTATATATAAATCATTATTAATGGTGTACCAGGTATGTAATCATAACTAGCTACAGATTTAACACGCACTTTTTATAGTCCTCAGATTTCTGATCTTTGTACAAGGAAGACAGTACTGTGTCCTAATTAAACTCATAACCAAGAACCTTGTCATTACAAGTTGTAAGGAAAAATTCAACACATACACATCCTACTGCCATGTTGAGCCGATGGAAGAAAAAGAACTCTTCAAAACTGAGTCTGAAAAAATATCTTAGCTTTAAACAAACTCGTGAGACTTTCTACAAGGTTAATTTTAGGCTATAAAGTTCACATGAGGAAGGATAGTTATATCACATCTTCCCACAGATATCTCTGGTTAACCGCTTGATTGCCTTCTTTCCAGCTCTGTCTTTTCTGTCCTCTCCCTTTCCTTCCTTCATTCTTATGGTTTGTTTACACTGGAAATAATCTGATAATTATAGTTTGTTGTTATTGCTCCCTTAGCAGGCACTATACTTCAGAATAAAAGTGGTTTTCTTCCTAGAATGGAGTTTCCATGTGGGGAATTACCCCAGCTTACCTACAGTGTGCAGGTATAATTATTCATTTGTTTACCCTTCAGTATCCTCATATAGACAAGCACTTGACCTTCAAATACCCATCAGCATTAATATTATATGACATAGAACAGAAAAGTATGTTTAGATTACACAGAGAAACTACACAGGGTGTTTTCAGATGAAATGCTTGTCTGTTCTTCCATCTGTTAATTGATCTAGTAAGGGATACTACATCTGCACCAGCTTTTCCTGCGACATCCCTAGCCCATGACAGCTACACCAGTTTAGATAAACTAAACAGTGTCCTGCAGCAACCTGCCTGTGGGACCTGAGGCTTTCTCACCACCTCACTATGCTCCTAAGTACACCTCCAATGCCCCCTCTCCAGCCCCCGCTGTGCAATCTGATTCACTGATCTCCCTTCTCCCATTCGGATACCGTTCTCATATGACAGCTGCAGGGGAAGGAGAAGAAGATAGAGGTAAAAAAGCAAGAAGTGCAGAGATCAAAGGCATAACAGGCAGAGCTTGCCCTGAATGTAATGAACAACCAGCTGATGAAACCAAGTACCAGTGCACATTTACATGTTTCTGCCTTGTTCCCCAGTACCCCCCTCCCCTCCAACACCTCTCAGTCCCTTAAAGACATGCTAAATGTGTGCAGGATTTGCACTCTGTGCCCTCTGCATTTCATTTTTGCCTTGCACATCCATTCCCACTACCCGCTTTCGCATTTGTCATGACCATTGGCAAAACAGCACAAGAGCCAAAAATCTATACATATCCATTGCAATATAGACATTTTCTGAAAACAGCAATCTCATAGCACCACAATAAACTGTTCATGGATGAGTGACTTTAATGGTCCACTCCCATAAATTGGGTAATTTTTCTTAGATAAAAGCAAGACATATAATTAGAAAAGGGAACTAGTTACTTGTAATGAAAGAATAATCAAATCACCATCAAAGGGAAATTAGCTGCATTTATCTTAATTCTAGGGGCCCCACTTTTGCCTCCTGATAGGAAACACCTCAGGAGGATAAAATTTACTTGACAATCGCAGTGACTTCTGCCATTCCTATTTGCCCTTTATCATGTTTTGGCAGAGCAAGTTGCATTTAACTGAAGAAAAGCCAATAAAAGGCTATTTGTTTCATTTGCATAAAAAAGACACACCTCAGCTTTCAGGGATAGCATTTAGCTCTAGCTGGCTCCTCTGTCCTCCCACTTGCAAGTCATAATTGCTGGGACAGAGCCAGGGAAAGGGAGAGGCCCAAGGGAGATCTGCAAAAACTTTCTGTCCAACTAGACCAGTGCATGGTGCTCCTGGAGAGGAATCTCCCAAGGGACTCCACCACGAGCCTCCCTTGGCAGCTGCAGCACAGTGAGGTCCTGGGGCTTTGGAGCCACTTCAGAAGAGGTTCGCTGGACCTGCCTAGGACCAGAACTGACAAACCTGTATTTTTAATGCTAAGAGCATAAAGAAGGGAAAGGTTCTGTTTAGCCAGCATCCTCCCTCCCTCACAGGCCAACAGGAGGAAAGGAAAGCTGTCTGAGGTAGGGAGACAGCTCGACCCAGAGAACACAGGTTAGGTTCTGTTCACCAGAGCCTTTTCCACTCTTTAGAACCATATGCCACAGGAAAGGATGCAGAGAAACACTGTGAAGTGCAAGACGGTGATGCATATTGCTCCCCCAGAAAGAGGAGTAGAATTTAACATCAACTACTGTAGTGGTAGGAGGGAAGAAAAAGTGTCAAAGGCTGAGATTTTACTACCAAGCATGATCAGCAGCTGTTCCAGTGTTTCAAACTACAGCAGCACTTAACCTGCAGCAGATATCAATATTCATCAAGATCATCCTTCATCAGCAAAGACTAAAATACTCCCAGCATGCAGATACACTTATCCTGCAGTGAATTAAACCAGACAAATGGCACTTAGCAGCAAAACTGAGGTTGGGTACCACTCTCTCATGCTGGCAGTCTTTTTCCTAACCCAGGTATCCCGATTCTTCTTCTCCCACCAGAAGAAAACAGTTTGCATGAAACAGCACCCATCCTTAGCTACACGCTCAACAACTTCCTTCAGAGGCTTGTCCTCCCTGAAACACTTAGTTTATCCCAGTAATGAACAAGCCATGCAAGTATTTTCAAAAATTTAAGAAGTCTTGTGGCCTTCCTCACAGCACAACACAGATATAATATAGAATCAGGCTAAATAATGTTTAAAGAGCTTGATCCCACTAGTTCGCATTAATCTATTACTTACTGGACTCTGATGATGCCTTAGCCTGTTACATGGGCAACTTTCTATTTTTAATGTAAGAAGAGCAGTCATGCCAACCTCTAACATCTTCACAACATGAACATCAAATAGAATAGGGGAACAAAATATCCTCTTATCCCTTCATTCCTGAGTCCACAAACCAAGTGTGACATAAACAAATCTATGTAATACCTTACTTTATCTAGGGAAGCTGTAGCTTACCTTTTAGTTCCTCTCCAAAGGCTTAAATACAGATCAGTCTATACGAACACAATTAGAATGTCTTTTCCTGTTTCAGCTAGAAGAGTTTAGTTGTTTCTCACAGAGAAAACGAGAAGCAATTCCAGTTTTGCCCAGACTACCAAACTTTTTTACCATTTTGTTGAAGAACTTCAACACCTACAACCACCAGAGTGGCACCCTTAAACTTATCAAGAAGTTGGTCAGTTGGAAGTTAAGCATTTTGCTGGTTTCATGGAAAATTACCCAAATATGAAAAACCTAATGAGAAAACGTAATTTTAGTATGCTCAGTCGACATCTAAAAATTTGCTGGCAGTATCTCCTTAAGACTCCAACTCTCACATAAGACTGCTAAGTGTTCAGTCTTCTAAGCAAGTCCCCTTCTCTGCCCAGAAGTTTCTCTACAAGTTGGGAACAGAGAAGAAGGGCAGAGGGTACAACTACAGAAAGAATAATAGCGCAGGGAACAAGGTGGGGAGTATATGGGCAGGAGGTGAGCAGAGGGCAGGATGCAGAAGGGGAGGAGATGGGATAGCAATGTAAATTAAGGTGCAGATAATAAGGCAAAGAGGAGGGCAAGAAGAAGCTTGGGAGCAAATGAGAAAAGTCCTGTAACTGCCAGAACACAGGGCCTTTAGAACTATGTTCCCTCACCATGAAGCAAATAGACACGAGACTAGTTGTAAAGAATCTCTATCCCACTCAAGGCAGAACACAAAATGCGTGAGTTTTTCTACCACTATCCACAACACAGCTACTTCATACCGTACAGGAATATGCTGGGGACCCAAAGAGCTCAGTCATACTGATGTTCAGTGGCAACTAGTGTAAATCCCGTGACAGAAGTCTGCTTTGGGGGTTCTTGGTTTGTGTGTTTTCCTTAATTCGCTGGGCTATGTGCCTCTTCTGTGTGATTCTACCTTGACCTGCTACGTGGCTGTTGTGCAGACTGTTGGGAAGGAATCTGCTGGCTGCACCATCTCTACCTTATTTGCTGCAGAGATGAAAAGCATGTGATGGAGGAGACAGGTTCTGCTTGAAAAAAAGAAAAGAGACTCTTGCAGTTATGACAAATAACTGAGTCTCTAGAAAACTGGATTCTAACTCTGTCCTAAAGTTCACATGTAAGTCTAAGGAATTTGCATTAATCCTCACTTTTCTCCCAAACCTCAATTGAGTAATTTGTGGTGTGAGCTGCTAAGATGCTGAATGTGAGTAGGTGCATCCGAAGTCAGTGGTAGGTGGACTTTCAGTACATGCTGAGTAGCATAAAGCATTTACCACCCTGGAAATGAAGCTCTATGATTTAGTACTTAACCCTCTGGAAATTAAGGTCTTATATTTCTCTATATAGGTATCCAGAAATGTTGATATTTTTCATTTCCTGGATACAAGACAAAATAATGCCAACCATTTCATAATGGTGTGACAAGGGTAAAGTCATTAATGCTTAGTAGGATGATAGCACTCCTGAAACGCTCTAAAGGAAATTAATTTTTTTTTTATTCAGTGAAGGATAATGCTATGCAGTAAACTCTTCATTACATGGAATAAGCAATAAAAGAAACATTAAATTGAAAACATAGAATTGGAAAGCTTCTGGAGTTTAGTCTCCTGCTACTCAGGCAACTACATCACATGAGCACTTTTACAAATGGATCAGGCTCCACTCTCCAAGCGGCTGGGCTTTCTGCTCTCAGCACTGGGAAGTTTTTACACAGCCTCATTGATCTGAAAATTCCAAATCTTCTAATTCATGATCTACATTAATTAACACCCATTTTACACACATTTGTCTTCCATTTAAATAACAATTCTACATCCATGACGTCTACCCTCCTTTCGAGACAACATGAAATCTCCTCTTAACCTTTTATTTTGCTAAACTAAACACAACAAATTATTTGAGCCTGCTCTCCTAAAAGCTCCTGAAAGAACAACATTCCTACTTAGCAATAGGGCTCCTCTGGGAAAACAAGATTACGGCTTTGTGATTAAAAAACATATCACAGTGCAGCCTTAAGGCACATAAGCCCACAGGATCCAAACCCGCAAAGCGCGCAGCTGCCGCTCGCTGTAGCTCTGAAGCCGGACGCCCAGGCCACGCAGCTGCTCTGCACAAGCGTATCAGACTCTACATCACGCGTGTGGTTAAGTCTGGATTCATCTCACAGCTCTGTGCACACAGATTTGCTGTGCCCAGCACTTCCCAACTTTAAGGTGCTTCTGTGCTTCTTAATGCAACTTCTCAGTAGGTGGGAGATGTGATTTAAATTGCATGAGGCTAATCCTAATGTCCTCCCCATTTTTGAGGGGGTGGCCTTGGTTAGATCAGCTGTCCTTCCTCAAATAAAACCCGCTCATCCATGCCGTACAGGTGGAATGGTTAGTTTTATCTCTGATGGAGACATGATGTTAATCAAAAAAGGTTTTGTTGCACAATTGGTCAATTTTAGTCTTTCTCTAACGTATAAATGAAGATAATAATTCGGGACTTTGGTGACAATGACAGAGTATCCTACTGACAAAGAAGATTAAGAAGGCAATCTAAACGGTAGCAAGTTACCAAGACAGTAATTTCTGGGGCACGGTAATAAATTTCCATAATGCTTTCAGAAAGAGTTTCATTAACTTCGAAAAGGGTATTATCAATAGGTCCTTTTTTATAACAGAATGCTTCCCAAACTCTAATGACAAAGAGAACGACTTGTTCACAGCATAGATGAAGTTTCCACGTACATAATCCCAGTCCCAGTCCAAACACAGATCAAGAGCTTTATGAGTTGAGACAATAACATCCTGGGGTTGATTAAGAGAATTCATCATCCCATCTGGATGCTGAAAGTTCCTCAGCATGACTATATTTGGTGATGCTGAAAGCAAAGGTGAGGAATCTCATCCCTTCACGCAGACACTCAGTACTGCACAAAGACACCAGAGAAGCCGAACTAGACTGAGCCCTGACGGACCCAATGCATTGATCCCATGCCTGGGGTTTGTATGCCGAACGCTGGGACAAGCAGCACAAACCCACCGTGTGCTCTGGGAGCCGGGCGGTGTGAGTGCAGACACAACCCTGCACCCACTCAGCCAGTGTTTGGGACATGGGGACAGCATTAGGTGCCTCGTGTTTATCTGCTAATTGATGGATAACATTTTATTACCTGTATGTCATAGTATGGGCTTAAAATTCCAGTCTGTGTCCATCTTATCTCTGGCCTCTTGAAAATAAAGGTGCAATCAAGAGGGGGTGGGGGAAAAGTGAGTATATTGACTGTTGTTCATCTGAAATTCTTGCCTCCCCGCGCACAGGGCCTAGGGAATGTGGACTCTCCAGGAACGCTTTCCTGTCACCCCTGTCCCAGGGGCCGAGCGTTGACATCCTCGCTTGAAAATGGTTTTTCAGAACCTGCCATTGGGAAATGAAGAAAAAAACGTGTCAGGAGCAGAGTATGAAACTCCTGCCGCCCCCCCGGGCCGGGGCACAGCAGGGACAGGACAGGCCGCGCCGAGCCCCGGCCGCGGGCAGGCGGGCTGGGAACTGCCCGTCCGCTCCGCATCAGCCCCGCGGCCGGCACCGGACGCACCCACTCCACTCGCGGCTGCCGGGCCGGGCTGCCCGCCCGGCTCCTGCCAGAGCTCCCGCCCGCCGGCGGCCGAGGGGAGGGGCGGGCCGAGGGCGCGGCCACCGGCGGGCGGAAGACCGGCCGATGCCCCTTCGGGCGGTGTAAGGCCGCCGACGTACGCGCTGAGGCCTCCTCGCCCCCTTCGCCCCGCCGCCGGCACCGCCTCGGCCGGCGCCTTCCCCCGGGGCGCTCCCTCCCGCGGCCGGGCCGCGCTGCCGGGGAAGGGGGGCGGGAGAGGGGGGGTTGTAGCAGCATCACCATGGCGACAGTGACGTCATCTCACCCTGGATCTAATTGGAGGAAACCCCGTGGCCCCACGGGCCAACCGAGCTTGTGCCCTGCCTGCGCTCGCCCCCGCGGCAGCGCGCTCTGCTCGGATTGGCTGTTTGGGCGCGGGGGGGCGGAGCCGGACTCGCAGGCCGGGCTGCGATTGGCCGCGTGGGCGCGGGCTGAGCAGCGGGTAGGCTTGCCTGTGCCAACGCCCTTTAGCGCTGGCTCTCGCCGGAGACGGGAGCGGCTCTTTCTCTCCGCCACAGCCCCGAGCGAGGCAGCCGATCGGGTGGCGCCCGCGGCCCGGCCTAGCGCAGCGGACTCAGGTGAGCGCGGTGCCGCGTCCCGGCGGCGGGCGCCGCTCCGCTCGGCCGCTGCCAGCTGCTGCCGCCGCGTCCTCCATTTTGTGATCGCGGCGTGGAGCGCTCGGCAGCCCCGGGGAGCGGGAGGCGCAGCCATCCAGCGCCGCCATTTCGCAGCCGGCGGGGCCGCCGGCTTCCTCTTTCCGCCCTGCCGCCGCGGGGGCAGCGCCGGCCGCCATCCGGCCCCGCGCCCCCCGCCGTCCCTGGGGACGCGGCCGCCCCTGGCCCCCGCCCTCGCCGTGGCCGAGACCCCACCCACTGCCGGCCGCCGCACTCCCCCACCGGCAGCGCAGGGCCGCCGCGGCGAGGGTCGGCGTTCCGAGGCCGGAGCTGCGGCCACTCCCGCCGCAGCCGCCGGGGGGAGACGGGCAGGCCCGGGCCCCGCCGCGCCCCGCCGCCAGGAGGCGAAGCGGCCTGTGCCGCCGGGCTGTCCCCGGGCCGCCCCGCCCCGCCCGCCCCGGGCTCCCCCGGCCCCGCTCGGAGCGCGGGCGCCCGCGGGAGGCGGATCCCGGGCGCGCTCGGCCAGCCCGTTGGTTACAGCCCCTTACGTGCCTCCCCTGGTGCGAACTCGGCTCGATCCTTCATCATTTGTTCTCTCCCCGCTTGTCCTGGCTCGGGCATCCACCTTTCTTCAGCTCTCGCCTGCACGGCTTGCGGCACGCGGGGCTCTGGACAAGGGTCCCCAGGCTGGCTGGGGGCGGCGTGTCCTCCTCCAGGCCGCCGGTAGACAGTATGTTAGTATGTTCACATAAGGCAAGGAAGGAAAGCAGTGTGAGGACAGAAAGTCCACGCTGATGGAAAAATAGCTATTTCCAGCGCTCGGTGTGCAGGCTGCTGTCCCTTGGCTGGCGCTGAGCGTGCCTTCCCCAGTTGTGTTTCTAGGCCGTGCTTTCCCATGAGGGGGACCCTTGAGATAAGTGCCACCCCATGACCCTGCATGGAAGGGCAGGTTGCTGCATTCTGTCTTGCCATGGGAAGCACCTGAAGATGGGGAAGGGGAGGTGGGGCTCGCTGCGATCCCTGATTTTTTTGGTGGGTTGTGAGGAGCGGTGTAAGATCATGTTATGTAGCACTTATGCCAGCGTCATGGTTACTGTCTTCTTTCTGGCAGGTCGTGAGGTGCATTCTTGCTTTGATAGTGTGACATCGCCAGCTTCTCCTGCCTTTGCTACTACACTGCTCCTGCCCCACTGCCAGCCACTATGGATAAAACCGAGTTGATCCAGAAAGCCAAGCTGGCTGAGCAAGCTGAGCGCTACGATGATATGGCCACCTGCATGAAGGCAGTAACTGAGCAAGGTGCCGAGCTGTCCAACGAGGAGCGCAACCTGCTCTCAGTGGCCTACAAGAACGTGGTGGGGGGGCGGCGCTCTGCCTGGAGGGTCATCTCTAGCATTGAGCAGAAGACAGACACCAGTGACAAGAAGATGCAGCTTATCAAGGACTATCGGGAGAAGGTGGAGTCTGAGCTCAGGTCCATCTGCACCACTGTGTTGGTGAGTGGGGACTTCCTTTTTTCTTTTGTGTTTTTATTTTATTCTTTTAAGATAATTTGTGCTTCTGTACTGGAGAATAAGACTGGGAACTTGACTGGGGAATATAATGTGAACTATTATGCTTGGGTAGGGGAAGTCAGTGCAGTAACTTCTGCAACTGTTGTGTGGGTTACTGTGAGGATGAAGATCATCAGCACTATGGTGTGGGCCCCATATGTGTAGAGGTATTTGAGATACATGCTCAATTTTGAGGGTATATTTGGAGTACATTTTTGGATTGAGCAATCCATATGCAGTATTCTGTGAGGTAGTTGCAGAGATGCAAGGAATTTAGCCTTATGCTTGTTTTTGCTGTGGTTAGTAAGGTTATTTATAAGATAAGCTGAAAAGAAAATGAGAAAACCCCTTTATTTCTTTAGATCAGAGCTAATCACCTGTTAAGGCTTTTAAAGTAACTGCGTGTGCACTTTGTTTACTTCTCGTGAAGAAAAATACTCTTAAGGGGTCTTTAAGAGACGTTTTGAGGATTATTTTAATATAAAATATGATTTTATAAAGTAAGACACCTATGTGGAAGATGGGAAATTAAGATCTGTAGAAATGGGTTTTGTCAGATCCAAACTGACTTCTCAGGGGAATCTTTAAGGTGAAGTTGCAGTAATTATGGAATAATGTAAAACCAAGGTGTGAAGACAGGCGTGACACCCCAAGCATGCACCCAGGAGTACATTTCTGTGCAAGCAGCAGAATTCCAGATGCTGTCGATAGCGAAACCGCGCTGCACTGTAGTGGGAGCTGAAGAGACGCGTGTCAGCAGTGTGGAGAGGAGGCTGCTGGACCCTGTTCTACGTGACCAGGGAGTTGCGGCTGCAGGAAGCTGCATGTCCGTAATGCAATAGTAATTGTGTGGCGGGTAATCTTCAGCGGTTTATTTGCTCCTCTTTGTTACACCTCTTTTGTATGTGTTCAGTATTGCTAACATGAGAACAGGAAGAAGCAAGTCTACAAAGAAATAAATAATTTTGAGGTAAATGTGTCCTAGATTGTTTTCAGAGACCTGACTTTAAAGCTGACTGGTTTGGAAGTAACTGAATTTGCTTCTTCATTAGGTGTTCTGGCTCACATACAAGGGAGTACCTCTTTGGGTGGTTCTGAAAATACCTATATGTTTCCTTGCATGTTGCCTGCCACCCAGATTTTTTTTTTTCTTCCTCTAAATCAGTCAAAATGAGTTACCTTTGCTTGAAAAATCATTTGGAAATCTATTAGCTTAGTGAATCAGTTGAGTTAATTCCTTTAACTCGTAAGT
Source organism: Columba livia (assembly GCF_036013475.1). Lineage (NCBI taxonomy): Eukaryota > Metazoa > Chordata > Aves > Columbiformes > Columbidae > Columba > Columba livia. The sequence continues at coordinate 16,830,521 of NC_088604.1, forward strand.
GTAGTTAAGTTGTAAAACTTTCACCTTTATGAAAATGATGTGACTTGTTTAGGGGGCTGGTTCCTGTTTCCTGTGACAAGAGTTGTGTGATTCGGTGCCAGCACTTGTCCTGTTGTCACTGCTCTCGATCTCCTCTACTCAGCGTCCCACTTCAGGAATAATGTCGTGGGACCTCAACATAAAGCTCACTCTTCAGACTTAATCTCCCTCTGTCCTTCTACCAAATCTAGTTCCTAAGGAGAAGGTATAAAGGGCATAAAATCTCACTTTGGTTCCTTTGCCATTTTGACAGGGAGCTCATGCTCCCACAGAGGGATTGAACATGTCTGGATGATAAAGGTAGCGAGCCATTTCACGCAGTGTCTATACTGAAATTATTCCAGTCTCATCAAATGGTGGACAGCAGGTAGCCTGGTAGCCGTGCTAATGCGAACTGCTGATGTAGGAAGAGCAAGATCTTCCTGTGCTAGACGATTTTGTGCCTGCATTCCAGTCGTTCTCTGTTCTCAGCGGTGGCCTAGAAGGCAACAGGCAGTAGTGAGGACCGAAACCTACAGCTGTGCCTGCTTCTCCTCCTCTGCGCTGCTGGCCAAGGTGTGCCTTCCTTTGGCAGGAGATGCCAGCTATCTGCTGCAGGCCTTCCGATTTTGTTTTTATTTTTTTTTTCACTCTTCCTTCGAGGGCCATGTCCAATTACGTTCTTTTCTGCTTCTCTCCTTTTCCTCCTCCAGCTACCACTCCTATGACCCGTGAGTCAGCAGCTGAGCTGTTGGAACTCACAATGTGCAGGCACTACAAAGGACAGGTTTCCTAAAGCTGAGCCACAAAGTGGTTTTGACTCGTCCTTTGATAATTTTTTCTTTACTAATACTACAGTAACTGCTTGTAGCTTTTTTAGATCTCTTAAGGTGAATCTCAGAGATGCTTTTTGAGTTCTAGGAAGGCAGCTAAACTGAAACAACTGCTGGCAAGTAGTATGGAAAGGTTGCTTGTCATCTGGAGTAATTGGATTTAGCAAGGGTGGATGCGTTGGGTGGAGTGTGACTGCTGTTAGTCATACTACTAACAGTTTTTTTTTTCAAAAGGCTTTTTTTTATTACTGGTTTGGCAGAGCTTTTCAAAGTGAAGTATATCTGCTGTTATAGAAACCTTCATTTGGCAATACTTGTGCTAGCATTACAAACTACTGGTAATTTTTGATTTTGAAAGGCAACAACACTAAATCTGCATTTACTTTTTTTCCTGTAAAGAATGCTTCAAGCCTGTACGGTGTTGTTTTAGGGCATGGTTTGATAAGGAACTTAATTTTGGATGTATGTATTCTAGTGGTTATTATCTTGAGATATCTATATAGGTATATATAGAAAGATACATAAATAAAAATAAAGCTTTTACTAATCATTTAATTAGCATACAGCCACCATCAGTGTTCACAGTAAGATATTCCATCGTGCCAAGGGGTGAAGACATTTCTTTAACTGCCTGTCTTGCACGTAGGGGTTGATGTGATCTGAACCCTTTTTAACTGTTAATTTAAATGACCAGCCTTTTTTCTGGGAGTAGCTCTTTAATGAAGAAATGGTATGACTTTGTCAAACATCTTGTGTGAATCTTTTATTTGAAAAGTACACTAGGAGGTTTTATTGAAGTCCCTGTATTGATTGACTAATTCTTTGACAACGTAGAAAATTAATGTTGAATCACCCCTTATGAATCATAGTTGAAACTGTTCTTGAAACTCTCTTGTCCTTGAATAAAGAAATAGGTTGGCAACTTAACTGTTTTTTCGAGGTGAAGTTGGACTATGTTGTTTCATATACTCTGAGCATGAAGTTCATGTTTCTTTTTATTCTCTGAGTGATTTCAAGACGGGGATAATAGATAACATAGAAGGGGTGGGTGCAGCAGCAACTTTCATGTAATTAGTGAAATAACATGTAAAACTTTGAAGATGGAATGTACAAGACTAATGCTTGGTTGTATATATACCCTCCTGTTCAGTGACATCAAATTTTCTAAAAATGTAACTTTTGAATTGAAACTTCTCTGGGGGAGCAGATCCAGTTGCTGGGTTTTCTGAGAGCCTCTGTCCCTCTGCATGTTCCATTCAATCTCCTTCATTCTTTGGAGCGAAATAGTGTTAAGGAGGGACACCAGCCCTTGGCCTGGGAGCAGTTCACTCTCCACCTGCAACTTGAGGATTTTTCCGTGTATTATTTGTGGAGTTTCTAGGTTCTGATGTTGTTGAAGCTCTTCACAGACCAGTAGAGATGAGATTTGGTAACTACTTGCCCACAGTTTAAAACTTTATGAAGGTGCAATGGCTAAAATCATTGGGCTTGGAAACAATTGTATCTTGGTGGTTGCTTACTCCTCATGTCTCTAGCTGCAACTTAGAAGTTTATTTTAATATGTTTTTAAGCTTTTGCTTAGAAAACTTACATATAGGAGGCTTTTCAGTTGTTTCCAAACATCTATTTTTAGTGTCCTCTGTGAACAGCTTTAGAGTGCACTGTGTCTAGTTTTCTAGAGATGAGCAAGGGCATCATGAACTTTAAAAATGGACCAACAGTAACATGACTTGTGCTGTGGATTCTTTTCTGTGCCCTGCAGCAGTGCCTGCAATGAAACAGTCGTGAGCTGTAAGGTGTATCTTATTTCAGTTTTTACTGTCTCAAGGTTGAGAGGATGCTTGTAAACATTTGATCTTCTGTGAGATTGCAGTGTTAATTGTAGAAAGCATGTATTAGTGTGCTGCTCTTGCCAGCTCCCCTTTCCTTCCTTCCTTCCTCCCCCCTCAAGGTTGCAGTGTTACTTCTGCTTTGCATAATTAAGAAACAATAAATGCTAATAAAAACAAGAGCAAAAATATATGTCTGTTGCTGATTTTTATCGATTTTGTAGATGTTGTTCTAAGGTTAATCACTCAAACAAAAAAAAATCTCCATACTAGAAAGTAAGGTTCAAAGCAGCTCTTTTCAACACCACAGGTTCATAGCTTCATTGAAAGTGAAGTTGGTATTTTCTTGCAGCAGCAGATAGATTCCTCATGTCAGTTAAAGTATCTCATGTCAGATGATGAATAAGCTTTGACCATAGCCCTGTTTTTCCCCTACTTTTACCTTTGACCTACCGAAGATGGAAATCTTTATTTTTATTTACATGCAGAAATTTGGCAGATTCAGTAAGCATCCTCTTGATGCTGCTATATGAGCAATTTACTAGAGTTTCATGTCTTGTGAATCCTTTTTCTCTGCTTTCCTATTTTCAGTGGACAGCATTTCAATTATCACTTTCTTTACCTTTCGTAAATCGAAAGCAAATGCTATTGACTCATCCTTTTAAAGTAAGACTAAAAGGACTAGCTGCTTCATGACTCAAAGCCAGACCTTGGGTTGGGAATATTGCCTTTTGGCAAATCCAGAATTGTGGAATGAATATTAAATTAATGTGTTAATTTCTAATAAGTCATCTATTTGATGAAATGTAATATGTGGGGAGAGAGTTGATTCTCTTTGGTGTTCTTAGCACAACTTCGAGCAAATGTTCAACACTGTAATGATAAGAATTATGGAACTTAATGCATTAATCTTTTCTAGTTTAATATGCGTGAAACTTAAATTTAAATTCACGATCTGAACTTAACTTATTCATAGTTCTAACTTCTCTTACATCAGTTTTTGCCCTTGGTTGTAATCTGCTGCTGCAGTACTACACTTTTGTGCAAGGAAAACTGAATCCTTTTCTAAGAAAGGACTGGTACTTGCAGAAGCAAATCCTAGAATGCACTGAGGTTCTTGAGGTGGCTGAAAACTGTTAAAGCCCAACTAAAAGTAGTTTGAAGAATTCTGGTGGTAGCTAAGGCCTCCATTCCCATGCAGTCATTGCTTGCTGCCCCCTCCATCTGCAACTGGATGCTGAATTTCTGAAATGTGCAAGCAAGCTAGTGAAGCAAACGGCAGCAAGGTATTCTTTCTGTCTGAGGTTCTGAAAACTCGTGCCATTATGTTATTTGTGTGTGTTGTGGTGTCATTTTTCTTTTTCAGAAGCTACTGGGATGAGTTTAGATCACTGATTGGATTTGCATGGGTATCTCCATCTTGAGGTAAAACTGAGAATAGGGTTAACTTAGGTCTGTCTGTTGGAAGTAGAAAAACCTGAATATAAATGTCTTGTTTATTCTTAAAAGTTAAAGAAATGACCACCAGAGAATTGCACTTCTGCAAAGTCATAGCTCCTACCAGCTCTGCAAGGTCTGTCCTGAATGTTAACATCCTGTGAGAAGCAGGATGTGGAGTCACTGCAAGTAGGAAATGATAATACTGATACAGGTGACCAGCTGTTGAGAATGGAGTGGCCAAAGCCTCTGCTGTCTCCAGTGTCAATATCAATTTTTTGATGAGGTTAAGCTATAGATTAACTAGTCTGATTGTAGTCAGGGCTGTTAAAGCTCCATCTATCTGTCAGTCCACCTGTATTCGAGGAAATTTAATAATTTTAAATGTACACGGTTACTGGTTTGGTGGCCTTGAGAAAGTAGGATGTACCCACTAGGTGAAACTTGACAACAAAGACACAAATTCCATTTTTCTGCTAATGTAGTGAAGCTTTTAACAGATTTTGTAAATCACCATCATGCTTACCTGCTAGACAGTTGTCTCGCAGGCATTTCTGCTACCTTAGATACTAATATGATCAGTACCTTTTTGAAGTAAAACGTAGAAGGCTGTGTATCAGAGAGACAGAACTTGATGAAGAAAGAACACAGTTGAGCTCGAAGATTTATTAGTGGTTGATTTCTTTATGATGGCACAGATTGGGGTTGTTCAGCGCCTTATTAAAGCCGTAGTTCGTACCAATTTCTGCATGGATGCAAAAGCATAGTGTTCTGTTTTCAGTGATGGGAGATACCTGATTTGTGGGAAGTGAGGTAAATGGCGGGGGGGGGCTGGTAAAAGTGCATGGATATAATTTCTTTGTGAGCTCGGTAGGTGAAGGTGTGTGCTTGATTAATCAGTGTTTTCTTATTTGTGTAGTTCTTATCTCTTTTTTAGTTTTATACATTTTGCTTTTGAGAATGATGGCCTAGTGCCCCTAGATGTTAGTTACTGTTTAAGTGCTTTTGTACTTGACCATAAACTTGAAGCTAATTGTGTCATGGACTAACTAGGTAAGGTAAGTACAAGAGTTCTTGCACACTACATTAGAGGCACTTAGTCCATATATCTCTGCCGAGTTCATTGGCCTGATGGTTACAGGTTCCTCCTTGTCCTTTCTGCTTCCCAGGTTGTCAGAACCAACATCAGAACATTCCAGTTGAGCATAGAGCTGACTTGTAAGCTTGTAATTTGCTAATTCACTCTGTACATCTGAATAACGGTTAAGGTGTACTGGGCACTTAGACATAGGAGTCATTAAAAATAATTCAAGTGCCGAGTTTCACATCCTGTGAAACCCATCACACATATGTGCACCCGCCAAAACACCAGATGTAAAGACCTATGAATTAGAAAGTCCTGAATTAGCTGTGATTTTGCTTATTACGTTCTTTTACTTTGTTAAAGAAATCAAGGGTTTGATTTGCCAGTTTCTAACATTTATAGAAGTTGATTCTTTGTTCTAGCAACATTTATTCTGTCCTTTAATTTATGTGATCCATCAACTAAAGTAGATGGATATAGGAGTCACATTAGGCTCTGGAAACTAAAAGCTTACCATTTGCCCTGATAATAAATCTTCTGAATACACTACATACATTCTTATCAGACTGCCAGCCTCATATTTCCTGGATAAAACTTCTGTGGGAAGTTCTGTTCTGCAGTTGAATACATTTTGCAAGATTCTTGTAAGCAGAATATTTTTTAAATGAAAGTAGGTAGCAGGGCCTTAGCAAGAAAGTCAAGTTTCACTTGCTATGAGAAATTGTTATAACAAGGTTATCCAAAACGTTGACTTGTAGTTTTTGTGACTTTATTGTTGTAGGTTGTCTCATTTGCAGACTAACAAATTATTGGCACATTCTTGATACAGTGAATGAAATAATTGCTGGGTTTCCTTCAAGGTGAAGTTAAACAGTGCAAAGGGCTCTTCCCGCTGCACTAAGCGATGGGAAGAAAGTGCATCTGTTTAATTACCTTTCTGGATTTGGGGGTTCACAAACCTCTGATCTAGGTCTCCTAGAACTGGGGCAAGTGAAACTTCTAGGCCCTCCCGAGTTGAAAGGCTGGCTTTAAAATAATTTATTTGAATGAGGGCAGAGTACCTTAAACTCACATAACTCCTTCATGCTGTTGTTCATTTTGAGTATTGTTAGTCTAGATATATCTCAGTCAATCATTTAATCATACCTTCAGGGCTTTGGTAGCTGCAGAGCATAGAAATATTTTAAAATGCAAATTTAGACTTCTATTCTATTCTATTGTATTATAGATTCTGTTGTATTATAGAAGATCACAAATGGAGGATGCTAGAAGAAACTGTAGGCAGTCAGGATTCTGAAGAGTTTGATGTCAATAATGCATGTTTACTAAGAGGAAAATAACATTTTTAGGTATTAGAAATACAGAAAATGCAACTATGGAGGAATGTTAGGTAGAATCAATTTGAGATAAATCTGTTTGATACCAAGAAAATTTTCTTGAAAGCCTTTGGCTGTGTTGTATGGCCATTACTTCAGCAAAAAATCGTAGTTATTAAAAAGGGTAATTACTTTTGTTTGAAGACTCATTTCTACATTTGGCACAGGGAAACTTGAAAACTTCAGGCTTTTCTGTAAAAGCTTGAATAATTCTTTGACTTGCACTGGTTGGTTGATTTTTATTTATTTAAATTCTTTTGTCTGAAAATCTATATAAATGAGAACTTGCATTTCCACACACTTCTAGTTCCTGCCTTATATAGTGCTTTGGGGACCACAGAACTTTCTAACTTCTGTTTTAGGAGAAATGTAACTGGTGAATGTAAATTCTAGATGAAATTAATCTCAGCCCCAGGTGGGAATAGTGTGGGCAGATGTGCTGCAGCTGAGGCTTCCAATGCGTCTGTTAAGTGCGATTCCAGATACTTCATTCAGGGCCAATCCTAAATATTGACTGCCAGTTTTTAAAACTATGTAGACCAAGACTCAGATCCAAATGGAAAAGACAAATTAGGTCACCCTCTCCGTTTCCATGCCAGGTACATTTGCCTCTGCTTTTGACAGTGTTTCATCAGGTTATCTTAAGGCCATGCCATTTCTGGAAAGGCGCACACATATTTTCCTCAATGTATAAACTGAAATACTAATGGTCTTAAGAGGTCTATATGAAGACTAATGTTCTTCCAAAAAGAGTTGATTAATCGAGCTTGAATCCAGAAGGATGAAGAACTTACTTCTGCTGAATTACACTTTTGAAAGTAAAGTGATCTTACTGTTGCAGCAGGGGACTCTCCCTTTCCTGTCAAGAAAACAACCACTGAATGTTAAAACACACCTAAGTTGCAGTGAGTCATTCTGTGGACTTTGGAATGACTGATTATACTTGAAATAGTCGAGAAGTCTTAATGCCAATTTACTAGACTATTAAAGCAGGCAGTCATTTGAGAGTAGAAGCCTTATTGAAAGATCTGAGCCTACACCGATCATCTGTGCTGTCAAACGCTTTGGAACATCTAATGTGTTTAAATTATCATTTAACAGTTAGTATTAAGGGAATGTGTTGTTCTGAGCTGCCTCACCAACTTCTTAGCTTTACTTTTTGACTACAGTTAGGGTGGAAACCATTTCCCTGTATGCTGCTTGTAGGTGATTTTTTTCGTATAGGAGCTGGATGGACCTTAAGAAATACTTGAGACTGAAGAACTTTTCCAAGTATTCTGCACGCTGCAGCTCTGGCTGAATTTCTGTAGTGTCACACACTGCAGAGTGTTGGGTGCAAGCTGCTCAGCTTCTAGATGAGACTGTGACGTTGAATCCATGTTCAGGGTGGTGAGTTAACTTGCTAAAAGAAGTGGTGTGGACTTGCACTCTGTGCGTGTGCATTATTTTTAAGGAACCTTGTCTCAAAATAGGTTTGTTTCGAACCAGGGTCTTCACTTGCATGTGATCATTTCGTTCTGTGGGGTTTGGCCAAAAAGTATGTGCTTACGAGCAAGTACAACGTTAAGTAGTCAGAGTTCCTTGCTGTCACCCATGTAACACCTGTTCCGGTGGCTAGCTTCAATACACCCTAAAAAACAAAACAAAACAAGAAAGCACTTAAAAGCTCAAAATAGGGAACATTCAGTGTCACCTCAGGAAAGGAAGGAACACCTAGGAAATGGCAAAAAAAACTTAATCTGGTCTCTGAAACATCTGTGACAATCTGTGGAATGGTAGCACCTCCTCTGCTGGCAGATCTGACCATCACTTGGACAGCAGAGAGGTTCCGAATAGTTGATTTATCATTGAATTTTTTCCATCATGGGGTGAGGAAGAATATAAAATATTTTTATATTAAATGCACTGATATTGATTAGCTTGATCTTGTATGGAAAAGGAATAATACTATTGCATATTCTTTTTTCTAGATCTTTTTGTGTCATATGAGTTAAAGTCCAGCAAAGGACTTTCCCTTAAATTACTAAAAACTGCAAATACAAATTATTTCCCACAAACTGTTATGATGTTTGCTTTTAAAGAATAGCATTTAAAATTGTATGCCTACAAGATGAAAGGTGGTGTTGGAATAAAGTGTTTTAAACAACTTGAAGTAAGATGTATGGGCCTTCTAGGCTCAAGAATATTGCTGAAACAGTCAGACTTGAAAATTCAACTTTATATTGACTTTATTCACAAAACTCTGTGCCAGCAATTTTGAACATCAGCACACGCCTTGCTGAAGATCATGCAGCAACTTAACCAGTTTGTATTTTTGGGGCAATCTTCCGGAGAGCATTGCTGCTTATGGTGGTTGCTTTTGTATTTACTGTTTTTCCTTCTGGTGGAGTAACAGTAATGATACACCATACGAAGTTGGTAAGAAATGCAAATGGCAATGTAGATCGGTCTTTTGATATCATATCATTAAATAACTTGGTGCTGGTGATGTGACCCAAACATGTCATAAGTGTCCACATCTGAGTAATGGTGGCTTTGTAAATATTTTTAGTTACTTCACTTTACCACATTGAGAACTTTTGTACCTAGGCATGTGATATATCTGTAGCTTCCTTTGAAAATTGACCTTAGACTACTTGTGATCAGTAGATAATCTTGGGAGCTGACCTGGTTCATGTTCATCCTCTGGTATTGAACGGATAAATGTGAAGAATATATCTATTACCTAATGGTGTTGGAATTTATGCCGAGAATTATGTATTTGCTTTTCTTACTGAAGTCCAATTCTAAATGGCAGAAGTGCTGAAGGCAGCTCAAAGGTCAATTTGATATTCGATTTTTTTTCCTTTTAATTCATCTTTGCTGTCAGTTTTTTTATAGCTGAATAAGTGGGAAGAGAGAACAGCACAGATCAGATAGTGGTGCTATTTTTCTGCCACTTGAACCTACCACGTAGTTAAATAGTACAGAAAGTATTTAGTGTATGTTGTGGTTGAACTTGATGTCTCTGTCAGGCTTGCCTTTTAAAATAGGCTTAGATGGGGAGAGGTTGGTGGGACTTCTTGCTTTGTTGTCAGCTTTTAAAAGAAGGGCTTGTCCTGAAAACAGGTAACAAACAGCACATGTGGAGTGGGACCACCAGTATGTGAATTGGAGGGGATGGATATAAGCACGGTGTATGTAAGGAGAAGCTGGCTGGATGCACACTCAACAAATAATTATGAAGGAGCTGTGTCTTCAGGGAGCTGCTTTGTCTGCATCAGGCACATCAAGTGAAGATACGTCTGGTATATTGCTTTAGGACTTGCTTTTCATAAAGCTGAAATAATGGGGAAGTGTTGAAAGCAGACAATGCTCAGGTTAATTGCAGTGGTCTGATGCTACAGCCATGTGTCCAGCCCTTGTTCCTGCTTAAGCAGAGGGGAAAAGAGACTAAGGATAGACAGGTACTCAGTTGGGAAAGAACAAACGTGGAACTGGAAAGGGATCCAAAACCACAATTGAAATGTAACTTTCTCTTGGCATGTAAATGAGTAAGTCTGCCAATGGAGAGGAAAAATTAAAGAAAATAGAATTTCAGCTTTAAAGGGTGAGAAAGTAGGCTGATGCCAGGTCCATAGGCTGCTCCCCACTGCTCCTTCAGGCAGATGCAGATCTCGTCCAGGGACTGGTAGCCCATTGTTGCTGGCATCTCTTTAATAGATAAATAAATAAGTCTGTCTTCTGTAGGAGGGGAAAGAATATTGTATATGAGAATATGATGCTATTAGGATGGCAAGAGTGCTAGCACACGGTGAAGGTAGAAATAAATTGAGATGGATGAGCAACACTGATGAGAAGTGGGTGGGGAAACCTGTCACGCTACAGGAGGACCTGTGTACCACTTGAGAAAAGTGTATTGGTGCGGGGGCGGCAGCAGATACCAACCACAGAGTGTCACAGTGCAAACTGCTCTAATGGAGCTGCACCAGGACACGAAGGGACCAGCTTGAGGACAAAGCTTTGGTTCCTCTGTCTTCCTACTACTCGTGGTTTTGGGGGTCGCCAGGGCAGGCCAGCAGCTTGAACATCTTGTGTCTTTTCATGGCAGCATCTGAGGTGTGTTTGGCATTGTAGAGCATGTAGTTGCTGGTTGTTCAGGTCTTGGTTTAGAAGGTGATAACAACTGTTGCAATTCTTTATGATGATGGGAACTGTAGTTTGATACATAATTTTCTCTGACCAAAAAAGAAGTGGTGGGCATGTCTGGTGCGTGTGAACATGGATGGCAGTCTGCTGTGTTAGCTGACTTCATCACAGAATCCCACTTGTGGCAGTGCCTGTCACTCTTTAGGTGAGATTTATCATAATAAATTTGGAGGTTAGCTGAGGTCTGCTTCATTGCTCAGGCTGCCTCTGTTCATTTTGCTTCCTGTCAGCTGATGTTTCAGATGAGGATTCCTGGCTGCCTGCTGTCAGATGGAAAGGTGGAAAAGCCCAAGTGGGAAAAGACAGAGAACAGATGTAGGAAATCTTGAGTTATCCTGGCTATTACTGACTCACAACACAGTGAAGTAAATCATTGAGCTTACTGTGCTGCCTGCTCTCACTGCCCCGCCAAAATTTTGTCTGTTAGAGGGAGGGCAAGATGCCTTCCAAGAAACGATGATGATGTCCTGAGATAAATGGCTCAGTACATGTACCAAATACATTATTGATTTGAAAGATAACACCTGGCTAGATAAATGATTAGCTTTACTCAAACCCTGTTTATATTCCGTTCTATCCTACCTGATCCTAAATGAGGTCTTGTTCCACTTAAGGCTACTAAAAACCCAAACGGGTACATAAAGTCCAGAACGAGGATGTTCCACCCTGGCTGGCAGAGGCGCAGGTCTCTGCTGTACCATGTGCTGTGGTACGATTGGGGCCCTGGAGAGGAACGGGGAGTGGGAGCTGCTGACAGGGTAGCTCAGCTCCTCCGGCTGAGGGGCACCTGGGAAATAACACAGTGTATGTAACCCACTCCCGGCTGTCTGAAAAACTATAGTTCACTCCCAGCAACCACTTTTTTTCTCTAAGTTTCTCAGAAATGTGCACTAAACCACTAGTTTTCAAACCTGTGTATTGGAGGCAGCACCTTCAGGATGAAGATAGAGTTTTGTCAAATATTTGGTTTTAAATCCTATACAATGTGTTTTTCTTTGTCTGGTCAGTGATTTTTAGACTAGCATGGTTTTTCACATCTAATTTGAGGACATGGATAAATCAGATCTCTGCTGTTTAATGCAATCCCAGCCTTAGGATTGCTTTAGAGGCTGGTAGGTACTCTTTGATTGTGACTGATTTAAGGAACCTTTCTAAACTTGGGTGTATTACATGTCAACTTTCATTATTCTGGGCGGTTTCTTGTGAAATGTAACTTTGGTGTTAAATTTAAGATCACTGGATTATCATCTCTGAGACTTGAAACTGGTTTGTGTAGCATTGTGCTGTTATGGCGGGTGTTGACATCTGTCATGAGAGAAAAGCATCAGGAAAACACTGAGCCAAAATGTGAAGTTTTACTCATTGCAGAAACCTGTAGGGTGGGAATAACTCTTTGTAACATGGGAATCACTCATGCAACATAAGTTATTAATATGGGATTGTATTATCACTCTGCCTACTATGTCTTAACTCTTGTTTTAAAATATACCTAAGGTGTTGCTGCTTTTTCCATAACACCAGTGAGGTGTACCATTCAAATACTTGCTCAAGCCCTGGCATACTTCACTGTTACACCATTAGACAAATCCCCTACTTATCCCTGTGCCATAGTAACCAGTGTCTAGTCTTTGGCAGTGGTTTTCTAGCCTTACAGAAAGTCCTAAAAATGTCTGTTTCTGATTTGGTAAGTGGAAGGGTATGTCAGGCTCGGTATCATCTTACCCTCCCACTGCTTTCTCTGGGGTGGTAATAAGAACTCTTGTAAGTCTTTACTGGTTCTTAATGCCTTGGTGGGGGGATCTCTGAAGGGAACGTGTTTGTGGATCTGTGTATAATATTGCATCCGTGCTAAGCACACTGTGTGGAGGCAAAAATGCTTTTTTCACCCAATTGGAAGTACCCGACTACAAGTGTCGGTTTAGAATAGCTGCCAACATCTCAAATGGACTTGGAATGAGTAAATGCTTCAAGCTGGATTGCTGTGCTACTGTTGATTATTAAAGGAAGTAATAATGGTATGATGGTATGCATAGGGAGTAGATTTGTGTCTAAAGTTAGCTCATTTTCATTATAGTGCTGTAGTCGCTAATTAAAATGCTAAGGGTTTTTGCCCTGAAAGCTTACAGTTCCTTAAACATCTTATTCATAGCTGCTTCGTGAATTTGGATTACACGTTCTGTAACAGAAATCTTACTTAACTAGCCACAGTTTGCAAGCTTGGTGGAAACTTTCTGCTGCTTTTATGACCTGTTTATTTTCCAGGTAACTGAATGCAGATCTTTATCACTGAAATTCTTAGTGTAAAGTTGCGCTCAGTATCATGGGGTTTCCTTGAGTGTGTTGGAACTTATTCACATCTTTTGTCAACTCCAGAGAACATGGGTGTGCTGTGGTAGTGAACTGGGTGAACTGGCTGGGGCTCAGGGACAAGGAGGTCAGCCAGGAGCTGTTCTCCTCATCAGCTCTCTGAAGTTCCCCCTTTGCTGGGGTAGAATCCTGTGCCTGTTCTCTCCTTCACCTTCACCCCTCTCTCAGAAGTGCTAGGAGGCCTTGCAGCCTTGGAGAGAGACTTATCTCCTCTTGCCGGAGGCTTGTAAACCTTTCCCTATCCCTCTGGTGGTCAGGTAGGAGAGCTGTGAGCAGGGGCAGCTGTGAGCAGCAGCTCAGGGAGCGTGGGAGCTCTGTGCAGCTCTCCAGGAGCAGCGAACACAAAGGAGCGGGGGTTACTGCCCAGCCAAGGGCTGGCGCGGTTTGGCGGGGCTGGCTACCAGCTACATGGGTTGGAGTCCTTGGTGCTCTCCGGTAGGTGAGCTGGAGAGTCCTTATCACAAGTCTAATCAACGCAACCTATACAAAAAAATAGCAGAGTTGGGTTTTTTCCTGTGAAGTGGGAATTAGTTCTTATTTATAAATAGCTTTGATACATTCTGCATGAAATTTCGTTTTTCCGGTAAAAGCTTACTTATTTGCAACAATGTTTTTGAAATGAAAGTGCATATCCTGAAACTAAACTTGGTCCTGAAACTACACACTAGTAAACCTTTTCTTGGTACTTTTTCTGTTGTCTGATCAGATGTGTCTGACTGATGATCTCAATGCACTCTCTAGCTTTATGCCTTTACATAGTTTGTTTAAATAAGCGTGCATCTATCCAAAATGCTCTAGCAAACATTTGAGTCCATCCAAACTTTCTGGAGAGAGGCCATGAGGAAGAAATTTTTTACAATGAGGGTAGTGGAACACTGGCCCAGGTTGCCCAGAGAGGTGGTCGATGTCCCATCCCTGGAGACATTCAAGGCCAGGCTGGATGGGCTCTGAGCAACCTGATCTGGTTGAAGATGTCCCTGCTCATTGCAGGGAAGTTGGACTAGATGAGCTTGAAGGTCCCTTCCAACCCAAACTATTCTGTGATTCTTTGAAAACTACATTGAACTTAAATGCAACAGTGTATGTAATATGTCAATGTCTTTTGTTGTTATTTCAGGAGCTGTTGGACAAATATTTAATAGCTAATGCAACTAATCCAGAGAGCAAGGTATTCTACCTGAAGATGAAGGGAGACTACTTCCGATACCTTGCTGAAGTTGCATGTGGCGATGACAGAAAACGTAAGTACCTTGTGGTCTTCAGCCTTTTAATAGCCAATGAACTTCAGTTTTCAGCCCTGAGCAAGGGAACAAGCATGTGCAAGTGACTTGTTCTGAATTCACCTGAGTTAGCTGAGTGGGAAAAACTACATTTCAATTGGAAATCTCCAGTGTTCATACAAATGGAAAGTAAAATTCTAAATAGACATTAAGCATAGTATGCCATGGAATTTTAGCTGGTGTTCCTGTCATCTGTCTTAAATTTCTGAATAGTCATTCCATAATGCTTATTCAGGATTTCTGGACAACAATTTAGGTGAAGGTCTGCTAACATATTTAATGTATTTATTTGTATTTCTTTACTAAAATAAAGTTGGTGAGGAAAAGTAAACAGATCTCTATAACTTTTTTTACTCCATGATGGAGTCCTGTTGATCTATAAGTTTTAACTATATCAGTGTGAAGCAGACTTCATTGTAGTTACCTAAGTTTATAAAGAAGCAACAGAATTAGTAGGTCAGTACACTATCCAAAGAAGTGTGAGCTGCACTCTTGAAGTGGTTGTGATATTCACTGGAATAATACTGTTCCTGTACTTTTAGTTTGCCCTCTGGATCCAGCACAAAAGGCCTGGAAAACTTTACAGCTGACATCCTTTACTGGACGTCCTGAGAATGTAGAACATTCCTGGAAGTTAGAACATGTGCGTAGATGGTTCTGAGTACCTCAGGAAGCTCATCTAGGGAAGATTTTAAATCTCTATTCAGAGGATGTGTTGAATTAAGTATTAGAACTGTCTTGCAAGGTGCCCGGGTACTGTTGCGATGTTAAAAACTCTTAGTATGGCAAAAACTAGTGATACATTTCTACATAATAAACTAAAATTAGCCCTGGAATGGTGATTGGACACAGAAGGGAGATGGATGGACTGGTGGAGCGGGTGGAGCGCTGCAGGGCCTGTCCCTTTGGGTTGCGCATGGTCAGCGTCTGGCAGTGTTGGCTGGTTTAAACCGATTGAATTGCAAAGTGGGAGGACAGAGCTGATTGTCACTTAAATAAAGGCTTTGTTAGTCTCTGTGTATTGTAAGAGCATTTAAGTTGAAAGATG
The DNA here is from genome assembly GCF_036013475.1 of Columba livia. Lineage (NCBI taxonomy): Eukaryota > Metazoa > Chordata > Aves > Columbiformes > Columbidae > Columba > Columba livia. The sequence goes on from NC_088604.1 coordinate 16,845,981, forward strand.
AAAATATACAAAATGGAGGAAAAGTCTTTGCATTGATGCGTTGCTTTCAGGAATTCTTAACCCTTTGCCTGATTTGAATGACAACGGCAGGTCCAAGTGTAGCAGAGACAACTTGTCTTTAGCTTTCACAAAAGTAATCTGGTTTATATTTTGTCTCAAGCAATAGTTGTAAATACATGGGCTTGTCTGAGCAGAGAAATACCTGCTTGTCTTGGCTAAAAAGATGGAATTTGAAGTGATATGCAGGCTGATACGGGTGCTTACTGGAGAAGGGGGAGTGACAACCTTATTAGCAGATTTCAGTGTTTTGCTGGGAAGTTACAGCTTATGCGTAACACCACACATATATTTTGTGCTTGACTTCTCACAAACTTCTAGGAGTTCTACCTGAAGCTTTTCTGAAGTTCTGCCTCTAAGCATCTGTTCACTTTCTCAGCTTCAAATATATTTTATATACTTATAAGCTAATCTATTTGCTGTGTTTGCTAGGGGTTTTTTGCCTTTTCCCACCTGTTTTCAACAAAAATTAGGCCGTTAGCACTCCTTACAGTGCGAACTGCAAAAAACCCAAGTGTGTGTTGTGACTCTTCTGAATACTTAACAGATTTTACTTACCAAACTCTTTTTTCCAGCACGTTCTAGAGCAATTATGGCATTAGCTCCCTTGGAGAGCTGTATTCTGAGCTCTGACAATGGCCTTTTTCTGCAGTCTCATTCCATTCTGCAGGCATCTTTAGGGCAGCTGTTGGCCCTTTGATTATCTACCACAAGACAATCTGGAATAGACTGTATGTAGCAGTCTTAAAGTACTCACCCTGGCCTGGTAACTGGTTTTCTCTGTGATCTTTCTCCAAATTATTTTGGGCACAACCTTGTTGTTTTTTGGTTTTTTTTGTCTTGACCCTTCTACACCTAATTTTTGGAGGCACTTTCAGTTTGTCAGGAGCATGCAGGACGTGCCTTCCAAACTTCCTCAAGAAGTAGTAGGGCCAATTTTTTTTTGTACTTAAAGCATCAAAGGCCATTGAAGTAATATAGTCATCTTGGATGTTGGAATTTACTAACTTCTGTGTATCTCTCTGAATACCTTTGCTCTATAGCAGCTTAATTTGCTCCCTGTGTTTTGTCACTGTGGCAGCTGTACTTGAGGTGGGTTTAAAGTCATTACCTTGATTAAAGTAAGTGCAGTGATTTGCTAAGAGAGGGCTTAAACAGAGGACTGTTCAGTGTTTTACTGGTGGAGTACTTTAAGTAGTCCTATCTTAACCCAAAACCTTAATGTTTCTCATTCTTTTAACAGAAACAATAGAAAACTCACAGGGAGCTTATCAGGAGGCATTTGATATCAGCAAGAAGGAGATGCAGCCAACACATCCAATTCGCTTGGGTCTAGCTCTTAACTTCTCTGTATTTTATTATGAGATTCTCAACAACCCTGAGCTTGCCTGCACACTGGCAAAGACAGTAAGTTACTTTTTTCTTCTGTATGCCTGCAGGGACAGTAGAAGAGAGTTTATGCTCAAAATAATATGAATTATTATTTCCTAGAGTTTATGCAGGAAATGATCCTATTTAATGGATCTAGTTTCCAAGCTCATATTGTTAGTGGGATTAATGGGGTACAAGCAGTTTGTATTTACAATGTGACTTAAATTTTCAGCATCATGACAAGCTTTTATTATGCCTTTATTATGCTTCTGTTTTGCTTCTGTTTCAAATAGAAGTTAATGACCTGAACTGCTGTAATGTTGCTTTTTTTTTTTTTTAAGCTACCTTTACTAATGGGTTTAGCTTCTGGTTGTTTAATGATCAGTTAACAGAAAGACTAAAGATGGTTTAATTATTCTAGGCGTTTGATGAGGCTATTGCAGAACTTGATACACTGAACGAAGACTCATACAAAGACAGTACTCTCATCATGCAGTTGCTTAGAGACAACCTAACAGTAAGTTGCCTTTTCATGTGCTGTCTGGTTCTGTAACCATGTATTAGCTTAGTTGGACTGAATTTGTCATGGAACAAACCCTTTATTTTGCTCTAGCACAAAACATAGCACTGATTTGGGCTACTTGCCCTGCTATACATTTTCATAACGTAGTTTGAATGTAGCGTAAGTTGATGTCAGCGGCTTCATGCTGTGTCATCTAGCTTGCATAGTTCACATTCTTCATTGTTTGCTGCCCTTTTCGGTGGAGGAGGAGAAGGTGCATTCAGCTATCTTTAACATGCAAGATAAAACAAGGAGTTGAAAAATAGTAGCCAAGGATCTGTCAGGGATGCTTACTCAAACTTTTTGGTGACCTCCTTAGAAACAAAACATCCTTCCTGTTGTACATCCAGTGCAGCTTGCTTTATTCATTTTCCTGATTTTCATTTAAAAGAAAAGATCCGAAATTTCAATACATTAAGAATAAAGTTCGTTCATGTTTGAGCGTGTATTACAATGATTAACCGTTTAAACAATTGCTTAATGGAAGCACTAAGTTCTATTAAAACATGTAACTAATGCATTTTTTTAGGCATTATCCTCTCTGGATGTTCACTGCATTTAAGGTTACAGCAACATTTATTATTTTGCAATATTCCTTCAGTAGAACTGTCTTTTATTAGAACTATGAAATTGTTAGCTTCAATAACGAAAGTGGTAATTTCCACTTCCAGGATTCAGACTGCAGCTTTTGAAATTGATGGTGCCTATGACGCTACCGTTCAGACTTGTCGAATGATCTAGGATGGGTGACGTAGCTCGCTGTTGAGCACACAAGTCTGGGCCTGGTCAGAACGCTGTCTGCTCGGCCTCTAATGCCCGAGGTGCATGGCTGGCTGTGCCCTGCGCATGGGGAGCTGTTTCCAGTTGCCTCTCTCTGACCAAGTACTGGAAGCCAGGGTTGCACAGCTCCAGTGCACTGGTACTTTGTAGACATCCTTGAGTCTAACTCGTTATCATTTCTATACAGTCCGTAGTTGTCCCTTTTTGGAAGTAAAGCTGAACTTCTGAAAGCTGACACTGTTTTTCTTTTATTTCTAGTTATGGACATCAGACAGTGCAGGAGAAGAATGTGATGCTGCAGAAGGTGCAGAAAACTAAACTGCACGTGGGGCGTCCTTCTCCCTTTCCTTCTCAAGAAACCTTTTTACACGTCTCCATTCCTTATAGCTCCACTTGGATTTCCTATAGCAAAGAAAACCCATCCATGTGTATGGAAATCAATTTATAGTCTTTTCACACTGCAGCTTTGGGAAAACTCCATTCCTTGATTTGTGTTTGTCCTGGCCTTCCTGGTGTGCGGTTACTGCTGTAGAAAAGTATTAATAGCTTCATTTCATATAAACATAAGTAACTTCCAAACACTTATGTAGCAGACTAAAGTGTACCTGGTATTTAAAAACAAATCTGAACCAGTTCCTGCCAGTTGAATGTGTTTTGTATTACAGTAAGATATGAAAATGTAGTTAATTGCAACTAAAGAGTGTTCCACCTAGCTTTTAATTCTCCACATTCCCTTCTTATTCTGCAGGGTTTCCTTTCCATAATTGACTTTCACACGCTACTGTGTATTCTTTTCAGTAGGAACATGGAAGTATTGGGCCAGATCAAGCTGAGCATTTCTAGTTTGGAAAATGACAAATTGAGTTGCTTCCTGTATCATGTAATACAGAAGCTTGTGTGTTCAAAAACAGGAGCTTCTCTTAATCTTCAGTTGCTGCTGTTTAAGTTGATATCCCTTCCCAATAAAAGTTCACTTACACTCCTGCCTTCGTAGTTCTGGTATTCACTTTACTATGTATTAGAAGCAGCATGTTACTGCCGGAGTACAGGCAGTGCTTTTTGGCGGACTAAAGTGCATGTCATTTCTTAATACACTGGAATGGGAAAACCAATTGAAGTTCACATGTCCAAGTATAAAATTTAGTACTTTTCCATGCAGGTTTGTGCACATGTGAGAAGGTGTCAAGTTTGTCCAGTGATTGTTATTTAGAGAGTTTGGACCACTATTGTGTGTTGCTAATCATTGATTGTAGTCCCAAAAAAGCCTTGTGAAAATGTTATGCCCTCTGTAACAGCAAAGTAACATTAAATAAAATTACATTTTATAAACCACTTACTGTTGACTTGTAACAATTCCATGTAATCACTTAAGGGCTAAACTTAAATGTAAGTAACTTGTGCTCAAAGTGTCTTTCTCAAATCTAGTGCATACTTTTAAAAGTCTGCTCTTAAATGAACTTACTTCCTATTTGAACACTGCATTTTATGAAAATATCCTGGATAATTTTTCAGTTAACCTGACATGTGGACTTCTCAATGACTAAATCTACTTGAGCTAATGGCTTCACCTGAATAATGACCTAAGAAAAAATAGCCAATTTCTTGATATTCTTCCATGGCTAGCAAATCAAATCTTATCTAAATGATACTTTTTTCTTTGGTAATCTCACTAAGTTCTCCAGTCTCTCCTCATGTTGCATTTTTTCACTGATGGTCATCATTATTATTACAGTATTCCAGCTACATGTTTAGAAATGCAGAGGAATTTGTCCTGCTCTAGAACATTAGTTTGTGTGCTGCCACATCATAACCTGCTTTCTGTTGTTCTTAGACTGCTTTTAATATTACTGTTGTCCCCAATTTTTGGAGCTTTTAGTAGTAATACATTGCTCTGCTTTTTTTTGTTTCTGTTCCCCTTTCTCCCCCTTAGAGCATCTAAGAGTTATTTCTTAAACCTCTACCTCTTAGTTTCCCATGTTGGTGGGTTTTTGAAACTATTTAACTCCTATTAGTGTCCTGCCTAGACAGGATATGACATGATGAAAAAGGACGTATTACTAGTCCTTGCAGGCTTCCGATGGTACATCTTCCACCTTCCATGTTTTTGTTCATTCTTTGAATGTGCACAATGAGTGTTCCTACAATAAAACTGTTCAGTTTATGTGCTTCAATTGACATGCATTGCTTTAAAAAAAAATGTATCAATTCAGTTTTCTTCATGCAGTCACTTTGAATTGCTGTCAAAGTATTGTGTGGCAGGATTCTACATAAACTCATATGCTTCTTAATTGGTGTATTGGTTTCATAATTTCTTCCCCTCCCCAATACAGTTCTTATTGATTCTTTATTTGTTTCATAAAGGTTTTTAACCCCTAGGTGGTCTCATTCTGTAGTACAGATGTGTCGGTACTGGCGTGTTAGCAGTCAGCTTTGTCAGCTCGTTTAAGAGTTTGCTTTCTTTGCACTCTTCTGGAGAGCGGCCTTAGCTTGCACTACGTTGTCAGCTAATGCTGTTCTTCCTTCATTCCGTTTGCAGCTTGTCAGGAGAGTTGTCGGTTTTCCTCAGAGGAACAGTAACTGGGCCCTGTATCTAGATTATAGCTTAATTTATTAAGTGTTCTTTCTAATGTCTACCAAGCTGGGCAAATTGTAGCTTGTATTGTTTATTCCATCTACATTTTGCACAAAAAATGAGTATTGGAAGCTGCAACATCAGCTCTTGAACTTCAATAACAATGAATGCAGCATCATCTTTCCTCACTGTTACTTCCACAATTTGGCCAAATATGTATTGTTTTGGAAGGGGAAGGGAATTAAAGGTGTAGGGAAATAGGATGATGGTACAAAAAAGGAATAGACCATAACTCCCTAAATGAGTTTGCCTAGTCCCCCGGTCCCATTTAAATCCCATTATTAGTACAATACCCAGGCTAATTGGGTGCATGCATGCGGTATGGTGGTTTCCAGCTCCCGGTGATCATTTGCACTTCTGTGCTGCCCCACCTCACCCAAGGACCTGCCCCACAGCTTGGGAAACACGGGACAGGCTGACACCTCCCGTTCCGGACTGTGCTTGCCCTTTGTAAGCCAGACATAAAATTGACAGCACAATCTAAGACACCTCAGTACAACAGTAGTGTCTGCTTTAAGGGTGGGGTTTTCATCTGCTCAGTGTGGCTGTATGCGGTAAATCCTGTGGGATTTTATTATCTTCATCTCTGCGACAAATTTCACAGTAGTGCATTAATCATTTCAACTTACTATTTTCAGAATATTAACAACAAAGTTCTCACTTTTCTGCTAGATAGGTGCTGGTAGTAGAGATGGTACATCACACTAAGCCACTTTCTTTTGAGGTATTTGGGTTATAATTCAGTTCAGCAGCAAAACATGAAGTTTTGTACTTAATTTCTCAGGATCTTTGCTGAAATGAGTAATGTCAGTAAACACAGTTTTCCTCTTCTCCAGGTCCAGCTGCAGTATTCTGGGTTTGTTAGCAGGGTACTTGTTATACCCGGAGACAAATTATTTTGTGATTCTGTAAAACTGATAGAGCACTTGCAGCTTTGCACCTGATTTTTATTTTTTGTGCAGTACAAATCAGTGTAAAGAGACCAGAGTAAGTTTGGGTCAGCAGAAATGTTGATTTTTTTTTCCAGAGTAATAGTAATATCCTAAATATGTCTGAGAAAGGGTCTGATGCCACCTAAAATCACCTCCCATATATGCAGGAAAAGGACAAACTTTGAACCTTGGTCCCGATACTACTGAAAGACTACAACCCCAAGATCCCACTGCTGCAAATGAAATCCCAGACTTTTGTAACAAGAACTGCCTGCCCTCTTTTGTGTGAGCGGGGCTGGATGACGCGACTGCTGAAAGCTCCAGCCATTACAGCTTGGCCTGTTTTCAGATGAATAAAATGCCAGTGTGGGAAGGGTGAAATGTTAGTACCAGCTTTGGATCGCTGCCATGCTATTTCCACTATGCTGCAGAGGCTCCAGCTTGCTAGAGGAATGTCTTTTGTCATCTTCTGCCAGGACCCTTAAATCGATAAACAGGCACAAGTACATCTCTGATAATGAAGTGTGGCCTTGAACTATGTGATCAAGTACTATAAAACTTAAATTTCTGTATATGCAAACTTGTTTAAGGGAAGTTTGTCTGTAGTGTAGGATCTGTGAGTTGACATGAGTGTAGGAATCCCTGAGCTGAGATTCTGTAAATGCCATTAGAAGTGGCTCATAAGCTCTTTTATCGCCCATGGTATTCTCAGTTGTTCAATCTCTTCGCTTAGTTAAATGCTCCTTCCTGCTGTTGTCATCATCATTGTAAAATCCCTCTACTTCTGGAAACGACAGTTTGTAAAACCTGTTTGGGGGAAGAAGGGTGGGGTTTTTTTAGGCATTGGTTTCAAATTATGTATTGCTGCTGATCTTATTATTGATGAGCAGATGCTGGGTATTTGAGATTTGTCATAAATCTGTTGGAAGCCATAAAAAGGGGTTTGTTATGGCCCTGTAAGAGAGGGAGGAAAAGGAGAGGGACAAGTTTGTTTCTGTGCTCTAAATTACTTAAATTGAATTCTCCAAGGAAAGCTCCTGATGTGTTACGGCCAGGGACTGATAAAGTTTGGTCTCAGTAGTGACAGCAATAACAAAGCTGTACCTGAGAACATTCTTCACGTAACTCAGTCTTCCAAAGAGATTTTGTGCGTGTATTAGATATACTCTAGCCTGTGCAGCACAGGATGCGGGAATCGGCTCAGTTAAGTTTAGATTAGAAATATTTAAGTTTCTACTCACAGAACAAATTATGCCAATGTGAACTGGGGGGCAACAGGATGCTTTGGGGCTAATTTATGAAATGGCAGAATCAAGGCTTTGCTGCTCTCTCATCACTTCTGAAAAATCCAGACTGCCATAAAAAGCCAGTTTTGCTCTGTTGGTGTAATTTCCATTGGTTTCAGTGTATAAGAGGATTAAATTCCATTTATACAGCTAATTTGATTGGAATAAACGGTCTGAAGAAGTTCTTGCTATCCGATTTAAAACGTTTCAGTACGTGGTGAACTTTATTGATCACTTAATTCACCTTTAATGTTAGAATTAATCAGTTTAAATACAGGACCTTGAGAATATAACTCAATTTTCATTGATCAGGTCTTAAGCAGGATTTTAGGCAAACAGCATTAGTTTTAGACGCACCCATGCAAAATGTTTTTATTCTGAGGCCTCGAAGCACAGGGTGTTTCAAAAAAATTTGACCCAATTTGAAGTCACTATGGCTTTGAAATTGGGTCCAACTTTTTGAAACACCCTGTATATATATATATGGTAATATGTAGCCATGCCCAAATGCATTAAATAAATGTTAGTACTCAGTAAATATTGTGTTAAGTGGAAACTCTGTTACTCTCATGCCAGTTTGTTGCTGTTGAGCTTTGTGTTTGAGAGAGGGTTGAGATTTTTATCAGTGGGAGAAGCAGGAGGCACTTCTCAAGTGGTACCTAAACATCGCTAGAGGAGTTTGTGTACTGTGGTTCTACAGCTAGAGGCAGCTTAATTGACTCCACATTTTTGCTGTTCCATCTTACCAACTGACTTCAGAACTACTCCATAAAACTTCTGTTCCTACACATATGTTTCTAGTTTTCCACTCACTCTCCTGGTCTGCTCCAGCTGGCCTTGCCCCTGCCCTTCCCTTCTCCCCTGTCCCTCTAGGATCAGAGCAAGGGCTGGGCACGCTGTGTGATTGCTGAAGAGATGCTGTTCTTGAAGGCATGAGTGGTTCTAAGATCTTGCACCTTGAAAATACTTATAGGAGAAGATGGTCAAGGAATTACTGGAGGTAGTCCAGCAGAGGGCTATGAAGATGGTTAGGGGGTCTGGAGCATCTTTCTATTAGGAAAGACTGAGAGACCTGGGTCTCTTCAGCCTGGAGAAAAGAAGGCTGAGAGGGGATCTTATTAATGTTTATAAATATCTCAAAGGTGGGTGTCAAGAGGATGGGACCAGACTCCTTTCAGTGGTGCCCAAGGGGAGGATGAGGGGCAATGGGCACAGCCTGAAGCACAGGAGGTTCCATCTAAACACAAGGAGAAACTTCTTTGATGGTGCCAGAGCACTGGACCAGGCTGCCCAGAGAGGCTGTGGTGTCTCCTTCTCTGGAGATGTTCAAGACCCGCCTGGACACATTCTGTGCAATCTGCTCTGGGTGAACCTGCTTTAGCAGGTGGGTTGGACTAGATGATCTCCAGAGGTCCCCTCCAACACCAACCATTCTGTCTCTGCACCCAAGTGCAAGGTGTGTAGGACCCTGGAGGGGAGAAGACACAGGTGGATGATTCTGCTGCAAGTGCACTGTAAGGAAAGAGCATAAAAAAGGAAGAGAGCCCGCAGATCAGAGTGGTGCTGAATGCAAACATACTGTCTCATTATTACCTCTAAAGTGGAAAGAACTTAAAATATCTTGTCACTTTAAACACACAATGACGCACGGATGTGCAGAGACATGAAGGCCTCTTCTGTGTCAAGGCTGAAAAGATGTTTATTACCCAATGTATGTGGCACTCCAGTTTTCTACAAGCAACAAGGTGATACATTTATGTGTTGTTCTGTATGAAAGGCATATGGTTACCTCTGGTGGAGCTGTAGAATGTGGTTCAAAAACAGCAGCTTTGACAAATAACAAAAAATATTGATAGTAATAACATAAATGGTTCCTATAGAGAAGAAAGCCTTAATGTGCCAACCTAACCCATTAGCGAGTTTTGCTCCAAAGTGGGACACTGTATGCTGTGGTTTACATACTTAAAATAAGACTGGAGGAGACCCCCTAGGTCATCACATCCCACTCACTACACAGGTCTTATATTTGGGTTATTTTCTTCCTTCGCTACTGGAAGCCTGTGCCAGGTCCTCACCCTGCTGATAGCCAGAAATCCAAATACAAAGCTTACTCTCAGCCAGTTCATACCCACTTGTTTTTGTGTCAGTGCTGCTTACTGGCTAAAACCCAGAGAGCAATCAGCTGTTGGGAGGGATGCACAGAGAGAAATCTTGGATTAATAGCTCAGAGTGCTCCAGGAACCGTGTGCAGGGATGGGGGCAACTGCAGAGTTTGGGCAGACCTATAACTGGAACCTGTTTTCAGAGGGAGGTCCTGACGCTGCACGTCATTTTGCTCAGTGTTGACAATTTGAGTGGGGATTCTGTTTGTAGATGGTCTGCAATAGTTAAAGTGGTATTTTGTCAATTATTATTTGGTAGACAAGGAGGGCATTTTCGTTTGTGTGTGCACAGAATCTATACAGCAAAAGGAAAAAAAAAAAGCTGAGGGAGTCATTGGCCAACAGAATGATATTTAACAGCCGGGGCACAGACATTTGAAATTAATAAACATTTTATTTTCTTTTTCCAAATGGCTGCTCTTTGCGAAGGCAGCTCACTTGTTACTTCACTGTTGTAAAAGAGAAAGTTGTTAGTTACTGACAGGAAATGTTACTTATCTCTCTGTCTTGATTATTGGGTCAACTGCAAATACTATTTTGTCCAATTAGAACCAGAGGAGAAAGGGTGAATCATTCTTGCCAAAGATACTTCGATTTTTAAAACATGTTCAAGCCTTCTAAATGTAGCATAGCAAACTTTTCTTTAATTTTTTCCCCCCAGGCAGATACAAATCTAATACCATTATACACAAATGTAATATCAACAATATCAGCATCCTGGAACTTCATATTTTATTCCTTGACTCTCTAAATTTCACTTGTCGAGACAACTAGTCGGGCCTCATTACTAATTAATAAATCACTAGAATTAAACAGTGCAGCAGGAAAAACAATGTGGAAGCAAACAAGTTGACTGTTTACTGGATTTGTAATACTGGAATGGGCTTTGGTTTTCTGTAACAGGATGAAATTGCTACACCCACAAAAGCACTGTAATTTAGTATGTTGTTCTGTTAATAATCACATCTTTCCTCAGCAAATGGAGTCTAGAAGCCTGTTACTTCAAGAAAACCAACGAAAACTGTCATGTCAGAGTGGATCTAATCAGGCTTCACGACCTTCCCATGGAGGGTATTACATACACAAGCATACAGAAAAGTCATATACCGAAGACCCTGCACCTGAAATGCTGACCCTGCTTTCATAAATGATGACTTTTTGACCACCTATGGTAACTAGCTGGGTGCTTCAATAACCACCTAAAAACATGGGGTAAAAGCCCTAAAGCCCTTTAAAATTAACACAAGGTCAAGCATTATTTATGTAAAAGAATGAAACACAAAGTGTTCTCATGTACTTTAAAAGATAAGTAGCATGATAAGAACTTGGCAATGACTTCTGGGTTTAGAGTAGAGATGGAATAACCATGTCATCTGTTTGTAGCTTTGAGTCCAGTTTGCTCAAGACAAGAGGAAAATTTTATGTGGATTAATTTGCAGATTTAATGAAGCTGCCGAAAGGGGAGCAGTTTGCTATTTCCTTACTTGTAGGCCCTATCACTGTTTTCCATTTGCCTTTGTTCATCTATTTTTACTTAATAAACCAGCCTTGCTCTGTAGAGCCTGTGTGCCTGCACGTTGAGATGTTCTGCTGAAGGATGGGGATCCAAGCACTTGAAGGCAACCTGGAATACCTGCAGTCAGCACTAGTGCCGCGGCTCCTGAGGAGAGTCTGCTCAGAGCATCACGAGTACTGGCCGCTTCCTAAACTACTTTCTGAACTAGCCATTTGATTCTTTAGCAGGAAACCTATTGTTTAATTTGTAGAATTGAGTCATAGAAACGATTTCCTGTCAGAATGAAAACAGTGTGCTCAATTATCCCAAATATTGCACAATTTTTCTATTAAAAACTTTTTACTGAGAATCAGATTCTGAGATTTGCTTTTCTATTTTTTCTTTGAAATACATTTAAAATTGTTAGCTCTGAGTCTCCCATTAAGCATTTTTGTCCAAATAAAAAGTCCTCAAAAGCTCTGGTAGTCATAGCCAAATGGGAGTTTGAATTGCATTTCCATCTTACAGAAGACATTTGGAAAGATAACTGTGTGGGAAGTGATACACTGCAGGGAACAGTCATGCCCTGGCAGTGAGGATGGACCAGATGACCTAATTTCTCTTTTCCATTAGAGCTGTCCCTGATTCCCCAGCTAGTCATGCAAGCACATGACTGACAATAAGGATACAAAAATATGGAAAACGTATCTCCCAGCGTAACAAAGAAAGCCTGCTATTCTTCATTCCATCATCTTGTAAGCACTGATTAATTGAACACCATACAATCTTCTATGTTTATACCGGTCTTTTAGGGGGAAACCTTCAGAACTGACTTGCCATCTGCTCTGCCTGGAATTCAGAACAGCTTTCTCAGCTGCATGAGACATCTGCTTGATGCAGCTGATGGGTGAATATAAGCAAGATTTGAGAAGAACAGCTCAGAGGAGTTGCAGGGGTAATACACTCTATGTTTTAGTAATATCCCACACAACTCATCCACAATGAGATTTTGGAAGTGCAGCACTACACTCACTACTTCTACATTATCTTGCCTTGTACACAAATGCCCTGGGCTGGCTGCGCCAACTCACACCAGGGTGTGAAATCACTGCCTGCGTTGTTAGTTAAACTGGTGTTAAGACAGCTTTTTGCTGCTGTTCATAAATTGGCCATGAGCTGGCTGTTGTGATCCAAAGAATTCGTTTTTTCTTTTATTTCTTTTTCTTTCTTTTGGCAAGTAAAATCTTCCCTGACCACTTGCAAGTTTTTCCTTCCCCATCACTTCTTCACTCAGCTTCTTGCTGACCGGCTGCTCTTCCCTCAGCCAGGGAGCCTGTGGCCTTGCAGTGTCAGATCTTATTTGGGATATTAAGAATATTGGAATCAGCATTCAGATAACGTACATCACTACCATTGGGCATGTCTTTGAAATATATGTTATTAGCATATCCTCACGCTGGAGAATTTGTACATTAAATTTTATTTCCACCTCATATATCGCATCTATATCATTCTCCATTATTCATGTCATACCTACAAACAGAATCACCTGCCAAAGAATCCTGAATGAAGGATTAAGATGAGAACGGATTACAAGAACGCACTTAGAAAGACTTATGTCTAGCTGAAGAGAGGTGAGGGTGTACAAGAAAAAGGACTTCAAAAAGCAGAATACACTGACCAGTGTATTATACACCTTTGTTGTTTTGATGCAAAACTATACAGAACCACACTATTGTCTGAAAGTGGAGGTTTACCCTTGGGATTCCTCACAATCTGATCTGCAAATACGAGATGGATGCTGACCAGGCCAGCTGAGGCCCAGGAGGAATTGGCCTCTCAAATCCATTTTAGAAGAACTAAACTTTTCTTTTTTTTTTTTAATAGTCTTGGCTTTCAGTCTTTTTTCTGTAGGTATTTTGTGTTACAGGATGTTGAAAACCTGTTTTGTAGCCCAGATGTACGGACTAAATTTGTGGAGCCTTCTGAAATTGACGTCTACTACATGCTTACCTGGAGGTAAAAGGTTGGACCGGTCCTGTGTTCCTCTGGCACTGGTGATCGGCTCTTTTCTCCTCCCGTGGGCCAAAGGAAGAGCTCTCTCCACCTGCCACCTGTGCAGCCGGAGACAAGGACAAGGTACAGGGATGTCAACTGTTTTACATGCTCTGCATTCCTCTTCCTAAAGTATTTTTCTATGCAGAGCAATCCCAATTTCTAAAACAGACAATGAGAAAAAAAAAAACCTTCAAGCTATTAAAAAAAATAGAAATAAATAAAAGCATGGGGATCATACAAATCTTATTGGTTAATAAGAAAAATACTCTGATAATGAAGAAAGTTTAGCATTTAGAAATGAGGAATGTCTGACTACTGACGGCCCTTTGTGGAAGAAATTACCACAAATTCAAAATCCTACATTTAACAGCATATTTCCTGTCTGTCACCACTTGTTTTTTCCCTTGACTTGTGAAGTTTTTCCATGTTTTCCTTTCACAAATGGCATAGAGAGATGGTTGCTGTTCAGGCAAAATGCCTCAGAGACCTAACTCACTGAAACAAAAGTAACTAGTAGATGTAGTTTGATGTATTTTCTTTGTTTTTCTTCCTTGTCACTCAGCTCTCATATTCACTTGCATCCACCCACTCCCAAAACTCTTATTTGCTATTAGTAATTTGTTTACTTGTTTTCTTATTTCAAAGATCCTTGGCTTAAAAACACAACATGTTGCTTTTAAACAATGTTGTGGGGTGAAATGTATCAGTCTGAGCCTTACAAATTAGAGCAATACAAAAGCTATGCTGATTCATCCTCGCTGCCAGTGGTGTCTGAGGACTGTTTGTTAAATGGGAATTGCTGCGGCACAAGGCTCCAGTGGCAGCCTGTCCACCTGGGCTGACAACCAGTTCCTGCACTGGGTACATGTTTGGAGGATCCCTCTGAGACCATAGTTATGTCATCCGTTTAGTCCCACACGAATCCATACTGACTTTGAAACATTCTGCTGCATCATCTGTTCTGGTCCCTAGTGCCTCCTGTAAGAGGAATCATAGAATGATTGGGTTGGAAGGGACCTTCAAAGCTCACCTAGTCCAACCCCCCTGCCATGAACAGGGACATCTTCAACTAGATCAGGTTGCTCAAAGCCCCGTCCAGCCTGGCCTGGAATGTCTCCAGGGATGGGGCATCAACCACTTCTCCGGGCAACCTGGGACAGTGTTTCACCATCCTCATTGTAAAAAATTTGTTCCTCCTGTCCAGCCTGAATCTCCCCTCCTTTATTTTAAAACCATCACCCCTTGTCCTGTCGTAACAGGCCCTGCTAAAGATTCTGTCCCATCTTTCTTATAGGCCCCTTTTAAGTACTGAAAGGCCGCAATAAGGTTTCCCCAAAGCCTTCTCTTCTCAGGCAGCTTGAAGACAAACCAGAACATGATGACGGACACCTTTCATTTATCAGTTCCCCAGTCATGTGCTGACCCACAGACAGCCTGGTTCTGCAAGAAGTGAAGCGCATGGGGGACCAGGAGAACTTCCGCTCCCCATGGCAATGCAAATTATGTTGGACTAATGTGGAAACATAACAAAAACCTGAGTACGAGGTCTTTTTGGACACCGTTATTTGTGAGATGCAAGGCAGGTTTATTTGTCTGGTTTTCACTGGATTCTGAGTCTGGTCTCGTAATGTTTATGTTGGCTTAAAGTAAGTGATACCAGATTCACACCCATTACGGCTGCATGGTAAAAATCTCTTTAGGAGTAATATTTTCCAGTAGTGAAAGCTCCCAACACTCAAAAGTAAATTGCACCAAAAGAGTGGTTATATCTAAAAGATAAAAATTACATTATTCGCCAAGGAAAGGGCCTTCATATCCTTAGCAGACCTATCAATCCAAATGACACTCTAGAAGAACACTGGCATGGTAAGCAAATGTGTCTTACTCCAATTTTCACGTATTCTGTATTATCCAAATGTCTTCCTACCTTTGCAGTTGGGTTTAGGGTTAAAAAACAATTTTAAGCATCAAAAGACAAACCTTGTTTCCAGTCTTCCCATGCTTTATTGTGTGGGAGGCTGTTTCTGTAGTGTTCCAGAATGAAATGTCCTGGTTCTGATGCCTGTAATCAAGGAAACAGGAGAATACGGGATTAATACAACAAACAAGATGATCTGATAATTACCCACAGAAAAGTAGTTCACTAAAAGAGTTTAACTGATTAAAATGAAACAATCTAGGGCAAGACTCCTATTTATCTCAGTTGAGAAGTCAAGAGCATTTGGAATCCCGACTTTAAAATTATAACCTAAAAGATGCACCAAATTTGTGGGAAGTAAAAGGGTGACAATAAGTAGTACGCCAACTAGTTTCAGTTGTGCTGTGGGTGTATACTGAAATATATATTTTATTTATAAATATTATATTGTATCTATTTTATATGTATTTGTCCATATATATTTATTTCTGAGATGTGACCATGTCTGCTTGCAGAAGACTGACTCGTTTTATTTTGGAAATTAGTTATAATCAGATGGTAACAGCTTTTGGTTACTAAGGACCTCAGCTGAACCCCTGACAGTAACTACACATCGTCAGCTGTAAGTCTGCAATCCTCTGAGAGACTCATACCTTGGCATAACTCATATTTCTGGACTCAAAGGGGGACAGAAAAATGTTCTTAAACTCAAAATTTTGTACCAAATACATTAGTTTCATTATGGTGTCTTAGGTGAAAACTATTTAGAAACCACATTTGATACAGTAATTACTAGAAGTGTTGTCTGGAAAAACAGAAATAGAAATATAAATCCTTAGAGACAGATAAAACTCCTATTTTCTGTATATTCTTGTAGACTTATATAAGAATAGCCAGTTAAATACCTACTCTTTAATTAAATTTAACTGTTCAAATAGCTCATTTGAACATTGGTTAAGTTATCCCAGGAAATACTAGAGGCTTGCACAGTAAAAACAACAATGTAGAAGTCGAATAAACTCATAGAATACAAAAAACTGCTTAGGTTTATTTACTATCATATATGCAATATCTTTGCATTAATAGGAGCAAGACAAGTAATATACATTTGGAGATCTTACAAAAACATCACATATTTAAACTGTGCTCTATACTGAACAAATTGCACATGCATTTATAAAATACAGATGTCGGTTAACGTTTTTATACACTACTGATTATAACTTTTTATAGCTTAACATCACACTTGCATTGCTCTTATAATTAGACAACGTTGTCAGCCACTAACAGGGCAAATATTTTACAAAAGCAGATTAGTTTCACTAGCACTTTAGAGCCATAAAATCATTCAGGCTGGAAGGGACCTCTGGAAATCACCTGGTTCAACTCTTAGAGCAGGCCCAGCTTCAAAGTTACAGGGTCCTCAGTGCCTTGTCTTTGAAACACACTTAATGCTAAATAGTCCTAATACTCTACATAGCATTAAAAACATTAACACAGTCAGTTGTTCTCACTAATCCACTAACAAACAGATACATTAGATTTATCATGTGTTAAAACTCAGCCGCTATGCCTATTTCATCTTACATAAACAGCAATTTAGCGTTTTTTCTCTCAAGACCTTAACTGCTTTCATTTTTAGACTATCTTATTTTTATTTTAGACTCCTTATTGCAAAAAGCTGATAAGTACAAATATGTTTGTATAGTCAGTGCTGGTGTTTTTATTCTCAGTGAACTATCATTGCATTCTGAAGAGCAGGGCTTGGTGAATTACACTTTAGACTGCTATTACCCAGGTACTAATAAAAGCCAATAATCTGCATTCTTAAGGGAGACCTGGACTTGTATCAGTTGTGGTAAATGAGAAAACATGTCCAAAAGCAACATGCTAAAATTCAACTTGTTTAATTTTTGTTCTAATCACTTTAGTGTTTGTAAAAGGTCCTGAGAAGTGATGTTTTCTTTAATCTCAGTATAATTGCATCAAAAAAGTAGCAACAAATCTGTGCTTACACTGGCTCCAGTGATGTTTTCTCATCAAAAGACAGACAAGGCTTTTGGACCAAAAGGATGGTTTAATTTGCGGGGGACCATGTGATAAACTTACCAGTTCCTATCAGAAAATGACTCCTCCAGCAAGGCCCCTGTGAGCACCACTGGAAGGTGCTGCCTGTGCCTCCATCAGTCTGTGACCCTGCTGAAGACACCCAACAGAGACAACCATCGTTTTAAGAGTTTAGGGGCTTTGTGACGCAGACACGGCTGCCTGAGAGCCTGTATCGAGAACACCAACTCCCATGGAAAGGGCAAGGGGAGGCCCATGATGTTCCATCACAAGTGTTACCACCCCTGTTTGGTTTTTCTCAGCCAGCTGTCTCTGGGGAGTCTTCCA
Source organism: Columba livia (assembly GCF_036013475.1). NCBI lineage: Eukaryota > Metazoa > Chordata > Aves > Columbiformes > Columbidae > Columba > Columba livia. The sequence goes on from NC_088604.1 coordinate 16,863,628, forward strand.
GACAACCCAGGAATGGGAACAACTGCAGACCTTGATTCTGCATATCCGTTCACACCTTTCCCTCCTTTTTGTTTCCCCTATTTGCGAAGAACAAAAATTTGTGAAAAAAAACAACCAGCCAATGAAATAAACTGTGCATGTACCCAAGAGTTCAATACAATTTAATTACAAATACATACAAAGACAAACAATATTCAGAACCTTTTAAGTGGTCAAACTAGGACAGTTTTCATGAAGCTCAAAGGAAAAAAGAAAGGCAGAGGAGAAGGAGGTATTAAAGGAACAACTGCAAGAGCAAAAACTCTGATGGCATTAGAGAGTTTTACTTTTTTTTCTCTTAAACATTTTCTTGGTCTCTTTGTTGACCTCCTCAACTTTCAAGACCCTCCTTATGGCCTGTTTCAGAGTCCTCCTTTGCCCTGGTCCCATGGGGTCGGCTTTTCTCAGCATCCTGGAGAAGGCACGACCAGTTACCTACTGCTGGTTTCTGACAGCAGAATAAGAGTTATTCAGCTGAAGCCAGGTATACAAGTAGCATAAGATCAGAATCAGGTCTTCTGTGTGTGTCTTAGAGATATGGACTGTATCCTTTGAACTGCATTCTTGATGATATTTGTCACACACTTCCTCAGCAACTTCAAAAGAGTTTGAGTCCTTTGATTACAGTGCTGTTTACCTACTATCTTAACTAACAGGCATTTGCCCGGAACAGACATTCACTCAAATGCTCCCTTTATTATCTTTTCCCTCAAGTGCAAAAATACTTTCATTTACCAACAGCCATATTAACATCTCTAGTTAAATATAAAGCAGTATTCTTTTGAGATCAAAAACATTAAGAGTGATAACAGAGTATGAGTTCTGTCCTAGATTTGCAGTTAACTCTGTGCTTGTGCTTGCTGCTTTAGGGACCGTAGAAACTTCCTGCCTACCAGCTCCTCACCATTAACAGCATGCAGTCACATGAGAAACAGGAGCTCTAGGTATCAATCTTGCTTTTCATAAAGAAAATTATCTCTTCTCTTTAAGATAATAACTTAAAAAATGGGTCTAGCATTGTGCTTATTTTCAGGTTATTTCCCAGTTCTTTTAAACTGGTGCTTTTGGTCAGCAGGTGTTTAATAACTATGAATACTTGGTGTTTATATTGCATACTTAACGTATATCGGTATTCACACTCTACCACTGGAAAACTAATTCACACACAAAAAGGTAAAGAGACTTAGCCAAAGGTTTCCCCACTTCTGTAGAGGTACCTTGAGTTACCTACAGTTGAAGAAGTATTTTGGCCAGTGGTTTCCTTACTGCGCCCCATGAGCCACTGGTATGTGCTCTGCAGAGCCTTATAAAAACATGTTTTGAGTTAGAATTTTAATAACTGGGTACAGTAAGTTCTGAGAGTTGACTACACTCCTGTGGCCCAAACTATTTGGAGACTACCGACCTAGTCTGACATTTGTGATTACAGAATCACTGAAGTGCTCCCAAGTGCCTTGTGATGGCACAGCTGTATTACCAGTGCAATCTAAGTCACAGCTCAATGAATAAGCCAGCTCAGTGGTTTATTTGCTGACCCAGAGGGCAGATCTCTCTCGAGGTTTTTTACAACCACTATGCAGAGTATACTTCCAATCAAATCTCCAGAAGGATGGGAGTCTGCACAGCTGTAGCAGGGGAACACGCCTTCCAGCAGCACTGTCCCAAGGCAGAAGTGTACTTTGCAGTACGCTTCTCTTTGTCTTCCTGTTGTGTGTCCCATATCAGATCTGGCTGGTGAGAACACCTCAGAGGGGTGTAATCAAGTAGGGCTGGGGAGTGGCAATTGTATGAGTCACATCTTCTGCATACGGAACTGAAAGGCCTGCAGTGGAGATAGAAATGTGGCACCATGAAAATGAGAGATCAAAGGCATATAAATACAAAGACATATACAAATAATGGTTGAAATCTCGGCTGATGGGCAGGTGACTCTTCAATCACATGTAGGTCTTAAGCAGTTCAAGGGTGGCTCCTGCATCAAAGCTCCATCACGAAGATGGCCAGTGTGGGTAAGCTGAACGCCAGCTGCTGGATGACGTGAGCCAGCTGCAGCTCCCCTGCCTGACACGGGTAGGTTGCCTGCAAGTCAAAGACACGCACAGACCCGTTCTGCAGTGGTGAGCTGGTGTCCCTGACGCAGCCTGCTCCCAGAGCTTTCCTTTTCTCTTTGGAAATAGATGGCGTGTGTGGATCCTGGTCATGCGAAGATTTTGGTATAGTGTTCATAAACACTATGGGGAACTTTTTTGGGGAACTTTTCTTGGCATATAAGTGACTTTAAAATAAATCCCCTTGGTCTCACTCACATAGGCAGCAGGACTGTTTTGTCTGAGAAAGACCTGTGAGGAGTTGGATCCAGACTTGCCCCTCAGTGCAGTCACACTTATTCAGAGTGTGAAATACTTGCCAGCTTGGAGCACTAATGCTTAACACGTATGTTGCTCAGATACTAATGAGTTGACCAGGTCAAAAACAAATAAGGAGAATGAAACCTCTGAACATGTTGATAGCTTGTTGACACTGAGGGCTGCATCAGCTCAGCAAAAAGCTGCCTGCATTCCTCCAGTTCTGGGGTACATGGGTTCATTCAGACAGTTGCACAAGTGAAGGTAAATCTGTCCCAGGCTTCTGCTGCAAAGCCTCCAGGTCACTACAGGAGATCAGAATTTCTTCTTCCTCTTGTCCTGGTCTTGTCCTGGTCTTGTCTTTCCATTATGTCTTTCAAGGTGGTACCCAGAGGAGCAGTAAGACAGACACACAACTTCTCATTGTACAGGAGAAGAATCACTGCAACATCCCATCACAGCAGATTTTTTTCAAGAGCACCTGATTCTGCAAGAGGCTCTGTGCTCCTGTCTTCACCACAGAACCCAAGGAAGATGCATGGTCTTACTTGCTTGGCTGAATCATTTGTTCTCTTTTCAAGCAGCCCTCAGCAATGCCACGTTCACAAGTGTTGTGTACTACAGCTCTAATGGGGGAATACCATGCAAAATCTAGTGCTACCTTCCATGTATTCTATTGGAGATCTTGCCAAAAAACTCTAGATGGCATTAATCCATTCCAGCACAGTCTCTCCCTAGCCCACTCCTTTTCTGTTTCTTTGTAATGTAGATTGTACAGCATTCAAGACATTTATTTTTCATACAATGTTTAGGTGCCCATTTACACTTAAATCCCATATTTCCAATACAGCTTGTGAGAAAACAAGGCAACGAAGATGATGAAGGGAGTGGAGCATCTCCCTATGAGGAAAGGCTGAGGGAGCTGGGTCTCTTTAGCTTGGAGAAGAGGAGACTAAGGGGTGACCTCATTAATGTTTACAAATATATAAAGGGTGAATGTCAAGAGGATGGAGCCAGGCTCTTCTTGGTGACAACCAATGATAGGACAAGGGGTAATGGGTTCAAACTGGAACACAAGAGGTTCCACTTAAATTTGAGAAGAAACTTCTTCTCAGTGAGGGTGACAGAGCACCGGAACAGGCTGCCCAGGGAGGTTGTGGAGTCTCTTATTCTGGGTACATTCAAAACCTGCCTGGACACATTCCTGTGTAACCTCACCTAGGTGTTCCTGCTCCGGCAGGGGGGTTGGACTAGATGTTCTTTTGAGGTCCCTTCCAATCCCCAACATTCTGTGTGATTCTGTGAAAACAAACAAACAAAACCACAAACAAAATCCCCAAACCAACCAACCAAAAATCAAACCACAAACAACCCCCAAACCAACCAACCAAAACAAAGAGACAAAACACACAAACTAACAACCTCAAAACAAACCACAGAAAAACCCAAACAACAAACAGGAGTTCCATCTTGCAACTCTCACTCATGAGAAAACACCTCACTTGTGAAGCCACTGAACACTGATTTCAGCCTTTGCTCAAAAGAGTTTCCCATACAGTTCTAAGCCTATACAGGGATTTTTCATGTGTATATACAAACACAGCTACATATCCATACACACAAATACATGGCCAAAGCAGAGAGCATAAGGTAGATTCCCAGCAGATTTTTCCAAATCCAATTGTGTGCAAACTGAATTTGTTAAAACTTATATATATTTTTTTTCCCCTCAGTACAGTAGATGTTCAGTTGTCCAGCTGCCAAGTTTTGCTTGAGTCGCTGGAGTATATTGGCAATCGGTTCCCTCTGTGTCTCATACATCAAAATAGTACAGCTGGAGACTAACCCACATTTCACTGCTTCCCAAAGGCTGCCTTCACATTAACAATACTTCCTGGAGATCTATTAGTATGATCAAAAATATTGCCCAGAAAAAGTACATTTTATCTTATGGAATACTTAGATTCTCTTCTATTCTATTTCAAATCAGAGAAGCTTTTTCTTAGGAGAAAAGAAAACCAACAAAAATATCTGATGTCATTTGAAAAGCAGGAGATTGGTAGCAGAGATGTTAATTTTTACCAGTGTCTGTGACAGCTGTTCTGTGTGTAAGAGAAATCACTAGGATATATGTTAAATCACCAGGATGTATTTTAGAAGCAGAATATTACAATACTGATGAAACTGAAATTAGGTCAGACAGTTATTTTCTTTTTATTCCTTTTTTTTTCTTCACTGTAGCCATGAGTGTTACCAAACAATTACACCAGTGAAAAGAATATCTGACACCAAACAAAGCCAAAAAATGGATCCTTTGAACTTAAAAGGAAGTATGTTGCTCTGTGACATGTATACATATTTACAAATGTAACCCCAGTGCTGACAGTAGATTAAAAATCACAAATAAGCTCTCGCAATGATCAAACAGAACAGAATACGTCACTCCATTACACATTGCAAGGTCTTCTCAGGACAAATTCTGAGAGGTGTGCACAGTGGAACCAGGGGCCACGGGACCTGTTTACATCAGCACTGATGCTAAGAGAATTGCCTCAATTGCCAAAAGTGATTTAGGATGAGATTTAAAACCCTTTCCTGCTTCCATTTAAAACAGTGTCAAAGCTCTGGTTCTCTGAACAGGGCTGGGATGCCTGTGAAAGTGTGAACCACCTTGCCAGGGTACATCCAGAGATATCTGTAAAGGTGAGAAAGGCAGGTGTGGAAACTACCCAGTAAATCATAAAAGATGAGTAGTTTACATTCATCATCCTGTCACGGAGCCCTAGAAAACTCGGGAAAACTCCTGAATGGTGTTGTCAGTGGCATATTATGGACCTTAAGTAGGTATGTCCAGCTCTAAGATAGTGGCAAGCTTTAAATATAGAAAGGTGTTTTCTGTTTCCCTTAAGATCCCTATTAGGACAAAAGTGAACCAGTCAGATGGCTGAAGCATCTTCATTATTTATACATGGAGTTCTACATAAAGAGGTGCCACCTTTCCTAAGAACTGGAAAGGAACAGATGGAAGACTGGCAGCACCATCTCCTGGCAGACATTAGAAACAAGGACCACTTTGTGTCAGAAAGTAGGGCCAAGTAATTTTCTTTGTGGATTTAAAACAGACTGTAACAGGAAGTAACTTCACAGGAGTGTGTTCCCTCCCTAGGAAGATTAACTTTGATATGCTTCAGGGAAGAAAAGCATTATGTGTTATTATAATTATGGGGAACACATACAATTATGAAGAACAAATTCAGGTTGCTTCTGCCTTTAAAAGGTCTCTCATGTTGGCCTCTCAACTTTCCCATACATTGTAGTAACAGCAGATTTCAAAATTAGCACAGCAGATAAGTTAGTCCAGTTGCAGGGTATTAGTGTAGTCTCGGAAGACCACAGAAGTTCCCTGTAGCCAGAAAATGATGGAATATTTCAGGAGTTGTAGCCAAGTTTCTGTCTTGCTGAGTAGGTAGGAGAAATAGCGGGAAAAGACTGTTAGTACTGTAAACTGCTGGATCGTTAATGTGGAATGCTGTTATACATATTTAGAAAGTGACAACGGGCCAAAGAGCACTAAGTGAGGGTGAGGCCTTTGGAGTGATGAAAGGCTGTATGGGAAAAAACTTCTATGGAGATAAAAGAGAGGAGACTAAGTCAGATGAGTTGGTGAAAGACAGCCATGGAAGAGAAGAGAGGAAAAAACAAAAGAGGAGACAAAGAAGGGGATTCTAGAAACCTCTACATTTTTTTCTTTAACAGTATGGAACTGGTATGCCACAGGAGTCCAGATCCCATTTATCAGAACAGTCTCAGTCAAGAGAGGGAGAAGACTTAACCTCGGTGATCACGACCTAAACATACCAGTCTTCTTGTCTGTTCACTGTTCCGGAGCTGTTCTTGATGTTAGGCCCCATGTTCTCTGCTCTTAAACAAACACAAAGCCTTCCTTGTGTTACACGACCATGGATGATGGTTTGCTGTTGGTTTGTTGGGTTTTTTTCGGGTTTTGGAGGTTATTGTACTTTGAGAAACTCCCAGCAGCTTTTATGGAATTTTTTTGCAGACGATCATGAAAATGGAAGAGACTCATGAACTCATTCATTCCATCCTCCTCCCAAAGGAAGAATGCTCAGTATAAGACACCACACTTCCCAGGACTTCGCCCAACTTAGATTCAAAAGTCACAAGTAATAGGGATTCAAATAATTCCCATGGGAAAAGATGCAGCTTTACACGGCGACCGTCTCCCACATGGGTGGAGCTCTGCTTATCTCTGCAGCTCAAGAACCAAGATCAGGCCACTTTCCTCGGGGCATCGTGTACTATTCAAACATTCACAAAACAAAGGTAATCCTCCATCCTCCTCCAGGGCCTGCCACAAACCCTACCGTCCTTTCTAAGCAAATTATTAAACTGTGTATTTCAGGAATCACTCTGGTTAGGGGGATAACCTCTTTTATCAAATATTGTTCTGCTAGGAGCTCTTGCTCTGAACAGGGTTAGCTGTCCAGTCAGCTGTCTCTGCACCTTAGCTTTCACTGTTAACACAGGAAAACACTTTTTACTAGCTGTATGTATTGAATTATTTTATTTTTTTATTTTATTCAATGTGCTGTACTTGTGCTATTCCTCACCAAAACACACTACATGCTGCTTTCCATTAATTTCTAATCATATCCTATGTATTTATCATATCCTTGTTTAGGCCCTAATCACATCAATAAAATGGCTGTAACTCCTTAATTGGAGAAGAGAAGAATGAATTCCTATCAATTCTGGGTATCAACACATTCCTGAAGTCTTCTCATACTGGCCACAAGATACGTTTGTATGAATAAATTTAAAAAAAATCACACCCAGACATGCCATTGAACTAATCTACTGATACAAAAGAAATTATTTTTTTTTACTGTGGAGTAAACATTGCTAAATCAATTACACTTTTCCTAACTACTGTTTACTGTTTTGCTATTATATTGTCTAAACACCTTAATCTAATAACTCCATTGTGAAGGGCTCTCTCAAAACACAAATCACAGTCAATAACTCGAAAAATATTTAAAAGCAATTATCTTTTATTGTTAAGGTGTCCTTGTGAGATAAGAAGTAAATGACAGAAACAAACATATTCAGTGGGAAAATTCAAGTGGTAACAAAAAAAGAAAGCTTTTACCTGGCTTTCTGTATCTTGCTTTGACAAGTTACAAAACAGTGAGAGATAAGACAGTCCACCCATCAACAAAAAGATGTAGCTGTACTGGGACCTTTGCTGTTCAATATGTGATCTGAAAATATGGACGAACAGCTTGCAGAATAAAACACGGCTGCTCCAAAAAGTTCTGTCTCAAGTCGATTCTAAGAGTTGCAGAAAGGTCCCGCAATATTAAATGACATCTGATAAAATGGCAAATGGAAATTAATGTTTATAAATGCCAAGTATAACCTTCACCAAATACAGTGACGACCACTTGTTTAGTTGTTACTACTTTGGAAAGACATCTTGGAGAGCTGGTAGAGCATCTACACCCCAAAATCCCAACTCCGCACTCGGCTGAGGTCAGAAAATAGGAAAGTCACTAGAACTAAGACATGAGCAGAGGAAAGGGGTGTATTATATACTTCAGAATGGGTATACTATATCTAAACACATACAGAAAGAGGTAATTAGAATAAGCACAAGTATGAATTAATTCCACACACGGGAAGACTAACCAAAATAAGACTTTTCACTTGGAAAAAAAAAAAAACCTCAGAAGATTACCATAGAACTCCTAAATTGCATCAAAGGAGTTATAAAAGGCATAAAACTCAATAATAAATCACTTTCGAGAGGGTGCGAGAGGATTTCAATAAACTGAACTGGGTATTACAGCAGCACTCGGATGTGATAGGGGAAAACATAACAGAGCTTCCTGTGTCTGTGTTCCTCTGCTGGATCACTTCATCATCTGCCATCTCTCCGATCTGTTTCAAATTGAAATGTTGACTTAAAAAAATGTTCATGAATTAAGAGTAGACAAAACAATCAGTAAAAGATTCTCAAGACTAGCTGGTGTTCATCCAAGAAACTCGATGATGCAATAACTGAAATTCTAACTGAGGTGTAAATTCTTCCTTAAAACTTCCTTGGCATGTAAGGACTGGATTGCATCAAATGTTACATTATTTAAAAAAAAAAGCTTTTAGGGGAAAACTGGAGAACTACTACCATTAAAACTGACATATGTTCTGCACAGATTAATAGCAACTAGAATTAACGCATACATGGACAGATATGATTTACCAGGGAAAGGTCAACACGGGTTTTGTGAACATTGCTTTTGCAAAGAGAATCTTGCCTTATAAACTGGGTATGACATTTTCTGAAGGTGTCAGCAAGCATTTGGATAAGAGGGACTGGAAAGATACAGTATGCTGAGACTTCTGAATGACTTTCAATACTTTTTTGCCAAAGGCTCCTGAGGACACTATGCAACCATGGGATAAGAGAGAAGATCCCTACATGGACTAAAATGAGGTTAAAAGATAGGAAACAGGCTGGGAGTAAACAGTCAGTTTTGACAGTGAAAGAAACTCACTAATGCAACTTCACATCCCTGTGCTTGTTTGTAATTTGAATAAGGAGGTGAGGAGTGACGAGACAAAGCTTGCTGATGATATCATGTTATTCGTGGAAGGAAAGATAAGGTGTGGCTGCAAAGAATTGCAGAAAGACCTTTCAATACTCGGGCTCAATTAGTCAAGCTCTACAATATGGGAGACAGTGGTCCTAGCTCAGGACCTAACAGAGACCTATGCTCTGCTGAAGCATCGGTGAGACACCCCGTGTCACCTGAAATAGCACTGGACACCCACATATGGGCAACAGAATTCAGCCTTCAGTGACTGTCAGTACAACGGTGATCGTGACTACAGACAGGTGCAAAGTGACGCACGTGGGGAAGACACAGCTCTACATGACATGGAGAGTAACGTGTCTGAACTGACCATTACACTTCAAGGGTGAGATCTTGGAAATTTAATGTCATTTGTAGTTCAACAGCAGCTCAGTGGAGATCAACAGCACATTGAATGTTAGAAATATTAGGAACAATATTGAGAACAAGTCAGAGGATACTGTTGCACCACTTTACAAATCCAACGTATGCCCCTATCTTGAACCCTGAGTGCAGTTCCAGTCCCACCACCACAAACAGGAAGAGTAAAATCAGAAAAGTTCATAGGGCAGCAACAAACACCTTCCATTGAAAGAACAACTAAATTTCACTTGGACTTGTCAGTTTGTAAGAGAAGCCTCGTCAGACTGAAAGGAGATCTCATAGACACTATACAGGGATGACTGGCTTAGAGACAACAAAATCATACACTGTCCTTTCCAAAGCAAGAAGCAAGGGTCATCAAATGGTGTCAGGAAACGTCCTGTTGAAAGCAGAGAAAGCGATTCCTCATATATGTGATTACTCTCTGGAACTCTCTGCAGCATGATGGTATGGATGCTACAAGTTTAGAAGCAGTGGAGGGTCAACTGGAAAAACATCTGGAAGAGATAGATACATTGAGAGCTGCTAAGGAAGAAGACACTATCGCTGATCTAGGGAGTCAATAGATGCAAACCACTGGAAAATCAAAATGGATGCACTGGAAGCTTCACCAGCTGTTCGGCCTCTTATGATCTTCCCATCTTTGGTGACAAGAAACTGGGAGACACACACTAAAGGTTTAAGCAATGTGTCTTATGAAAAAAATTGAATAAGGACTTCTTACTCGTGCTACAGCTATTTAAGTGCTTCAGGTTAACTGATGAACAGCGTGGCAAAAAGCAGGATGGGCAATGCTGAAGGTTTCCTCCATTTTTGCTGAGTACACCATTTGCAACCATCTTTGCTAGAGGCACCTGCAAACAGATACAAGATCAAGCAGATTTCAGAAGACACTGACTGTTATACGGCACAGCTGTAACACAGGTAACACCTGCACACCTTCTCATTGCAATATGGCGTGCTACTTGCGAACAGGAGACTGATTCCAGTGGGATGAAGTTCAATAAGGCCAAATGCCGGGTGCTGCACTTTGGTCACAACAACCCCCTGCAGCGCTCCAGGCTGGGCGCAGAGTGGCTGGAGAGCAGTCAGACAGAAAGGGACCTGGGGGTGCTAATTGACAGGAAGCTCAACATGAGCCAACAGTGTGCCCAGGTGGCCAAGAAGGCCAACGGTATCCTGTCCTGTATCAAAAATAGCGTGGTCAGCAGGACAAGGGCAGTGATCCTTCCCCTGTACTCTGCATTGGTGAGGCCACACCTGGAGTATTGTGTTCAGTTCTGGGCCCCTCAGCTCAGGAAAGACATTGAAGTGCTGGAGCGGGTCCAGAGCAGAGCAACACAACTGGTGAAGGGACTTGAACATAAGACCTATGAGGAGAGGCTGAGGGAGCTGGGGTTGTTTAGTCTGGAGAAGAGGAGGCTTAGGGGTGACCTCATCACTCTCTATAACTACCTGAAGGGAAGTTATAGCCAGGTGGGGATGGGTCTCTTCTCCCAGGCAGTTAGCAATAGGACAAGGGGGCATGGGCTTAAACTCTGCCAGGGGAAATTTAGGCTGGATATTAGAAAGAAATTCTTTACAGAGAGAGTGGTCAGGCATTGGAATGGCTGCCCAGGGAGGTAGTGGACTCGCTGTCCCTGGAGGTTTTTAAACTGAGATTGGACATGGCACTTAGTGCCATGATCTAGTAAACGGACTAGAGTTGGACCAAGGGTTGGACTTGATGGTCTCTGAGGCCTTTTCCAACCCAGTCAATTCTGTGATTCTGTGGTTCTCTGTAGCCGGTGCCACAGACAATCCCCAATTGTGCCAAAAAAACTGCACAAAACCTTGTAACGTTTTCTACTGAAGTAACTCGCGTGTACTGAGAGGAGAGCTGCAAACAATGTATGAGACACCGCTGTGCGTGAGAGGATGTGAGAGCTGAGACCCGCTCAGGGCCGGTATCACCCTAACGAGGGACTGCGGAGACACGAACCCCCTCCCCTCCCGGGGGGACGGGCCGCCTGTTCCCCCTCCAGGAGACCTGTAAGGGAGCCGTGGTGAGGATGCCCCGAGAGAGAAGCGCCTTTGGTAGAAGGAATGCTGTACGCAAGGCCCGATGCCGTCACAGCGCACCCGCAGTGACCGCCCTGAGGGCGGGCTGTCCCCACGGCCGCTCCGCAGCACCAAACCCCGCCAGGCCTCGCCTCCCGCCCCCGCCGCCCAACATGGCGGCCTCGTCCGCACCCACAATGCAGCGCGCGCAGCCGCCGCGCTTCCGGGTGCGGGCCCAGCAGGGCGGCGGGCCCGGCGCGGTGCGAGGGGCCGCGGGGCGGGCGGAGCGCCAGGTTTTTTTCGACCGGATGTGAGCGAGCGAGCGGGCGGACCATGAGGCTCCGACTGTGGCTGGTCCCTGCCCTAGTGTTGCTGTGGGGGCCAAGCGGGCTGGAGGCGCTGAGGCGCCCGCCGCGCCGGCAGCGCTACGGTGAGGGGCAGGGCGGGACCACGGCACCGCGGGGGGGAGGGGTGAGGGAGAGACCACTGCTGCGGGGGGAGGGGAAAGGGGCACGGTCGGCTGTGCTGAGGGGCAGCGGTGGGGTGGGGAGAGACCACTGCCCAGGGGCGGGGGGGAACGGAGAGACCACTGCCGAGGGGCGGGGGTAGGAGAGGGGCTCCCAGGTACCGAAAGGGAACAGTGGGCTGAGGGAGAGGGTACTGAGGGGTAGTGGAGGGGGAAACTGGGGAGACACCACTGCTGCGGGTCTGGGGGAGAGGGGCACACCCGCCTCTGCTATGGGGTACTGGTGGGGTAGTGTGTGGGGTATGGGGAGAGACCACTGCCGAGGGGAGGGGGGGATAGAGGGAGACCGCATCCATGGGGGGCACACCCGCCTCTGCCAAGGGGTAGCAGTGGGGGGATGAGGAGAGGGGTGTGGGGCACGGGAAGGAGCCGAGCCCCCTGTGGCCTGGCTGAGCACCCACCTGCAGGCCGGCCCGTGGCGATGAGCAAAGGCTGCTCTTGCTCCCCGGCCTGCCCTGGGTGGGTGGGTGTGCGCTGGGGAGCGCCCGGGCCACAGGGGACCCTGGAGGCCCCGACCCCTCCCGGTGTGGGGCTGATCCCCCTTCAGCTGAAGGCACCGCTGCTGGGTGGCGTTTGGGGGTTGTTGCTCTCTGCAGGGGTTGCAGAGGCCACTTTGTCTTCACACTCGAGCGCTGCTGAAGAGTTTTCCTCACAGGAGTTTGGGTTATATTAAGGCAAGATAATCATATAAATGGATTCCCTTCATAGTTCTGGCTGGAGAGTCAGCACTGCAGAGAGAGCCTGGAGCTGTTGGGTCTGAATGGGACTTGTAGAAAGCTTAACATGGAGGAGAACTGTTGCTTTATTTAACTTCTGTAAACTTAAGTTTTGCGTCTAAACTTTTATTTAAGAGTGAAGAAGTAACCAACTTCTGTTCGATAAGCAAAAGCATATCATTGAATTGGCAGAGGAGCTCTTATGAGAGGCCGTGGTCATGTCTGACCCAGTCAGCTGTCTTGTCTCCAGTTACCATGGCCGGTGGCAGCTGTGTCAAGTCTCAGTTCTTTGCTCAGCTTCCTCAGCAGGTTTCCCCACGGATGTCCAGGCTCACCTGCACCTAAGGTGCGCTCGTGGTGCTGTGCAGCGCTCGGCAGCCGGTGCCTGCAGGAGGCTGGGAAGGACGGGGTCCAGCGGTGGATGGAAGTGTAACCGAAACAGAACAGGCACAGTGTGGGCCTTCAGTGTCAGGCAGGTCAGGGAGCTCCTCAAACAGAGGTTGCACCTTGGGATGTCACATTTTTATGCCTTCTAAAGGACATATCTGCTATGAATTTGTGTAATCTTTATCTGATCGCTTGTGTATTCTTGGCCTCTGTACCACCATGCCTAGACTATGAGCTCTTCAATTTTATTAAATACTGCATGGAGGAAGAACTCTTTTATTTCCAAACTTTGACTATTTCTGTTGTCAGAAATGGTCAGTATGGAAGAATTATTAATTCTGTTCACACTTTTAGTGACTGACAGACCTATGTAATTTGTCTCTGTAATCCCCCCGCTTTTTTTGTATGGGAAATCCTAGTCTATATAATAGTTCTTATTATGGGAAAAAATTATTACTTTATTGGCCTTTTGTTACTTTTGTCTATGCACTTTCTATTTGTATCAGATTGTTATTTATTTGATATGTATGACGAGGACTGCAAGGCAGTGTGTGATACAAAGTACCATGGATGTATAGTGATGAATGCTTTTGGTTTTGTTTTCTTTTGGAGTAGTTTTTTGGCCTTTTTTTGTTGTTCAATAGTTACACTTTTTTTTTTTTAACGTGGTAATAACTATGCTGATATACTTTGCATAGATATTGTGAGGATTTATTTTCCTCGTGTCATTCCACACACTGAATTTCATCAAACATTTTGTTCTGTAATTCAGTAAACTAAATATATATAGAAGCATTTTGTGAGGGAGCTTGAAAAATCCAGGTGTGCTCCCTTAACTGTGTTACATTTATCCACACAGTTAATTCTTTCAGAATGCTGATACAGATGACACACTAGTTCCCTAGTATCTTATTTAGCCACAGGTCTAGTAATTCACACTCTCATTATTACTTGTTTGTCAGGTGGGGACGTGGAGCATGGTTGTTGATTAGGCACCTCAATGATACCTGGGGTGGAAATTGCTCTCACCACCTTTCAGGCCACCTGCAGCAAGACCAGTGGCACTGTACTTAAACACCACAATTAGTAGTTGGCCAATTTAGTTTTTTCAGTGCTTTATAGCTATTGGGTTAATACATTCATGACCTGTTGACTTACCACCCATTTTCTTGCCTTGCCCTAAACCCCATTTTTCTTGAGTCCTGGAGGCAGGTCTCTAGATTCATCCTGTCAAGAGAAGCTTTCAGGGATCTTTTGAGTCTCTGCAGTGAATGTTAAGGTCAATTATTTTCTTTCTTTTTGGTACTGACCTTTAAGATCTATTCTTGGAGTCATCTTTGCAGCTTGCTTGTTTTACAAGCCCTCTGATTATTTGGTTGTTTCTTTTGATACAATAAAATCTATTTCAAGTATTAGCTTTATGCCTTTTACAAGCTGCTCTTCAAAATATCTTTGCCTGCTCTGGTTGTATCTTCAGCTTTTGTTGGAGTTCTGTTGTCCTCATTTTACATACAGCTTGGTTTTCTTGAAATATCATCTTTTCCTTCTAATAACTTCAACTTTGCTATTTTGAGAGCTCTGTTTAACCACAGAGCTTGAGTTTTGTGAACCGAAATTAGATTTCTGGCAAGCAGTATCTTTAAGGAAGTTTCAAGGATTACCATTTTGTGATTTCTATTAAGAACTTTCTTGCCTCTTTCTCTAAAAGTTCAGCTTTTCAGGAAGGAAATATGATTACACAGTGAAAAATAGAATTTGACGAAGAATAGAATAAGAAGGTAAAAAGATGTTATGTGCGTAATTTCAGAACATTTCTCAGTTGAAGTAATCGTAGGGTGTGGTGCTCCAGCATCTGAACTGATCTAAATTGGGACTGCCACAATCGTAGCCTCAGCTTTCTGATCCCTTCCCCATTCCTGTGAGCACATTCATGGAGCGAAGCTGCCTGGGAGCTAATAGCTTCTTTTTTCCCATCGAGGGGTTGAATGTCTGCGTTCAGGTGTTTTCTGTTTGTGGAGTCTGCTCCCTGGCCTAGTTCACACTGTGACTGTCTATGTACTTGCCCCGTGTGCTGCGGGGTGGTAGTTCTTGTACTCAAGGTGAGGGATGACATCAACCCCAGTTTGTTGCCTTTAGATGACCGGGAAACAATGCTCTTTTTAATAACACTGACAGCAGGGATTAATTCCTGGGAGAAGTGTGACTCTGTTAGTCCAGACAATGACTGTTATTATAGTTTTTCCTCTGAAAAATTAATGTCAACTTAGAAAAAAATTCTCAGCTATTTATCTCTGAAGATAACCTTTCATAACTATTAAATATTAATGCTGTTTGTCTTGGAGCTCAGACATATCTGAATGATAACAGGGCTTAATGTACTTGAAAAGACAGCAGTGTAAATACCCAGTGTCAGTGCTATTGAATATATACACATATATATGTGTATATATATATCTAAATAACTGCTTGAATCTGTTTTACAGCACAGCGGTAGTGGTAGGGTGCTGCCACTAAGCCGTATGTATCCAGGATTGCCCAGAATAGAGTTTACATGTAAAATGTGACTTATACGCCACTGTTACCTGTTTTGAATTAGACCTTTTTATCACAAGCTAGTCAGGGAACTAAAAGAAATTAGATGTATCATCTGCCCAGGATAGGAAGAGCTCATTTGAATGGTGATCTTTTCCTACATGCTATATTGCGCTACTAAAATCTGAGGCAGGTAACCTGGGCTTGAATTGTTTTTCTTCCACGCTGCTCAGATACCAGGCAGACCTCAAACCAAACTGCATTGCCTGAAGAAATGACCCATTTGTAGAGGATGCATTCGCCCCCCCTGCCCCCCTTATAAATGGTTTATTAGAAACCTACAATGCATATCAAAATACTATAGTTTAAAAGTTCTTGAGTGAAAGAAACCCAAATGATAATGTTGTTGATGAATGAATTGAGGGATCTGAGTGGTACAGAGGGCAGCATAAGATCATTTGCAGTGAGTTTTGCATTGTGCTTCACAGCCCCCAAATCCATAGAGCCAGGATTTTAACCGGCTGCCGAAGAGTTAAGGGACTGGAAGTTGAGCTCAGTGTTGAGTGTGCAGTGAGATAACTAGTGACAAAATCCTTATGCAAGATTGAACTCTGTCCTTCTGGACTGAAGGATGTGTTGGAGGCTAAGGCAAGACCTAGGTAAGGGCCAAATTACTAATTTTCATACTGTAGTCTGCAATTTTTCTTACTGTTTCTTATCCCATGTTAATATCCTTTGAAGCAAGATTATTATTTTGGATTGAGCTGGTTTTGCACTTTGACTCCAAGCTGAAGGTTGAGTGTATATCTCATGTATGTCCCATGTGGAGGGGAATCTGAGAATGCAAAGCCTAATAGCACTGTGTGACACCTGCCTGGGATGCTGCAGGATTGTTTCAAAATAATTGCAGGAATTTGTAGATGTGGTGTTTCCGTAGGTGGTATTACAAGCTGGGTAGTAGAGTCCTCTGTACATTTTGTTTCCATATAAGCAGCAAATACTTCATGTTGACATGGCCTTACTGAGTGCAAATAATAAGTGTGATTTTTGTGTTGTGGATTGGTGGTCTGTTCTATGGAGGTACTTAATATCAAGGTTTTAAAGTACTCTTCTTAGGATTATTCTCTTTTGTTCATATGAATCAGTCAACGTTTCAATTTCTAACAACGACAACAAAAAAGTGGTAAAAGTAATTCCTGAGAGAAGTACTCAAGAAAGTGAAGAATGTCAACACTAGATTAAATTCTAATTATTAAGAATTACTCTTAACTATTGCAATATTTTTGTAATGGGAACATCATCAAATGCTCAGTGTGAGTTTGGTTTTCAATAGTGCCAATTTGGTCTGACCTCAAAGCAGCCAAAGAGTAAAATTCTTGTTTGCATTCAAGATGTGGGGTGGATTTGTTTTCTTATCCCCTCATTGTAAAAACAGACAACCCCCCCCTGCTGTTCATTGCTGATAGCAGCAGTGACTCATCTTGGTTTCGTGCTTCGGCTACTCTGGAATTTCTGTGTGTGTATGCAGAAGCCCAGTGTGGTTTTCTGCTCCGTGGCAGGAAGGGCCAAGCATGGAAACAAAGCCAGCCAGAGTTCTCCTGGTTGCGCTCTAACGTTACACCAGGATTTAATTATGCGTTTAGTAGTCAGTAGAGATTTATCTCTGAGATAGAAGTTTACATTTAACTTTGGTACAAACAGATTGATTCCCCTTCCCTCCCCCCCCCCAGTTTGATTAGAAACCGCGGGAGTCTGAGTTTGCCTGTTTCCCAGACTGACGAAGGAAGGCCCTTTGCTGTGTGTAATAAAAGGTTAACCAAGAACCAGGTTTCTTAAACAAAGAGCAGTACATTCTGCTGTTCTGTTCTGCAGATTTCATTTGCTGCAATCCAACTTGCTTGTTTTGGGCATATCGGGCAACCCTCTCCATGGCTCTGATGGGCTTCCTGATGTCTTTTGTTCTTGCAGTATATGTGACCGTACTGCTTGCCAGACGGCAGCTTGTGTGCTTTTTAGCCCATATTTGTAACTTGTGCTCTGCATCTCTTCTCAGTATCCATCCTTGTCTTCCTGTGCTGCTCTTAATATGCATTATTAGTACATTTTTTTCCTCCCCAGTACTTGCATTTTTAACCTAGGTTGGTACACGGTCTAGGAGGTGGAAGGGAAGGGGGCTGTGTTACGCAGGGAGGCACCTGTAGCTGCCACCCACTCGATGCTGATCCATAATTACTGAGGTGTTGAAGAAGAACACAGTCGCCCTTGCATTCCCTGGCTTCCTTTCTCGCCTTTCAGACTGTTACTGAAATTGGAAAGTTCTGCCCCTCACTACCTGTGACATGCCTTGAATTTTGGAAGGCCGTGGTCTGAGTGAGTCCAAAGTCGTAACCACAAGGAGAAGGGATGCAGTCGAATGGGGAGAAGGGGTTGGTCTCAGAAGTGTAGCCCAGATAGTTGTTATTCTCTACCTAGAATCAGCTCCACTCAATTATTTTGTGACACAGCAGGATCTTGTGGTGTGGTGTCCAAGCACAGTAGTGAGGCTGACAGCTTTTGAGAGCCAGACAGATGATCTCTTTCCAGAGGAGACTACATCCTGTGACTTGGCTGATCTTGTCTGCAGGATATATAAAGACATGTGATTTTTAGGAGATTTTTTTTTTTTGGTGCATTGAGTCATATGATGCTGTTCTGGTTTGAGATGAGACTGTATTGCCCTTGTTTCACTTTGAATGTGAGGATATTAACTCAGGGCGCTTCCTTATTTTTTATAATGTTGATATTTGAGCAGGATATTGCATTCTGTTTTTTTTTTTTTTTCTCAAGAGTGCTTTCTGCTTTCACTAATAGAACAGACTGAGTTACTAAATAACACAGGGCTGACAGAATAAATATTTTTCCTCACTGGTCCCTATTTAAGTTTTGTTTTAGTGAAGGAGAAAATTTGCAAGGTTGAAAGTGAAGTAACATGTAGTAGCCATTGAGGGTATTCAGCTGTATGTAGAGCTACCAGAAAGAGCAGTTTAATTATCTGTACAGCTTCTGCTAGACAGAATTTGCACCCTTAAGGAAATATTTGCACTGTCTAGAATCATGTCTATTTTACTATAGGGAAAAAACTGTGATGTATCACTGGGCACTTCTCAACATGTGGTAAGTACAGAGTAGTTTACCCTGTGTAACTGCAGGAAAAATATATCATGAAGTAGCTGGTAGACAGTAAATCGGCAGCCTGCCTCACCTCCCAGTGCGTGGTCTGTGTAACCGTACCCCGAGGCTTTGTCTGTGCTGCCTTGTGACTAACTGAATTTGGGCACCTTGTTTTCTCCCGTGGTTTAGCAAGTTTGGTGCAGCTGGGACCGAGTCAAAAGCATGCCCTTTAAAACATTCAGCAATGCTGATGTGACTGGCCGTTCTTACTAACAGGTTTGTCTAGAAATGTGATTAAACAGTGTAAACCTTTGTCTTTCTACAGTTTATAAGCAGGCTGACATAAATTCAGTTCTTGCTTTGAACGTGTTTCTCACACAAGTTCTTCTGTTCGAGAATATTCAATAAGGAAAACAGCAGCCGCTCTTTGCTGGAAACAAGTAAACACAATTTATCTAAACTGTTAAAAGCATGGGCTGTTTAGCGTGGGATAAGTGTTTCAATTCACTTAGTTTTCCGTCTTTGGCAATGACTCTGTACCAGATGTACTGGAGAAGGATGTAACAGCACGTGTTATGAGCTGTTACGGAACAGCTTTCCCACAGATGGATCTTCTCAATGTGTCCTCTTCATCAACAGTCTCCTAAATGCAGTGTAAACTGTTCAGAGAAGGTACCTGTGCACATGTGGAGATGGCTGCAGCACCTCCTGCCTGGTGAAGACTGTTTGTGTGCCCAGTTGAGATAGGAATACATTGAGGTATGAATATATTGACCTTCTCTGTTAGCACTCCCTGGAATGGTGCTCCAGACGATCCCACGATATCGCAGCCGGTATCCGGCTGTTACCACAAACATGAGGGCAGCTGTTTTATGTAGGGTGATGGCAACTTGTTCACATGGTTAAGGTTGGAAAGACTCCAGTCTGTGTTTCCTGGTCCAAATTCTGACTGGGGCTGTGAATTATATTTGAAGTTACTATATTTGGTTACTTTAATTAAAATATTTTTATGTATGAAGAGTAACTTAATTTGAAGAATAATTAAAGAAATAATAACAATGAAGTATATGGAGCCCTTCAACCATTAAGTCACTCCTCAGCTGCATCAGAAAAATTGTTATTAGTTAGCTGCTCACAAGCTTTTGTGAAGCATTTGATATCCATTGAAAACCAGCTTGTGATCAGCGCTGGGGTTGGAATCAATGAGTGCCACACATTATACAGGCTGGAGCCCTTTTTCAGACTTGGCAGTGATGATGATTTAACAGTCACACAGCAAACTCCTCCCCAGGCCTGTTTGCTGTTCTTGCTCTAGTGATACTCTGTGTATTTGTCATCTCATTCTAGTGCCTTTTGACAGGAGATTTATTTCTGCTTTTATTCCCTTTGGGATGGTTGGAGCAATAACTGCAATAATGCCTGTAAACCCCTCTGATGCTGTTGTGGTCATTTTTAAATCCTGAAAGTAATATTTTTAAATATTGTTGGATCTTGTGTTTGTATCTTCTGGATTAAAACTTCATGCTTCTAGATAGGCTTAACCTTTCTATAAATAAAGCAGTTCAAAAGAATGCTTATGAAATCTTGAGTTGCCACATTTCCTTGCTGCTTTCGGGGCAGGAGACTGGATGTGAGATCATGGGAATTCACTGTTCTGCTTATGATGGCAGAGCTGGTTGGAGAAGGATGCCCTTGGTATTTGAATTGGTAGCTGAGCACTTGAAGAGAAGCCTCCTCTTTTAAAAAATATGGTGTGGCCTTCGACTTGGTGAGCTAAGCTGTTGCCCACCATGTTCTTGAGCTCTTTGCTGTTGGAATAGCCAGCTGCAATGTGTACTGGCCCATCATTTACTTATTCTATAAGAAACTTTCCTGTGTCTTCTAAGTTGCCTAGTCTAGTGGCATTAGTCTTTTAGCCTTGAAACAAGGTGGAAGAAAAGGAGGAAGATGGTGAGTTCAAAGCTGGGGGCAGCGGTAAAGTCACTGCTGTGGGTTTCTTCTGTTTCTTCATCTTTGTCACCGATGTTCCTTCCCTGTTTCTTTTACCCGAGATGTGTATGTTCTGGTGAGGTCCCCCCACTCAGGGGAGAAGGTGCAGTGAGGTGAAGGCTGGTGATCATAAAGAAATGTTTGGGATAACAGGATGAAATTAAGGTGTCCTTCTCAAAAGAGAGAGGAATGTAG
This sequence comes from Columba livia, assembly GCF_036013475.1. Taxonomy (NCBI): domain Eukaryota; kingdom Metazoa; phylum Chordata; class Aves; order Columbiformes; family Columbidae; genus Columba; species Columba livia. The sequence goes on from NC_088604.1 coordinate 16,884,584, forward strand.
AAATCTAGGAGGGGCTGGAAGGGAAGGAAATTCAGGAAAAAGGTTTGGGAAGAGCTGAGTTGGCTCTTGAAGCCCATGGGAAGTGGGTCTTGGACCGTAGTGAAGATAATGAGGAAGGAATGCCAGAAAGATTATTAAACTTGAACAAAGATTAGTCAAGTATATGCTTGCTGTGGCTCCCATCCACAGACTGCTGTACAGTTGGACTCCGTACAGTTCTGCATTTTGTTTAAAATAATGACAGTTCATCTTTCATTTTCAGTAAGCCATGACTATGGACTCATTTTTCAGTTCGTAAATTTTACAGAAAAAATTTGGTTTGAGTGTTGCCAATATGGTTTTTCCACATCTATCTGATACCTGAATTGGTTCACAGATTTATGTCTAGCAGCAGCATGTCTTAAGTCTTCAGTTATGTCTCAAGTAAAATTAAAAGCAAACAAATTTAGGAAGGGTAAGAGGAAATACAAACAAGTGCATTCTTGTTTCAGGGTTACAGGAACTAGGAGTGTCCTGTGTTTCATTTGTTACTTTAACAGAATCATCTTAGTCATCTTTACCAACTCAGTAAGTCTTGTTCTTACTACCCTTCCCATGTCTCTGTGGGGCATTTCCAGGAGGGTGTTTGTGTGCGTTGCAGTGGAGCAGGACTTCTGAAGTGCTCCTTGCCTACCAAATAAAAAAATATCTCATTTCTTTAGCAGACTTTTCAGTTTTCTTGCCATGAAACCGAGATTTTGTCTGGCTGTAGTGGCAGCTGCATCTTGCTCTTTGGCAGGACCTTCCCCTGGTTCTGGGCTGTATTTTGCAAGCAGAGGTGGAAGGGGGCAGGAGGAGTAATGTTTGCAGCTGGGTTGTGCCTCTTGGGCAGACCACCTTGTGCTTGACATGTTCTGGTGTTGGCAAGTCCCCAAGCAGCGCAGCGGTGGTACCACACCTCTCCTGATTCATGGCCCACATACCACATGAACCAACGTTTGCAATCCCACATATCAACATTGACCTTAATTGAGGGATCTGCTCTAGTGGAGTGTGTTGAAAGAATCTCAGGTTTAATTAAGAGTTGAGGACTAGACAGTGGGATGAGTTGGGGCTTTTTTCGGAATTTATTTTCCATACCCTCCTCTCTGGTGGTTCTGTATGAGGGCCATTACCAGACCATAAGTAATGAAAAGGCATGTTTTGGGGGTGTTTAGGGGTTTGCTCGCTGGGTGGCTCAGTGAACCAGCTGTGCAGCATGCAGCAGGCTAAGGATTCACGCGCTGTCTGACGTGCAGCAGCTGGGCACGGAATGGGGGCAAAAAACCCACAACATGATGGAAGTTGGTAGAAACTTACCTTTGCATATCACCCGAAACGCATGGTAATCGATTGCAGGTGCTCTCGACCTGTGGGCTGTAAACAGAAATCAGGAAATTGCAACTGTGCAGCCCTTTCTGTGTTGCTCAACGGCCAGGGAGCGGCAGCTGGGGAGGGAGAGCCTGGGGCGCTGCTGGGTGGCTGCTGCAGTAGGAGGCAGCCCTGTCACCCCTCCGTCACTTTGCCAGGAGGTCTGATCGGGGCCAAGAAGGCTCTGAGGGTCATCTTTACTTCTGCAGCTCCCTCACCTCCAGTGTACACAAGCACCTGTGTGCATATATGCTGGTGGTTATATCTCTCCACCCAACCCCTTGCAAAAGAAAAAGCAAGGTGCTTGCCTTGGCCCAAACCATGCCTGTTCTTAAGGGCTTTCTTGGGCTTTAGAGGGATGTATTTGGGGATAAATTATGGTACTGAGTGTCGGGTTAAAAAAAAAAAATCGGGAGCTATAGCAGTCTAGATTTCAAGTTGGCAGTCTCAGCTTGTTGCACAAGAGACAGTAAAACTCAGCTTACTAGTGGTGCTCCTTACTTAAAAGTCCAATAAAACACGTGAGGTTACTTAGCTGGGTGGTGTAAGGTGGTGATCAGGGGCTCTGGAGAAGTAGAAGGTTGTCTTTGCTGGTGAAAGCCCACTTTTGTAGCTATCCTGTCTGGTTTAGAAGCACAACTGGAAATGGGGGGTAAAAGAAGGAGTGGTGTGTTTTGTTTGTTTGTTTTTTAAATAAAGAATGACTGGATGAGCACTTCTGCTTCTTGTAACAAAACACAGCTGACTCCTCATTTGGTGCAGTGGAAAGAGTGAACACATCTGGCAGAGAAGGAAGATGGTCGTGTGGGGATAAGGGCCTTTATTTATGGCTGTAAATAGTAAATGAGTTGATGAGCACTCGTGGTAGCAAAGGTGGTTGTCAGGTGTGCTGCTGGGTGGTGGGTGCTCTGGAGAGGAGGCGTGTGGATGGGTGCTCCTGGAGAAGGGATGCCTGGCAAAGCAGCAGGAGACTTTAGCAGCAAGAGTCCAGCACTGTTTGCAGCCGGCATTGTGCACTTGTTAATGGTGGAAGCATCAGCAGAATATTGACCTGAATTTGCGTGCTGCTCCCCGCAGGGGTTCAGGCTGTTTCTCTCTCTCTGAACAAGTATTCATGTTCTGAGTTGGGAAATCAAAGGATTTTTGGGAAACCACGATATCTGGAGGTACCTAATATGAGGTGCCTCAGTTATTTCTGATTGATTATGCTACACAGGCATCTGTTTTCTGGCTACTGTTGGGCAGAAAGGTAATAAATGCAGTCCTGTTCTGGAATGAATTTGGTAGAAGTTTCCAAAATTAAATTACTTTCTTTCTCAGACTCAGATGGAGACCAGCAGGTGAGGAGGAGAGTGATTGCCTCCTGAAAACTGGGGACTTTCTCTCCCATTTATTTTCCAGGGGCAGCCAGGGAGGGCATTAGCTTTGCACAGCTGTGGCAGTAGAAGTGATGAGTTTGTTGCTCAAAAATTGCTATAAGAAGTGAACTAAATTGTTTGTTTGCATCTCTCAGATCATGCCTCGTCTCGCACTATGATTGCTACTTGCCTACACAAAATGCACCTTAATAGAAGTGTACAACAGTTACCCTAAAATTAGAGCAAACTGTGGTCTTGCCATTGAATTAAGAGGCTCTGTTTTGTGTGTGTATTGGTGGAGAGTCTCTTGAAACTAAAATGTTCGGTTTTGTTCTTCCAGATGCAGTTGAGTCCATGCTTTCCAACTACGACATCCTCTCTCAGTCGAGCATCCAGCAACACTCACTGAAGAAGAGGGACCTCCAGCCAGAGACGCATGTAGAGAGGCTCTTAAGCTTTTCAGCCCTGCAGAGGTAATTAAATCATAAGCAACGAAATAGCATATTTTCCTTCAGTTTGTGATGAATAATGCACAGTTCCAAACCCAGTAATACTATCTTGTATTCTGTCATGACTGGCCAGTTCTTCTCAGTTAGTGATCTCCATGGTTATATGACTTCAGAGAGGCTCAGATGAAACAGAAAAATAAGTTGCATTGTATTACTCTGCTGAGGTGGCAGTGATTTCAGATTTCTTTTGCTTTGCTCGTTACTTTTATGTAGATTACTTCCACTGATATGTTTGAATCCCACTTACACCTCTTTTGGCAATGTCGTACTTCTTGACTGTCCTCTGGTTCTTGAAAATCTCTGCCTTCCGTTTGGGGAGTGTGTGTGGTGTGTTGCCCAAGAGATTTACTGTATGTTTTTGTATGGAGGTTTAATCCTTTTCATACTGAGTGTAAATGTCCCATTCAATAGAACGTAGAAAAGAGCAGGCATGAAGGTTGTAGGGATTTTATTGTGAGTGTCAAAAAAGTGCCTTACAGGTATTTGAGTACTGAAATTGTGAATCTGAAATGGGGGAGCAGGGTGAGAAAGAATAATGTGGGGAATAACCTAATGAAATTTAACAAGGGAAAGTGTAGAGTCCTGCATCTGGGCAGGAACAACCCCAGGTTCCAGTATAGGTTGGGAAATTACATATTGGAGAGCAGTGTAGAGGGAAGGGACCTGGGGGTCCTGGTGGACAGCAGGATGACCACGAGCCAGCACTGTGCCCTTGTGGCCAGGAAGGCCAACGGCATCCTGGGGTATATTAGAAGGGGGGTGGCTAGTAGGTCGGGAGAGGTCCTCCTTCCCCTCTACTCCGCCCTGGTGAGACCACATCTGGAATATTGTGTCCCGTTCTGGGCCCCTCAGTTCCAGAAGGACAGGGAACTGCTGGAGAGGGTCCAGCGTAGGGCAGCGAAGATGATTAAGGGAGTGGAGCACCTCCCTTATGAGGAAAGGCTGAGGGAGCTGGGGCTCTTTAGTTTGGAGAAGAGGAGACTGAGGGGTGACCTCATTAATGTTTATAAATATATAAAGGGTGAGTGCCATGAGGATGGAGCCAGGCTCTTCTCGGTGGCCAACAATGATAGGACAAGGGGTAATGGGATCAAGCTGGAACACAAGAGGTTCCGCTTAAATTTGAGAAAAAACTTCTTCTCAGTGAGGGTGACAGACACTGGAACAGGCTGCCCAGGGGGGTTGTGGAGTCTCCTTCTCTGGAGACATTCAAAACCCGCCTGGACATGTTCCTGTGTGACCTCACCTAGGCGTTCCTGCTCCAGCAGGGGGATTGGACTAGATGATCTTTTGAGGTCCCTTCCAATCCCAAACATACTGGAATACTGTGATACTGTGAACAAGTGTAGGGTGATTTTTGTTCATCTGACATCTTTGTCTGCTGTGGTCTCATGTGTCTTCCCCATCTGTCATCCACAACTACAGCTGTCATGCAAGTTGTTGGGCATGTTTTTTTAATCCCTAAATGTTTGGAGGGGGTGATTTGTAAATATAAAAGGTTAATGGGATCAAATGTCTGTCTGTCCCTGCTTTGCACTGCATCATATACCCTAACTTTATGGTGAGGTTGCAATACTGCCAGTGATAATTACAGAATAATTGTAGAGTGGCATAGCAAAAATCTTTGACCCAAAGCCCACATAAACCAAGAGCACATGAGGCTCCTTCCAGAGAAGATTCTTTACTTACTTCTTGGGATAGTCTTCAGGTTTTGTGATGATATATCATAAAAATCTACAAAGTTCAGATGTCTGTTTATGGTCTTCTGACTGTATTATTTCAGAAAATAAGAACCTTAAGGTAATTTAATTTAAAATAGATGAACAAGTTCCTTGGTCTGATTTTCGTCAGAGTTACCAGTTACTGGTTTTGCTTTACTGCAAAGGTGCATCATGAGCAAACTGTGACTGTTTTGGATTTTGGGGTTTATTTTCTACTTTTTAAGTTAAACATTTTTTACTCTGAAAATATTTACAGTTATGAATTACACAGTATGTGTTTTTGTAGCCTGCTTATCAGAATTAATGCTTTCTAAATTATTTTGGACTATCAGTAAAATGGAGGCTGGATGTATCTGTTACGTGCATACTTTGCTTAAAAGTAAATGGAAGTAAATTCTTTTACAGGCACTTTAAATTGTACTTAACTGCAACTGCTGAACACTTTTCAGAAAAATTTCAAGCATTAATTGTGGATGGTGAAGGCAAGGAAAAGGAGTATCGTGTTCAATGGCAGGACTTTTTCACTGGACATGTCGTTGGTTAGTATGGACTAGACTGTGTCAGTGCTGAGAAATCACAGCTTTGCACGAGTCTCTTGGCCAAAGTAAATGGTGTATTGTCCTCATTTTTATCAAATAAACAAATACACTTGATTCTCATGCCCCTTGGGTTTTCTGGTTTTGTTTTTGTGGAATTCTTGTGATGGGTTTTGGGGGATTTCTTTTTTTGGTTTGATGGCTGTTTGGGTTTTTTTGAGCTATTGCACCAAGGTTCTAAGATAGGACTCTTCTGTTTAATTTGGCAGAACACAAAGGTATAATTTACTCAAGCGGCAGCTTGTGACGTTTGGGTTTTTTTTTTTTTGTTGTTTAAATAATGATGGTGGCTTTAATTCCAACTGGAATGTAGGACTTGAATGTTCCTTGTCCCAGAACACACAGCTCGGATATTATAGTTAGTGGTGATACCGTATTGCCCAAATTGTATTAAGACTTTTAGATGGTTGTTTGCAGAGTACTTTTCTTTACAGAAGGGATCTCTTGCTCCACTTTAGTCCAACACTGATGCTTTTGCTAAGTTGTTCTGAATTTTACACAGCCTTTGTGATGTGATGAAAGTCTTTTCCACTGGAATGCAACACCTTCTGCAAAATCATCAATGAATTCTGAGGCTTGATGACTATGACCATTGAGAAGTTAAGGTGGGGGGAGTGCTAGTTCATTTCACTTTTTCTTTGGACGGGACAGTATAGTGTTCTTAGGGACTGAGGAAGGTAATCTAGCTTGAAGATTAAAAGCAGTTAAAAAGACCCCAAACAAACAGCATCTTTGTGGAAGTGGATGCAAATAAAGCTGAATTAATTTATTTTTCCTTGCTTATGTTAAAGGAGAGCATAATTCCAAGGTTGTGGCACATATTGGGAATGAGGACTTTACAGTAAGAATCAATACTGATGGAGAAGAATACAATATAGAGGTACGCTTTGCTGTTGAAAGCAATATTCAAACAATCATCTCTTTTCCCTGTGAGTATTTCTCTTTCTAGCTAGTCACATTGACAGCTCTGTAGCTCAGAATAGACTTGGTGGTGGTGGTTTTGGTGTGAGTAGGGAGGAGGTAGAGAAATGTGAAACCAATTTGACTTTTGCAAGTGTTGAGTTTTATTAGCGAATGACATTCTCTGATATTTGCATGTTTTAGATACATCATGGAGAAGGTATGCTTTAAACAGGCAAGGGTTTTAGAAACAGAAATGGTATAATGTTAGTAATTAGTGTTGATCATATCCTCTAGAATAACAAACTGTGCTGCCATCTGATCAGAGCTGAGGTCTGTTGAGCTTTCTGAAATTTTGGCTGTGTCTACGTCTTGGAATTTTTCCCATTCTTAGAGCTTTATTTCAAAATCTGGTATCTTTCTCTGCTTCCTTGTTTCTGTTTTTCACTGTTTTCATTGCTTGTGTTATCTTAACTATTGGTTTAAAAGAAATATTCAGCAAGTATATAATTAGAGACTATCCTAATGAGTTGTTCAGTGCAGTATATTCCCAGGCACAAGCTGTATTAGAATAGCTGAATAATAGTAATTACAGCTGAGTGTTATATGGATATTGCAATTGTCTTCAAAACCAAGAATATGCAGAATTATGGGTAAACCGGAGACATCCAGTCATGGTAAAGTATGAAAATGTGGTTGGAATACCCAAACTGCAGTGCTTGTGTTTTGCCTTAAGAGCAGATAGTAGCCATTTGGTTGTGGTTTAAAGCATTTTTGTGTTTGTGGTCTGAAGCAATGTAAGCACATCTCAGTTCCCCAGGCCGCCAGCCCCTTAGCTCCTCGCTGACTGTGTCTGTACAGCTAAAAAAGAACGGGCAGTGGCTCGGAGGCTCCAGCTTGCCCGCACTGCTGAGCTGTTGGCATCCCAGGGTCAGCTTTGGCCCCACACCAGCCCTGGATCAGATAATGCCCGTGTGCAGGCAGAGACCGTGTATGCCATAGACCGTTCCCAAAAGGCAGCACGGACAAAGCCTCTCGGTCATTGCCTTCCTTTGCTTTCACAGTCCTCTTGCAATGTTCAGAAAGGCTGTGGACCTTCGTATAAACCCCTGGTTCCTCACGCCTTGACCTAGGACGCAAAACATGTGCCCTCAGTTTCCCAGTGTAGACACAGGGCTGCAGCACCAGCATAGCCTTTGCGTTGCAGGACCTTTTTGCCGTGAACAAAAAGCACAGTACGCTAAATAATAGCATTGGATAAAAAAAAAAAAATCATCAGTATGCATCTTCTGTGGGAATTCGGAAAACTGTGTGACTTCGTGGTTTTCTTGTTTTCTTTGCTTTTGGAGAAATTTTCATGCTTATAAGTGACTTGTGTAGCTGTTGAATGTTGAAGAGCCTGCCTTCTGCTGTGAAGACTGCATTCTGCTGTGCACTTAGATATCGTGTGTTACCTGCCAGCTCCTGTGCATTTGTTAGCATCGCCTAAGCATCTCCTCCCTGGCTGTGCCTGTCTTCAGACTGTTATGGAGGGAGTGGAGAAGCCTGAGGTGCTTCCTCCCCTTGCTCGTGGTCTGGAAAGGAAGAAAAATTCTGTCTCTTCTACAGCCTTGTCAGGTGGCGGCTGCTGCTCTGTTGAGATTATTTTAGTGTTTTGGATGCCTGTGCAGCATGAAAGAATTGAAATAATTTGGCTTTCTCAGGGATGTTGTTGTATCAGTATTGCTGTGGGTGAAATTATTGTGGTCTAAGGTATTTGTGTGTGTACACATAGAACTGGAGATTGGGTGCTAATAAATATAATTTTTTACTTATATAGGCTTAGGTCTTTGCATTCACTGTGTTCCTATCTAATTGCATTTCTGTTTTGTGCTGTCAGCCACTGTGGAGATTTGTAGATGATGTGCAAGATGAAAGACTACTAGTCTACAGATCTGAAGATATTAAAGATGTCTCACGATTGCAGTCCCCCAAAGTGTGTGGTTATTTAAAGCTGAATGAAGAAGAACTGTTGCCAAAAGGACTGGAAGAGAGGACACAAAATGAAGGTGAGTGTTGTCTGTACTTAGGGAGAGCAGCATATTTGAAATGAATAATTTTGGTTGGAAGAGACCCTCAAGGTCATTGAGTCCAACAGTTAACCCAACACTGGCACTAAACCATGTCCCGGAGAACCTTATCTACATATCTTTTAAACCTCTCCAGGGGTGGTGACTCTGCCACTTCCCTGGGTAGCCTGTTCCAATGCCTCTCAACCCTTTCTGTGAACAGTTTTTTCCTAATATCCAATCTGAACCTTCCCTGGCAAAACTTGAGGCCGTTTCCTCTCATTCTGTCACTTGCTACTAGGGAAAAGAGACCAACACCCTCCATGCTACAACCTCCTTTCAGGTAGTTGTAGACAGCAATAAGGTCTCCCCTCAACCTTCTTTTCTCCAGACTAAACAGCTCCAAGTTCCCTCAGCTGCTCCTCATAAGACTTGTGCTCCAGACCCTTCAGCAGCTTCATTGCCCTTCTCTGAACTTGAATAACTGTTGAATAACTCAATTTTGCTACTATACATTCCTTTCTTTACAGTATGTTTGAGGACCATTATGAAGACAAAATTTAAGAATAGTTATTATAAAAACATACAACAACAAACCCCCAAAACTAAACATCTCCATTCTCCCCCGAAAAATTCAACTAAACTCTTGTTCATGTTTTAGATAAGGATAATAGACACAGCAGTGGCAGTTTTACAGAATGTGTATTTAATTATATTTAAAATGTTCACATTAGCAAGCGTCCATCGGAAGAAAAGAGCTGTTACAGAGAACTCTAAAAACACGTGCAAGATGTTGGTAGTGGCAGATCATCGTTTTTTCAAGTATATGGGCCGTGGGGAAGAAAGTACTACTATAAACTATTTGGTAAGTAAATATAGTCTGTTACAATTTACTGAAGTAAATGGAGTAAAAAAATAAGAGTGATTGAGTACTTAAAACAACAGATTATACTACTTTTCTACATCATATGTATTTACTTCATGGTTGTGTATGCTTTTAACCTGGAGAAGTGTTAAATCATGCTTTAAAAGTATTTTTCTAATGGTGATACTGTAGTTAAGTAGCCTTCAAGTTTCATTTATAAACCAATCCCTCCCCTTCATGTACTTCTTGTGGCTGTGCTATTTTCTGCCTAAGAAATTTGTTTCTTCCAGTCAGAGCTTTAGAATCTCCTGGATTTTGAGTTCTACTCCAAATGATCCAAGCATCTTTAAAGTTCAAGCATTTTTAAAGCTCATGTGAGAAGCAAAAGCAACTTGTATAGGGTTTTGGGTTTGTGTGAGGTTGGTTTGTTTGTTTGTTTTCCCCAAATTCTTCCAGGATTCTCTGTCCAGAACAATAAAGTTGAAGCAGGCGCTGTAAACAATTTGTTTGGTTGTACATGGATGTTGTGGTTAACTCTGGCAGGCAGCTCAGCCCCACACAGCCACTCGCCCACTCCTCCCCGGTAGACTGGGGGAGAGAATCAGGAGGGTAAAGGTGAGACAGCTCATGGGTTGAGGTGAAAACGGTTTAATAGGTAAAGCAAAATAAGGAATTAATTCTCTGCTTCCCATGAGCAGGCAGGTGTTCAGCCATCCTCAGGAAAGCAGGGCTCTATCACATGTACTGGTTACAAGCCAAAACCAGTACAATGGGGTTCTCTACCTGACAAGTTTTTGTGAAATAAAACACCTGTCCACAGCCTTTCAGCAGCAGTGGAGACTGTAGGTTTGGAGATTCAAGATAAAACCAAATGAAACTGATTTTGGAGGCCTGTTGTTTATCATGAGTCTTTTTCTGAGCCTGAATCTTTGACATGCCAATCACTCCCTTCTGCCTTTGGCTTTTTGACCTTTCTGTCCCCAGAAATGTTTACACTCCCCAGGTAACAGAGCCTCAATTCCTGCATTAGCAGAGATGCTCTTATCTCTGCGTGTGACACAGGACTCTTCCAGGCTCACCTACCCTTGTGTTTCCTGGGTAGATGTGTACTGTAAACAGCACAGTGGCTGGAAAACTAAAGCATAAACTACTACCCATGGGTTCTGAATGTCACTTTCCATTGTGAGCAAGTTTGATGGTTTATATTTAGCAGAAGGTGATTTTTAAGATGATGAGAACAGCTTGAAAAGGGAGGTGTTGATAGTGAGCACTGAAGAGAGACACTCTGGAACCTTGTGGTTGAACCATAATGAGGAAAATAATAGGTTTTTGGCTGCAAGAGGGAAGCAGGCTCAGGGGTCAGTTAAGCTAGTTAAGCATCAGTAAAAACAACTCCCTCCTCTACCCTTCCCCTCAAAGGAACCTGGAAAACTAGTGTATGAACAAAGCATTTCCCCAAATGTCTTGTTCTTAATATTACCGTTCTTCTACTACACAAATGAAAGTGATAAATGGGGAAGCTTGTACTGCTTTTTTATGACGGAAAATTTTCGGAGATATTTGATAACTCTCTTTGGATCCACGTGCTGTTGTTTTTGGATCGGTGAGTACGTCTGTTATGTTATGTGAGGTTCAGTTTTAATTTGAAGTGAATGTTTCTAGATAAGTATGTCGCAGCTTCTCTGAGTGTCTTGAACTTAATTACATGAAAGCTTGGAACTAAATAGCTTATTTTTGTTTCTACGTAGATTGAATTGATAGACAGAGTAGATGACATCTACCGAAATACTTCCTGGGACAATGGAGCCTTCAATGGGTACGGCATACAGATAGAGCAGGTATTTGCTGAACTATGCAAAGCATTTTTAATTTAAAGGATAAGAACATGTTTTGGATGTTAAGGTTTCTGATTATTTTGTCTGGATTAGAGCTAAAATAATCAAATCCCACATTATTAACTCTAACCAGGAGCAGGGTGAAATAGCATCTTTCCAGAGGTGGTGGTAATGATTTGACACAGTGTACCCATTTTCAGTTCATTGCAACTTTTGAGATGGGAGTTTGCAGGAAGAATCTTTCTATATTAACTTCAATTTAAAGGTGTTTTTTCCAGAATGTGAGCAATTCTTGTTTCTCTCAGACATACTGTTATGCACATATTTAATGTGTGTGTCTGTGACTGGTGCTTAGCTTACAAAGCCTGAGTGGATTCCGAACACAGATGAAAAAAGCACAAATCCTGCCTGAAAAGCTTTAATAACTCCCCTTAGACATCACAACGTCATGATAGTGTAGAGGTGGGTATAGGGTGACCACAGGAGGTGCAGTGACTACAATTTATATGATGGCTCCTCAAAGTTAGTGCACAGAATCCGGGAAAGGTCATTAAAAGGAAGAGGAATCCTTTGGCTTGGAGTACTGCAAGAGCTGTGATGTGGAGCATGGGGTCTCATGGTACAAGCTAGAGGCCCTTTCCTGGAAAAAGGTCTGCAGGAACAGGACAGAGGATTATTTGGGCAGGGAGGGCAGAGAACACGATGCACTAGTTCTAGGTTACTGGAAAAGTAACAATCCTTTAAATATGTTTTGGTTAGCTAGAACTCTGAAATGGTTTGGTGTTGTCTATACAAGGAGTATATCCTGGTTGTGTTTGGATAGTCTTTTTTGGTAGAGTAACATGCATCTCAAAACAGAATATTACATAGAAAACTGTTGATGTTGCTCTGTAAAATGGGTTGTGTAGTTGCCTGTGTGTAGTCAGTGTATCTTAACTAGCAAAGGCTGAAAAGTTAATATTGGAAGTATGCTGAGTCTGAATTTTTCTTCTTGTGAATCTGTTGAGACATTTAAGATTACATTGAAAGCTTTTCTGTAGCTGTAAAATTGATAAAAATATATCTACATTGTTGTTGCCCTTTTTGAAATGTAGATTCTCATCCACAATGAGCCACATACTGTAAAACCTGGAGAAAAGCATTACAATATGGCAAAAAGTTACCCAGATGATAAGAAAGATGCCTGGGATGTGAAAATGCTGCTAGAGGTAGGTTGTAACCCTTGAAAAATCGCGGGTGTTACAGAGAGTTACTCATTCTGCTGCTCTGTAGTAACAGATGAAACTCCTCTGCTTCCTTTGCGAGACGTGTAGATGTTATACAAAGTCAAACTGGCTGATATTCCCTGTAGCCCATGGTAAAGGGCTCCATTGCATAACTACAGAGCACACACCAATTAGAATTATTAATATGTGGCCTGAGTCAGAAAGGCAGTTCTGATATGTCTGACCCTGAGACTGGCTGCCTGGTGACCTCATCAAATTATAGCACTTGGTTTTCCCCACTCTGTGAAAAGGGGAGATGAATAGACAAGTTACGTAAATGAATGCATACAGTGTACTCGAGTATTCATTTAATTTTCTACAGCTCTGTGGGACAGCTAACCAGCTGCATTTTCTGACTTAACCAGATCTAGAAGATGCTTATCTGGCTCATTAGATAGACATTCTTATCTATAGACTTGTAACATGCACTGTGAAGTGTCTTAGAAAGATTTGACCTTTTTTTTTTTTTTTCTTTAAAGCAATTTAGCTTTGACATTGCTGAGAAAGCAGCTCACGTGTGCCTTGCTCATCTCTTCACGTATCAAGATTTTGACATGGGAACACTTGGACTGGCCTATGTTGGCTCTCCTAGACCTAACAGCCATGGTGGCATTTGTCCTAAAGGCAAGGCTTCTTTTTCTTCTGTCCCAGTTGTGGGTTGAAAGCTAATTTTTGTTACTTGTGTTTAATCATCTTCTCCAGCTTTCATGGAGCATGATGTGTTTTTGCCTAGACTCTAGTCTTTGTTTTTTGGGTAGAATAGATGGGCATTTTCTTGGCTGGAGCTGGAAAAAGAAGGGAGGGAAGGATAAAAGTCACTAAGCTCTCTGCTGTGAACGAGCTGGCTGAAGCAAGCCCTAGACCAAGGGCTGCTTTGTGTGGGTGCATCTTGCAGCGGTTCTGGAATGGCACACGCTTTTTTCTTGGGAATTTCTTATGTCTTCCCCTTTATTGTGATATGTGAGCTGCTGGTGCTGAGCTTGAAAGATTCCCCACTCCAAAAACTTGCAAATGGCAGGGTCTTACTGGTGAGCCTGTGAGAACAGTAAAGCTGTTTGTTTCCCCAAGCAAGGATTCTTCTCTCCCTTAAAAAGATATGAAACCCAGAAAAATATTTGTCAGTTTTTATTTTACTTTCTCACTTCTATAGCTTATTATAGTCAAATTGCAAAGAAGGACATCTATCTGAACAGTGGCTTAACCAGCACCAAGAACTATGGGAAGACCATCCTCACAAAGGTAGGAGAGTTTCCTCCTCTGCAGAGCGTGAACTTTCTGTGTACATGTGTGTGTGGTGGTGTTGTGTGCCCCTGGACTGCTCATTCAGATTGCTCCTGTGTGCCTCTGCATTGTGACAAGCTCCCGGGTTTGCTCGGAAACAAACTGCTGGTTTCCCACTTGAGTCACAACCCTGGGGACAAGGATGTGGGTCACAAAACCATTGTTTTTGTTCTTGCTGGCAAGGGGAGTTGCCACTGAATGGAACTCAAGGTTGAATTCACTGCACAACGGGAATGAGGAAACATAGCTAGTGTCTAGTAGGAGCTGTAGTTGTCCACATATAAACAGGATTTTGATATCTAAAGATGAGTTTAAATGTACTTTGCTTGAAAAAGAAAACAAAAGAAAACCAACCTCATCAGACAAACCAAAAACAAACCCCTGAACAGAACAAGCAGTATTATACAACGAGTAGCCTTATAGTAAGAATAAAATTACTCTGCTGCTTCAAAGAAGAAAAAAAGTAATGTGTTTGCTATTGCATACACCTCCAACATGTGGATGGACGATTGCATATGCTTGGTCTGTTCCAATTGCAAGATAAAGCGGGGAAAGTAGGAGGTTTAGTTTAAGCTTTTTAATGGAATTCATCTGCCCTGATTTTTCTGTGTGTCCTGAATAAGCAGAGCAGAGAACAGTATAATAGGCAGGGCTTATTACTGCTAATACTAAGTGTAATGTAAATTGATGCTGTCTGGATTTTTTTTTTTCATGCTTGATGAGATAGTAAATACATAAGGGCCTGAATATGAGCTTTGTCTCAATAGATACCAAGGCAGTGCATGTGTTTGCATCTACCAAATCTTTGCAGTTGGGCATATTTCTCTTTTGCTGACTTCTGCTGACTTCTCAGCTGTGCTTTTCTGTAGCCTGACAATAAAGGGAATTCATAATTGATGTGTGGGCTAAAACTTGGCACAGAAGCTGTCAAGAAGCTAGGAAAAAAGACAGTGAAGCTTTGTGTAGAGGGATGTTGACAAAGAACTCAAGCCGTTGCCATGCTATTTGCATTTGTTGTTCAGTCTCCAAGCTGGAGTTCTGCCTTGGATTACAAAAGAAATGGAATTTGCTGTCTTCCAGTGGCAGGCGCAGAGCTTGGGATGAGGCAGCAGGAACATTGCAGATTGATTTCACAGGGAAAGTGATGCATGGTGTCCACTTGGGTTGAAACAAAGAAAAAACCTTAAACCCCTTCCCCAAATTAAACATGGTGAAGCACAAAAGTGCTTCTGGGCAGCTCTCCTGTCTCTGGCTCTCACATTAGCTGTGCCTGCACTGGGCACCGCTGCTGCTCCTTGCAGTGCTTGGTTCTTCCCCTGCACAGCACCAGAAAAGACAGTTGGCTCATCAAACGTCATTCTCTCTGTCATGAACTGCTCGGTTCCTCGTGGTTAACTCTTATTCCAGTTTTATTTGTGGCTGTCACCTTGTGAGTGCGACAGCAGCTGCTGAGCAAGGCGCTGTGGGCAGGCACGCAGGGAGGCAAAGCCCGTTCAGGATCCACAGCACAGAGAGTCCTATCTTGCATAATGATGTTGGAAATCCATCCCTGTTGGGCCACAGCTGTACATGTCTTTCCTAGTAATAATGCAACAGAAGAGCTTAGTCAGCACTCTAATGTCATAATCCGTTTAGAAGAAATAATTCTAGTGGTAAGATATGGTAAACAAGAGATTGGCTAATTGTAGTTGCTTGTTTTTGTTTGGGTTGTTTTTTGTTTCAACTTTTTATGCCTTCCGGCTATTTAAAAGCAAATTTTGATGTTTTAGGTATCTACATTGTATTGAAAACAAGATTGAATCGGTATTCTGGGACAGCATTTTGCCTTCAGCAGTGGTTTAGTATTCAGACCTAGTCCTGAAACTTGCCTGTGGTAAAGGACTGTGATTTGATTTGCCTTCAGTTCCTTTCTTCTTTTAAAAAAAAATATTGTTCATAGGGAAATCCCTTTCCATCTCAGTGTATCTTAGAATTGCTGGTGGCCTGGAAGTAGCTGGGATCTCCTGTCCTGTCGTCCTCGGTCTAACTTTTTTCATCATTGCTTTTTTCATGTTCAAAAAAGGAGGCTGACCTGGTTACAACGCATGAACTCGGACATAACTTTGGAGCAGAGCATGATCCTGATAGTCTGCCGGAATGTGCCCCCACTGAAGACCAGGGAGGGAAATACGTTATGTATCCAATTGCTGTCAGTGGAGATCATGAAAACAACAAGGTATAGTTGCATAGTTTTCTGTCCAGGTTTGTGCTATGGTCAGTGACCCTTTGCATGGAAAGTCTATTTAGTTAATGATTCCTGTAGCTTGAAAAGGTCAGGAATGTAATGGATTAGCCATAAGAAGAAAACATAACTGGCATGCTGTTGGGTTCTCTGCAAGATAAACTCATATTTGAATCCTGCTTGTCACCTGGAGTTCATGGCATGTCCAGGTGCTTTTTTAATTAGTCGTTGTAATGAGCTCTGGCCACACATTCGTTAAAGCAAGTCATCAGCAAGAGGCAAATACATGTCGTTCAGTACCAGGCAGTGTTGGGGTGGTTGGGAGCTGTTAGAGTTGGGAGGGGCTGCCAGGTGCCATGGCTGTGGTGCTCCCAGCAGCTGGCACTGGCAGCGGGCACTTGGGGTTGTGCTTGTTCTGATGAGAAATCGAGATCATCAGGGGTATGTCTGGTGTGCAGTCTGGTCTGACTTGTGGTTCCTGCCTGGCCCTGCTGCCGAGCAGCAGTGTGGGCTCTCCCCATTGCTACAACTTCTCAGCCCTTCCCGGGGACGGTTGCTGCTGCTCCTGCGGCTGTGGGAAAGCTGGAGTTGGCTCTGTGACCCTGAACCAGACTGCATGTGGGTGTCCCTGCATTGTCACCTCGTACTGTCCTTTACGGACCCAATCATTACTTTCCCATCTTAGAATTTTTCCAAGGTATGGAGCTGGCAGTACAGAGGGAATGACTAATTTCTGAGACACCAGAATTTGGAGGAGAAAGGAGGTTGAGACTGTTTTAGGTGCCTTGTTGGCAGAAAGGCTCATTCCTCAGTGCTGCTCTTTCCTCTCGTGATTCTCTAGATGTTCTCAAGCTGCAGCAAAAAATCCATCCATAGGACCATAGAGATCAAGGCCCAGGAGTGCTTCAAAGAGCGCAACAACAAAGTGTGCGGGAACTCCAGGGTGGATGAAGGGGAGGAATGCGATCCTGGCCTCTTGTACCAGCAGGCTGATCCCTGCTGCTCCGCAGACTGTAAGCTGAAAGATGGTGCCAAGTGCAGGTAAGGGGACACAAGCTGCAACTTCTCTTACACAAGAAAGAAAAATGGGCCAGGCTGAAAGCCCCTATTGCCACCTGCAGTGTCACAGACCTACCTGTTCCTTGGCTTTAAGGCTAAACATGGGAGCTGAAGACAATAAAGGATTTCAGCAAAGGCTGCTATGTGCATGCACTGTTTGCGTACATTAACTTTTATAGCATTCTGTTACTTTTTCTGGGAGGTGCCAAGAGCTACAGGATTGAAAGTGGTGGTTGTTTTTATATTTAAGAGCACAATGACGCACTCAATATTAAAAATGTCCTGTGCAAATACAATTTTCTGCTTGCATTGCAAGGTTGCTTTAAACTGGAATCACATACTGGTATTTTCAAGAGTGCTGCAAAATGTGTTTGAGCAGACAACACAGTGACTGCACTGAATGAGTTCTCTTTCTGTTCTTGATCTTTGCGGTGTTCCTGGTACTGTTGCAATGTGATGTCCAGCCTGGTTTTTCAGAGTTCAGCTCTCCCCACCGTGTGGCAGTAGAGGGGTTGTGCAACCCGAAGAATTTTTAAAATTCTTTAATGACCGTGTTTGTGTGAAGGGTCTCGCATTACATGCAGAACAGAGACAAAGAGAGTGCAGAATAAAGAGTAGTAAACAGAGAAAAGATGTGTGGGGAAGAAAACAGTGGAAGATCTTCTCCGAAGTTGCACAGCAAGTGACAAGGGGATCCAGGTGCCTTGAATAAATGTAAAGATCCTGTGTTTTATCTCAATACGTTGTACTTGCTACATGCTTTTACCTTTGGGAAATGAAGAGTGAGTGGGTGTGTAGAAAGGTGGCTGTGGGAGGGGGCGGAGAGGGCAATGGTTTTGAATCAGTGAGTCAATCTCCAAGAAGCAGTGCTTCTTTTTCCAATAAATGTGTTTTTGCTAGCCTTGTCATACTCGTACTTCTTTAAAAAAAAAATTCTTTAATAGTTCTTCCTTTCATTTTGATCTTTCCACAGTGATCGGAACAGTCCCTGCTGTAAAGGCTGCCAGTTTGAAAGTGCGCAGAAGAAATGCCAGGAAGCCATAAATGCCACTTGCAAAGGAGAGTCTTTTTGCACCGGTAGGACACGGTTCTGTCCCCTTTACGTCAGCCAGTCAAGCGCTTCAGGCTCAGTGGCCTGTTCAATCTGCTTTCAAACTAGTGCCCTTTATTCATCCGGTACATGTAATTTTAGAGACCAGTTAAGCATCACGAAATTGCCCTATAATGAGTTTCATTGTAGTTCAGGAGTCACTTGGTGATCTACTGCCCAGTAGAACATGAAAAATGTTGATTTTTTTTTTTAATAGTTTTTTTTTTTTCCCCTCTTTCTTTCCCTTAAAAAAAGAAAAAGCAGAACAGGGCATGTCACTGTGAGGGAACAAGAATGAGCTGAATCTTGCCATAGAAAGGGTGAAATTACTGCAATTCCCCTTCACTCCCCCACTTGTTTGCTTCCTCCTCCTAATCTTTCCTGGAGGCAGAGTCAAGTCAGAGCTGCTGCTGCTTTGCTGCTGGTGCCCCCAGGCTCTGCTGCCTGCTCCTTGGTCACCTCAGCACCTCAGTTATTGAAAGCCTCCAAAGCCACTGCTGCCTCTGGGAGGAGCTGGCAGGCAGCCTGCAGATGAATGCCAAGAACAAGCTATTGGGGCTCCCCTGGATGAGTCTGGATGGCCTTTATTGCCCTTTTTCCTTCTGCCCTTCACTCTGACACAGTTCTCCCACCCCATTGACCTCCATCTGCAGGGAACAGCAGTGAGTGCCCTCCTCCAGGGAATGCTCCAGACGACACAGTCTGTGTGGACATGGGGAAGTGCAAGGATGGGGAGTGCGTCCCTTTCTGCGAGAGGGAGAAGAACCTCCGGTCGTGTGCGTGCAACGGTGGGTGACGTGGGACTGAACTGAAATGCATTGCTTCAGCTCTGCTCCTCGCAGAGTGCTGGCCTCGCTGTAGGGTTGCCTGTTGGAAGGAAGAGTTTCTGGTTGTTGAAGAAGTTTAAACTGTTGTTTTTTCAGGACTGGTGTTTTCTGTCTGGCACCTCAGTGAAAGGGGAGGGCAATCTCCCGCCTTCCATCTCCTCTACTGCAGGCAGATGGGAGGGGAAGTCTGGCTGTTCTCTGATTACAAAGAGATCCAAACCAACCTCTGGACTGGGCATCTGGCAGAGGAGTGGTGGCCTCCAGCAACAAGTGGTTAAAGAGATTTCAAAGAGGTTAAGGTGTCATGAAAACACAGGATCCCTGAGTCTGGTCCCCTGGTACTGCAAACCCGTCTGTCATATATTTCTATCAAAGCCTGGTTGTTCACTTGCTCTCATCCCTGCTCTTGAATCTGGTAAAGCCACTGGGACCAGGAGGAAAGCTCCACAGGACAGCACAGGGAACTGCTCTGACCCCCACCATTTGAGGTGAGGGCATAGCCAAGGAGAGGGGTGCCTAGAGGACCCAAGTCCAAGAAATATTTAAATCTGTGTCTTGGATGTGTTTGGAACCTCTTCTCCTACCTGTTGATTCCTGTGGTGTTGAGGCATCAGCCTGGAGAGCTTGGTCCCACTGTGTCCCCTCGTGTGGCTCAGGGCATCTGACAGAGTCTCAGGCTTGGTCATCACAGTGCCTGAAACCAGCAACTTGCACAGTGCTGCCTTCCCCAGGGGGAAGCTGGGCAGGAACACGGCCAGCCAGGGGACACGTGGGGCTTTGCGTCCGCCTGGTTATGGGTTGCAGGTGACTCTTGGTGCTGCGAGGAATGAGTTTGTGGCTTTGTTATTCATCCCTGAAGGGGTTTAAAAGATGTGGAGATGAGGTTCTTAGGGACATCGTTTAATGGCAGTGTTGGGTTAACAGTTGGAGCTGATGATCTTGAGAATCTCTTCCAACCAAAATTATTCTAAATTACAGAAACAGATAATTCCTGCAAGGTGTGCTGCCGGGACGAGCAGGATAGGTGCATCCCGTATGTCGATGCTAATGACCAGTTCCTGTTCCTGCGGAAGGGGAAGCCTTGCACCGTGGGCTTCTGTGATACAAACGTAAGTTTTCCCGGAAGTCAGCGTGCTGCATGCTCTACTGCTGTGGCGGGATGTTTGAGGCCTCTGTGACGAGGGCTGCGCTGGTAGAGAGAAGCCAAAGCTTAACATGCTGCTGAGCAGGGTGATACTGTGTAAGTGCCTCTCCACGGGGTAAATATTAATGGGTGTCTGAGACTGCAGATGACAGTTAGTTCTGCAGAGACCCGTGCAAGGTGAAGCTATTACCTTCTGCTGTTGCTTTTTGCCTCTTCTGCTGCTCCCCACAGCTCAGCCAACCGGCAGTTTGTGCAGGGGAGGTGAATGATCTGTAAGCTTGGCTGGCTTTGCAGTGCTCGCTATTTCAGTTGTTCGTGTGTCACAGAGGTACCCCGAGGTTAGTTTAAGGGACAACAGGGTCCAAAACAACTTTTATTAAACCGGTGAGAAACAGGGTTTTAATACTCCAAAGTGACTTAAATACAGGTTCGGATATCAGTTGAGGAAAATTATTAAGGGGCAGCAACTAATACAACAGGCGGTCCACAGAGTGCATGCACGTGGCTTCACCAAAACAGTGCTGGAGCCGGCCCTGAGTCCCGGAGAAGTACACACTTGCCTGAACACGGTGCAGGGTTATTTTAAAGAGATACACACACTCGTAGTGAGTACGGGAAGTGTACACTCGCGATTCTGCGAGGGTAAATTTATAATACACTCGCAATCCTGCGAGGGTTAATTTACTTACACGTGCAAATGTGCACGGAATATTACACATGCTTATGTGGAAGCACGGGAGGAAAATACACTCGCAATTCTGTGAGGAAATAATTTATACACGTGCTTGTATTGAGCACGGAAAGTTACATGTGCAAATGTGCATGGAAAGTACACGTGCTTGTATTAAGCACGGAAAGTAAGCGTGCAAATGTGCACGGAAGGAAAATACACCCGCGATTCTGCGAGGATTAATTTTACACGTGCTCATATGGAGCGCGGAAAGTTACACGTGCATATGTGCATGAAAAGTATAAATATACTCGCAATCCTGCGAGAAGTTTTACTCACACACGTGGCGGCAAGGCAAGCAGAGTCCCCATCCCGGGTGTGGGGGCTCTCGGTGGCAGCATCTTGCTCGTGCTCCGAGAGACCCGCGACAATGGGCGGAGTCTCGACGAGAGTCCCGTTTTTATATTGGCTGATCAGATCTGACTGTAGGCACTCTAGAAGCTTCTCTGCACCCCCACACTGGCTGTGGGTGCCCCTGAAGCCTCCAAACATCCCCCACACTGGCCACAGGTGCCCAGCGGCTCCCTGGCACCTTGGCACTCCCTTCTCCTAATGGCCCAGGAGTCAGGGTGCTCTGGGGCCAAACAAGAGAAGCTGTTAGCCTCAAGTAGCAGAGAAAGAGGGAGATGTGCCCACTCCTTCCATACTGAAAGAGGGAGCGGGAGAGAGGGGGGGTTGCATTCTGCCACATTGTGTTAGCCTGATTAATTTTCACTAAAATAGTTCAGGCCAGGGAGCAGTGGGATGAAGATCTGGCTGGCAGTGTCTGATGGGGACAGCGAGCCCATGGCACGGAGACTGGTGGGTTGCGGGCTCTCGGTGACCATATCCATGGTACAGCTGCACGGACAGTCATGTCAGCTGCAGACCCCAAGGACTGAAGCTAAACTGGGTGTTGGCAGAAGTGGATTTAGGAGGACATGCCTCAGCCCTTCTGCCAGCAAAACTGAAAGGCTGATGATGTGCTGTGTTAAACCAGCACAGCCAGATCTGTGAGTAAATGTGTCTGTAACCTTGGGCTCCTGAGAGCTGCTGCCTTCTTGGTGGGTAGAGGGAGCTGAGCCTTCTGGTGCTTAAATCTCTCCAGAAACTTCAGCTTCGTGTCCCCTAACACAGAGTGAGGGTGGGGCAGTTTTTGCATATTTTGGATATTAAAAATTCATCTGTTTTAGACAGCAATAGAATTGAAACTTTTGCCAAAATTAAGGCAGTCAGAATGGACTGGTGCTACTGGGCATGAGTGTAAACCTGTGTTCTGAATGTGAGCCAGGTGCTGCTGTGTCTGTAGTTTTTATCTCATCATAATCTTTGTCTTCTTCGCTCTCCATCTTATGCTTAGGTAGCATAAGATCGTTTTGTAAATAAGTCTTTACTTTTGCAGGGTAAATGCGAGAAGCAAGTACAGGATGTGATTGAACGATTTTGGGATTTCATCGACCAACTCAGCATCAATACTTTTGGTAAGAGATGTAACCATATCCATTGGGGTCTTGTTAGTTCATGACATGAACCTCTAAAGCCTCAGAGGGAAGTAAGTCGGCTGTTTCTATTCACCTGAACCTGTATGCAAGGGTAGCTAGTAGCTGTGTTTCATATATATATACATATATATGTATCTCTCTCTATTTTTTTTTCCCTGAAGTTTGACAATAGTGACCTGGCAGATCATTTTGCATATTTCCACTCTGTTATTTTCTAGGCATCTTCCAAATTTGCAAAGGAGGTGATAGCTTCTTGTCTGAATACCATGAAGTAGGTCAGTTAGAGAAAAGTCATTTTAGAGGTCAGCCAGATTTAGCGTAGTATAAAGGGGGCCTCAGTGGCATTTGAATGTCAACAGACTGCGAAAGGGAAACTTAATTTCTCCCGTATTTAAGCAGACCACTGTGGTCACGCACCTCAGGCTGTGTGCCTGTCCGGAGTCACTGCCCAGAGCCTGTGCATGGGGCTCCTTGGTGCCGATGCCCCCGTGCAAGCCCCAGGGTGTCCCTCTCTGTCACTAGAACCAAACCTGTTAAACAGCTGGTGCTGGACAATGACTGGATAACTCCCTACGCTCATGGTAATGCTGTGCTTACACAGTGTAATTATCTGGGCTTGGGGCTTTCAGTCTTTAGTTCCAGGGTCAAAAACTTGTTTCTTAGGTAATTGTTAAAGCTATTTAGCCTGCTCAGGTAGAGGCAGTTTGTCTCTTTGATATTCATATACCTTGTTTGTGGAGGCAAATCTCTTGACTATAGAATCTGAATTTGGTAACAGACTCACAGTGTGTCTTGGATAATCGAGAGGGCAGCTTGGCTAACTCGATATAGCTGGTTCCCAGTCAACTCTATAAAATGTTACAGCTTGTCAGTATTTGTCATCGGAGAAGAACAGAGGGGAAAAAAACCCTGTTATTGCTAACATCATTTTCTGAAATTGTATAATTTATTTTGTCTGTGCATAGTCCTGCAGCAGTTCTGTGGCTTGGCTTGCGTGAGCAGTGGCTGCAGGATGAGGACAGATGTGTGTGCTCATGAAACTGTATTTGGTAGGTAACTAACAGATTTGAACTGATTTCACAGGCAAGTTCCTAGCGGATAATATAGTGGGCTCTGTGCTCGTCTTCTCGTTGCTCTTTTGGATTCCTCTCAGCATCCTTGTGCACTGCGTGGTGAGTCAGCTGTCCTTGAGATGCCTGCTCTGTTGGATTGAGCTGTAAAACACCCTTTCTTTATGAAATGGCAGATGTCTGTGGGAGAAGGGGCTGGGAAGCTTTTAGCAAGCCCCAGGGGGGACCCCAACACATGCAAGACTTACTGCTCCTTCAACAGACAAAACTCCTGCTGAACTCTGCCGGGCTCCGGCAGACCCACTGCTCCTGTGGCTGTTCTCTGGAGCCCTTCCCATTCTTTCCTTGGCAGATTTTCTTCCTCTGCCTCCCCGGTTCTACCCAAGTATAATTTTGGTAACTTCCATTAGAGTCAAAGTTTTTTTGAAGCCCTGCTAGGAAATAAGACACCCACATTTTGTGGGGAGAGCCAGGGCAGAAAGTGGTCTTAGTTGAGCTTGGGCGGATGGGTAAATAGACCAAGCCGACGGCAACTGAGAGGGTGGACCAGTGGCCATGGTGCTGACAGCAGTGTGGGGTCAGAGCAGAGGGTTCCTGCGCCCACGGGCACCCCTGGGATGGACAGGAAAGCCTGGGAGGTAGGGGAAGGGAAAAGAGCCTCACGCTCTCTTGTGTCCCTGCAGAGAGGTGGGAACAGGAACCTCAGATTGGGAAACTAACTTTCTTATTTTGTATGTGTGTGTGTTTTGTTTTGCTTTTGTTTGTTTTCCAATAGGACAAGAAATTGGACAAGCAGTATGAGGAGAACACCAAGTCCCTGTTTTGCCCCAGTGTAAGTTACTATCTGGATGTGAATGGCCAGGACAGTGTCCCGTTTATTTTAGAAAATCTAAACCCAAGGTGTGTGCAGGGTGTTTATCAAAGAAGCGAGAGCAGACAGACCTGGAGCCCCATGCCTCACGCTGTAGATGGATGAATCAATTTGAGGGGAAACTGTTTTCTTGAACAAGTCTGTGTTGCATCTACCAAGCACCGCAGCTTGGCGGGGTCTGATTCCTTCCTGTGAGATCTGTGCCTTGGCCTTGCTGAGGGAGCAGCTCCTCAGAGCAGCCGCGGCTCGTGGGGCAGGAAACGGCTCTGCCCTGTGGAGCAGCAGGTGCCTGTGTACGGGCTCCCCTCGGCACGCCTCAGTCAGCAGCTCCAGCCCCAGGCTGCTTGTTCCCAGCCAAGCAGTGTCAGCGAAGCACAAGGCTCAGCAGGGTGACGCCACAGAAAAATCTCTGCAAAATGTGGTGTCTTTGCTGCAGAGTGGCTGCTTGCAGGAGTCAGCTTCTAGTGGCCAGGTGTGCTAAAGCCTTCCAGTTGCTTATGGGAGAGCTGGCCTCAGGGTGCTGGGACCTGTCTGTGACACTTCTCAACTTGGAGACACTGATTTGGGAGAGGGGAAGAGCAAAAAAGTGCCTAGATAAATTTTAATTATGGTCCAGCACAGGGTGCCTTTTGACATAGTTTTGAGTATCCTGCTCAGTGCTTTGACAGCCTGATTCCTATTACTGACTGAAACATTCCATTCAGGAAATGTCATTTAGTAATGGGAGTGGGAAAAAAGCCTTGCAGAGCTCCTGTACGAGCACTGGGGAAGCAGTCAAAGACTGCAGAGGCGGATTGTCACCTGCTCTGATGTACCTGAAGGTGATCTTAGTTTGAGTCCCCCGTAGCTGGTCTTGAATGCCATAAGAAAAGTCACCTTAAAGCTTTATACCTGAACTGGATCAATAAAATCCCCAGCAGAGCACAGGTGTGTAGTTAATGGTCTCCTTGCACCAGCAACAGTTCAACGAACAAATCTTGCATCTTTTGGTTCTGCTGAGGATTGAGCAGTTGGGAAGTGGTGTACTTGGTAGCAGGTAAACCTCTCATCCTGCCCAGCGTTAGCATTTGCTCAGGCTCGTGGGGACTTTTTTATGCTGAGAAATCTCTGGATATCGTCCAAACCATTCTCAAATAGCAGCAGCAATCAATGCAGTTTAACTTTCTCTGGGCTACAGAATCTGGGTGTGATCACAGTGGTCCCTCCAGTCTCTGACCCTGCGTTCAGTGCAGCTTCTTGCACGTGGAACAGGGAAGTCTGTAGACTGGGGCAGTGGCACAAGCTGTAACTTTGGTTGTTTCCCTGCACTGAGCTCAGTGTCATCTGGCTTAACGCTGTGTTTCCAGTCCCAGCTTTGTGCTGGGCCCAGGGGAGGTGGGGCTGAGCTGTCGGCTCTGTCCCATGAGGCCATTGCTCATGGTGCTTTATGTGATGAAGGAACAAGCAGAGATAAAAAGGCCTTTCTGCCTTTAGTGCTTAGCCTAAATGGATTTCTTGAAGAAAAAACAAATAATTACTTCTCTTGGGTGTTCCCTTGCTCTGAAGTAAGTGTAAATAACAAGTGTGGGTGCTCCTCAGAAGGTGCCTGTTGTCTGTTCCCCTTGAAAATGGTGCAAAAGCTGAGCTCAGGACTAGAACCTGGTTGCTTTTCCCTTGTGACATGGCTGCTCGTGTCTTGCAGAACGTGGAGATGCTCAGCAGCCTGGATTCTGCCTCTGTGCGAATCATCAAGCCCTTCCCGGCGGCGCAGTCGACGAGCCGGCACCAGCCGCTGCAGCCCATCACTGCTGTGCCCGCTGTGCCCGCGGCACCCAAACAGGACCACCAAAGAATGGACACTATTCAGGAGGACCCAAGCACCGACTCGCACATTGACGAGGACGGGTTTGAGAAGGACCCTTTCCCAAATAGCAGCTCAGCTGCCAAATCTTTCGAGGACTTGACAGACCATCCTGTCATTAGGAGCGAGAAAGCTTCGTCCTTTAAGCTACAGCGCCAGAACCGCGTGGACAGCAAAGAGACAGAATGCTAGTGTCTTGCTGCCTCTTAAACGTATGACTTGTGTCTGCAAAATAAGGATCTAAAACCATTTCATTTATATAAATATAAATATATGTATATATATTTTTGTGAGGGAGTGGGAGAAATAAGGAAGTGACCTACTGCAGATGCTGGTCATGTGTATGACCTTCCTTAAATTACATTTATTAGAGCATTATATCTTTTAAAAAGGAAAATCCAAACTAAAACTGGCTTGTTTTTGAAGCTTTTTGGTTTTGTTTTTCTATTTCCTTGACCTTTAACATTTCCTTCAACCTGTGGTGCAAAACCAAATATCCTGCTGGATATTGGATTGTGTATATCAGCCTTTTTTATAATTTTAATATTTTGTAGTCTGATAAAATTAAGGGGCTTTTAAAAACAAAATGAAAACACTGCAGTGTGTTCCACGTAGAGTAGATCATGTAGTAATTTAAGGTACATGTAAGTAAAAGTCTAAACAGATGCCTTGAGAACAAAATGAGAGTAATGAAACGGATAAAAACATTCAATGGAGGTGCATAATTGGAACAAAGAAGTTCAAGATACGCAGCTTCTAACGAAATAAAAGGGTCATACAGAGGTTGTTAGACCTTACATCAGGGGCGTTGAACTCGTGTTCACCGGGGCCACATCAGCCTCGCAGTCACCTTCCAAAGGCCGAATGTATAAATGTAGGAGGAGTTACAGTTATATGGTCCTAAAACTACATTTGGCCCTTGGAAGGAGACTGCGAGGTTGATGTGGCCCCGGTGCAAATGAGTTTGACACCTCTGCCTCACATGAGGCATGGAAATGCTCCTCTAGCGTGAAACTCTTTTGTCTCTCACAGTGAGGTTGTCTTGTCTTCGTGTCTTCCTTGCAGAGAAGGGCTTTCTCTGGGAGTTCCCCGCTCTGCAGTGAGAGGCTGGTGTGCCACAGCTGTCTGGTAGGAGAAAGAGGTCTAAGTGGAGAAATCATTTCTGTGGGTGAGGGCTCTTCTAACCAGCTTTTTACAGTGGTTGTTTCAGTGCAGAAATGTTTCTCCAAATGTTATTTTGAAATAGGTAACGCTATTGTTGAGATGTTCAAAGAGCTGAGCCTTAGTTTTCAGGTCTGTGTGGCCTTTGGAAGCTCCTACTGCATAAATTAATGGGAGGGGAAAAATTTACTCCACTGCAGTGGGGAGCATTTGTTTCAAAACAATGGTGAATTTAATAAAAAAATAAATAAACCTTTGTTAAGCTTACAGAGCAAATATAAGGAGGAGACTTCATGGATTCCGATCCCCATGCAGGCAGAACAATGTGCTGTTACAATCTGGTCATTGAGTGGTGTCCTCTGGTAGACCTGGAGATGCGGTAAGGTGAGCTGGGGCTGGCACCTGAGCCTAGTTTTAGTTTTAGCAGATGGACTGACACGGCGGAGTCACAGCGCAGCTGTAGTGAATTCTGCAGCTATTTTCTCCCATAATAATCTGTTGAGAAAACTGACATAAAACACAACCGGGGTAGAACCCTTTTAATGTTGCGGAGCCTGTGCCCAGTCTCAGGGGAGATGCAGCAGTGGAGCCTTCGTAGTTTTACATGTGAGGAAAAGGAACCAAACCTGTGCCGAAAGGATGGGGGGAACCCACCCCTGTTCCCCACCAAGGATACTTGTTACACTAATACTTGAACGTGTGCCTTATAGTGTTCCTATCCGACTAGGTATTGAGTTTTATATACTGGTTTTGAACTTTGTTTGGGGTTTTGTTTATTTGGGTTTTCTTTTTTTTTTTTTTGATTCAGTGCAAAGTATGTTTGTGAAGAGTTAATTTAATTCCCAATACAATAAGAACTTTTTATATTAAAAAAAAATAGTTAAACAAGAGCTGTTTCTGTGAAGTCATTTTCTGAAAGATCTGAATTCTTCAGTTGCTAAACCCCAAGTTCGAAGTCCAGCTGGTTCTCTCTCGCTGCTCCCCTCGGCTGCTGGGGGGCAGACCTGGAGCACCCACAGTGCAGACCTGCACCTGTGGGGCTGCCCTGTGTCCTGGGTCACCAGGTGTCCTGGGGATTACGGTCGGTTCTGAGGGTGAAATTCATATTTAAGGTAAGGGCGTGTGCTCAAATGCCTTCTCAGGTAGCAAATGCCTAAGTACATGTTCTTGACACTGAGGCTGTTACTTCCCAGATGAAAACCAGGCAGTGGCAGGCACTTGGGAGCAGGAGACATGTTTGAGGCCAGCCTTAGGAACCAGGGAGCGCATCCCCCAATATGAGCTCTATTCCAGAAACTGCAGAACCGGCACTTGCACAATTTGTTCATAACATCTTGTGCACGAAGACCCCCAGGGAGCCCCTGCTGCTCTTCAGGCAGTCTTTACTGTAAGCATTTATTACAGAAAGGCCAGTCCAATTTGATATTCATAAATATTTGTAAACCAAACTAGCTTCTGGTCTAGCTCCAGGCATATGAAAAATGTGTTCCAGTTTATAACACTCTTCTATAGTAGATGACAGGTCTTGGCCAACTGTTATTTAACAAAGCAAAGGTGGCCTCATGGTACTCACACCACTGGACGTCTTCATGATCTCATCAGTCTCTGTCTCCCCCAGTGCATGAAAACCACACCAGTACTGGCCCCATCAGGTTTGTGCCAATGTAGCTTACTACAGCCTGGAATTATGGAAGGGTTTTATTTGCAGTGATATACTATTTATTTGTTCTTAATCAATGGTCTGGTAGTGTGCTCATTTCTGATGCCATCTGTCTGGCTTGCTAATTATTTTTAACCACTTTTTTCCCATGCTTGCTGAATTTCATCTAGGTTTCAGAGCTTTTTCTTTGCAGTTTGTAAAGGTAGTTTTAGTAGTATAATTCTGTTCTCTTGGCCAAAAGCTACACATAGTATGCATCTGTTATATCAGTATTTAAAGGGTGGCTACAAAGAAGATGGAGGCTCCCTTTTTTTATAAGGAATCACATGATTGGGATGATGGGGACAGTGGGTACAAGTTACTTGTGAGGAGATTCCAATTAGACACAAGAGGGGAATTTTTCATGCTGAGAACAATCACCTGTTGGAATAATCTCCTCAGGGAAGTGGTGGATTCCCCAACATTGGACACTTTTAAGTTTCATTGGGACAGGGTGCTGAGCCATCTTGCCTAGACCGTGCTTTTGCCAAGAAAGATTGGACTAGATGATCTTTGAGGTCCCTTCCAACCTGGTTTTCTATGATTCTATGAATTCTCTAAATTATGGCTGAATACCAAAGCTCGAACTTGATGTCAAATGCCATGGTGCAGCTTTGTCAGCAGTGACGCAGACCCTTCTTCAAGATCCAAGCCTCTCAAAATACACATGGGCGTCACATTTTATGTTGCCAAAAAAAACATGCACTGCTTTATAATGTGTCTACGTGCAAGAGCCAGGCATAAAGAACTACTGCTGGGGCCAGAGTAAGTTAAACTTTAAGCCCCTGCTCTGAGCTACAATATTTCACTTCTAAAAGACTTGTTAAGCTCAGATAACTGCTTTTAGTGCTATGTTACATCCAAATAAATTAATGTGCACTGACATTAATGGCTCTTGACAAACTCCGTGCTGCTGCCTCTTACAGCTCCTGGGTGATTAAAGCTCATAGATGGTACTAAGCAAGCTGTAGGCCCCAAAGCTCAGGGCAGCCTCTGTCCCTTGGACACAGGGCGGCTGAGACTGTCACTTTCCTCCAAGTCTTCCAAGGAAAATGCTGCACAAGCAGCACAAACCACACCACGGCACACTCAGTGTGGTCTCACCTTTATTGTCCCACAGGCCAGGGAGAGGGGACACAGAAGAGCATGGGCAGGGCCTCCTCAGTGTGCTGCTGGGCGTCTCACAGCAGGCTGGCCGCGGGGTCCGTGTGGTCCACGTCGCGCCAGTAAGGGAGCAGAGTCGGAAAAGCTGACAGTTTTTTTTCCAGGCGTGACCAAAGTTGTGCTGCTAGAAAGCTGTTGCCTTGTGTTGATAAATGAAGACCATCAGACAAGTAGGAAGAGAAATCCTACAGGGCAGGTTAAAACCATGTATTAATGTATTGCCTAGTTGCAACTAGAAGGTTTTCAGTAATTTTTAAGTAAGTTTTTTGAAGCCAGCTGGTGTATATGTATGTGTGTGTATGTATATATATATATATATATATACACACACACACTGGTTTTGGTCTTCACCATCTGTACTAAAATATTAAGAGAATATCCTGATGGCCGAAGTCACTGGTATTCAGCAGGAAAAGATCACGGGATTAAGTGATGCAAACAGAACACTGAAGACTCCCTGCGCTGCTGCCCAGCTTCCTGCAGCAGGGAGTGCGGGAGGGAGAGCAGATTCAGAGTCTGAACCGGAGTTATGGAAAAACTTTGCAATCTCCAGCGCATGGATGGGTTTGGGTATTTGGTCAGAGGCAGCACCGAGGTACCCGTGCACTGAAGTTGCCCCAGCGCCGTGCAGTGGGCTGGACCAGCTGTCTCCAGAGGCCCCTTCCAACCTCAACTATTCCACGATTCAAAGTCCAGACAAAAGGTTATTTATGTGTAATGTACCCAGGGGACACTGCTAACCAACTATAGTAGCCAGGCTGTATTAAGCTTTATTTTTCACAGCCCACTATGAAGCACTCTGGATTATTTTTTTTTTTCCTTCCCCAAAGTGCAATTCGGATAAATTTTGTATCATTTCAGTGATAACAAAGCACTATGGGTTCCTCTATGCTAAATGATGCATTTCACAATTCATGACAGTTTTCTTCATGACATCATACCTCATTTTTTTGCATCAATGTCCAAAGGTCAATTACATCCGTTCCACAGTCCATAGCTGCCTGAACACAGGCCTGGGCGTATTCCCCGGTGGTGGCATTGTGGCGATTTAATTTGTCACCTGTCAATGGGAAACAAAGAAAACATTTAGCAAGGGTGACTGATACAGCTCCATTTCTGTCTTCTGTGGTCCATGGTGCCTATCAGTTTGTTACACCCACGAAACAACCATTTACAAACCAAAGCTGACACATCTCAATCTACGTGGCTGCAACCTATAGCCTGACCACAGAGATGCCATGAGATAGAGCCACAAAGATGATGGAGTGGAGCATCTCCCTTATGGGGAAAGGCTGAGGGAGTTGGGGCTCTTTAGCTTGGAGAAGAGGAGACTGAGGGGTGACCTTATTCATGTTTATAAATATGTGAAGAGTGAGCATCATGAGGATGGAGCCAGGCTCTTCTCGGTGACAACCAATGAGGAGACAAGGGGCAATGGGTATAATCTGGAACACAGATCCATCTAAATTTGAGAAGAAACTTCTTCTCAGTGAGGGTGCCAGAGCACTGGAACAGGCTGCCCAGGGGAGTTGTGGAGTCTCCTACTCTGGAGACATTCAAAACCCACCTGGACACCTTCCTGTGTAACCTCATCTGGGTGTTCCTGCTCCAGCAGGGGGTTGGACTGGATGAGCTTTCGAGGTCCCTTCCAATCCCTGACATTCTGTCACCAACGTCACTGCCTTCTGTGCAGACAACAAAGAGCAGCCCGCAGAGAGGGCTTTGACTGTCTCCCACAGTGCTCTCATCTGCAAGTTTTTCACGCCTCTTTTCACACCTGGATGAAAGTTCCTGTGAACATCATCACCCTCATGTTTCACATCTCTCCTTTGCTCTGGTATCTATCTGACAAAACCAGAAATAAGCAGAACATTTCTGCTGGATACTGACAGAGGGTAGGTGATCTGATATTGCTGCTTACTGTGCTCACAATACTTCATTTGTGGTCCACAGTCTGAGATCGCCCTGTCTTTTGTTCCATCCATAGACAGCAATTTCCTTTAGACAGATTCAACTCTGTAAATGCAAACTTCCTCCCTCCCTGCCCCATAAAAAAAGGAGAGCTTTACAACAAAAATGAATTAACATTTTTCAAGTGTTGTTTGATAGCTAGGAGCCAGATAAGCAGCATTCATGGTGTGCTCACCTAAGAGATCTTCAAAAGGACGATACGGCCACATGTTTGATCTGATCCGCTACAGCTGCTACTGTCTTACACAATTTCTGAGTATTACTCTAGGACTTTCTCTCCTTTTCCAAATTAAATATAAAAAACTACCCTGCTGGATGAAAGACCACACAGTCCAAAATCTGTTTTGCACAGTGATTGCTGCCACACACCAAAGCCCCCCAATGCAAAGTCATGCAATAACATAGTCTAAGTTAATGCAGTTTAAATATGAGGTCATCTTCAAAATGTGACCGCTTTGATTGGGTACACCACTCAGGCCACACAATGCCACCTGTGCTAGAGAAAACCCTGCAAACACTAAGGTGACAGCTCTGTATTCACCTGAATCAATCTCAAAAGTCTTTTATAATAACCCTGCAAGAACTGGACAAGCTGTCCCAGTGGAAAAGAGGACACGCTCTGCGGAGGTGGAACTGTCGCTGCTGGAGTCAGTGGGATTACGGCAATTTCCACCAGCTGAGGAACACGAAGTGAGCGGTGCTGTTATGTCTCCATTTTTAGAGTGAGCTTGAACAACATAATGAGAAGTAATTTAATCACCTCTTGCTTCTTTATCAGGTACTTCTATTAGCATCCTTAGAATATTATATTCTCTATTGTTTGGTGGTTTAATTTAAAATAAACCTGGCTAGGTTATTACTGCTTATCCAAATAGATGTGAAATATGCTGTGACTATTACATTTTCTAAGGCGCAATCGCTGCCAGAATTTCTTCCATTGTTCATGTTATTTTGGAAGCGAGCAGCACATGACGTAGTCTGCCTAGGACATCTCGGCAAAACCTGCGTTCTCAAAGGGCAGCCACTTCTGTCAGTTTTATGCACAAACAGATCAATCAAGACTTTCAAAAGGATGCTACTAATTAGTCAGTAGTTACTCCACGAGCTTATCCTAAAGCTGTTTAGCACAACAGCCACCAGTCCTCTTCCATCAGCTCAAAGAACACAACTGCAGTCTGGCACAAGCACAAAGCTGAATCATTTGCCAGCCTGGGATGAGTGACTTACACTCTGCCAGTAAAATGCACAAATTCCACCATCCATATCATTTTTTTACCTTTGGCAAGACATTCCTTTTCCCAAGTTGGTTCATGAAGAGGTGGCGGCGTTATCAAAATAACCCTGTCTTCAGTAACGTCTACTGACTTCAGATACCGTATCATGCTCTTTAAGTTCTCAGCGTATTCCTCCAGAGGAACGTGTTGCTTGGGGTTCAGATCTGTCAGGGGATGGAGCACAGGCAGCCACGATGTTAAACTGCTTACAGATTTGCTACACAACATTTTTAAGATGCTCTCTCTTACAACTCCGTATCAAATCTCTCCTGGAACAAAAACTAAGATTTTTCACTCTCTTGGATGCAGAGAAAATTCTGGAAAAAACACGTACAGTCAGTCCTCTGTGCACTGATGGTATCGTTTTGATCAGACCAGCTCTACACGCTGCCATGCTTATCTTAAAGATAATCCAAGTTCTACCTTCGCTCATTTCCTCAAGTCATCTGTCAAGAACTATCAGGCTGCTTTAAAGGCAGAAAAATCAGCTAAATGCCCAACTCCAGTTTTAGGTGATGGATATAAGACTAATTCTTGAGCACTTTGAAACTTACTTTTAATACTAAAACTTGGTGAGAGAGAGAGAAATAGAAGGCACTGCATGGTTTAAATATGAATAAAATGATTGAAAACAATCCACTGTGAAAATTAAAAGAAGGCAACCCATTCACAGAAAAGTGGCAGGAAAAATATGTGTAATGTTCTGAGTTTTCTGCTAAACTCTATAACTCTATTAAGAGAACAGGTCACAGGGATTCAAAAAAAGAGCAAGTGACGGTACCTTTCAAAGCACTGTCATTGGCTCCAAAGAAGATAATAACCGCAACAGTGCTCTCAGCACCAGTGCTTTTAGTGATCAGCCTTGGAAGGATCAGTTTAGCCCATCTGGTGTTGTACCCGGAGAATCCACGGTTCACAACATCACACTTTCTGAAACAGAAACACATATCAAAGAGAACACCAGAACAAAACCTGGGAAAGTCTGAACCATTCCGTCAGGATACCTGCCCTGTCCCTCTCAGAAACAATGAGACATGGCAGTTTTTGGTGGGATTATGACTTTATGTTCTGAAAGGGCACGCGTAGACCGCATGTGTCACCTGTCACTTACACTATGAAACCAGAACAACGATCTCAATGATCACTAAGGATTTTTTCGTTCAAGCTTTAAGTGGAAAGAAACACCACCAGTAATGGGCAGGTTAACACTATGGCAGTTCCACTTCAATAAAAGCATCGATGTTAATACATAAATATACATTATTTCATTTCATTAACTTGTGTTGGTTTGCTTTTAGAAAAGCTGCATGACTTCTCGCATGCCAGAAATGACGGCTGAAATGTAAGCTCTTACCTGACCAGCCTCTCCGACACGAACGCCCCCCATCCGCTTCCCTGGAAGGAGTGCTGCGGGCAAGGAACGCGGTCAGGCCTCCGCCGCACAACTGGCCCCAGCAGGCCAGGCCCGGCCCTGGCACCTCCCCGTCTCAAAGGCTCCCTCCCAGCTCGCTGTCCCCGCTGTCCCCGACAGCCCCGGCGCTGCCTGAACACACCACCCGCGCCACGGGAAACACACCGAGTCACCCGCAATGTTAGAGATAGAATTTCACTGACGGTACAATCGCCAGGTGTCATTTATGTCCAAATCTTACCCAAGCAAAGTGTAAAACAAAGCTCTGTGGCTTTCACTGCTTAGAAGGGGCCTATAAGAAAGATGGGGACAGATTTTTTTAGCAGGGCCTGGTGCGATA
The DNA here is from genome assembly GCF_036013475.1 of Columba livia. NCBI lineage: Eukaryota > Metazoa > Chordata > Aves > Columbiformes > Columbidae > Columba > Columba livia. The sequence goes on from NC_088604.1 coordinate 16,919,704, forward strand.
CGACAAGGGGTGACGGTTTTAAACTAAAGGAGAGATTCAGCTTAGATATGAGGAACAAATTTTTTACAATGAGGGTGGTGAAACACGGGTCCAGGTTGCCCAGAGAGGTGGTGGATCCCACATCCCTGGAGACATTCAAGGCCAGGCTGGACGGGGCTCTGAGCAACCTGATCTAGTTGAAGATGTCCCTGCTCATTGTGGGAGTTGGACTAGATGAGCTTTGAAGGTCCCTTCCAACCCAAACTATTCTATGGTTCCACAGGACTGTACCTGCAGGGGTCAGCCCCTGCGGTCCCTTTGTAACCAAGCCTGACAGCTGGCAGGCTGTGGTTTCATTTTGGCTGATGAGGCTGTTCCCCATTTTGTACTTTATTTGTAAGACCCTTTCACTGTGCCTTCATTCTGGAGAGCGGCTCTGAAAAATCGTCTCCCCACACGCTGCTTCGGCCTGCAGTTCGATACCTACCCCTAATTGTGGAAAAAACAATCCCTCGTCCTGCACCACCCCCCTTACAACGCCCCACTTGTTCTCAGCGCTGCACAGTGAGTTGGTTCAGACAACCAATATCTCATTAAATACAACCTTTGTTTGCAGCCGAATCCTCCTCCACCGCAGCAGGGCGGCGGGCACCCAGAACCAACACTGGGGAGCTGGTCCTGCCCCAGGGGTGCCCACAGCCCAGGGCCGGGTCACACCGGTGCAGAGCGCGTCTGGGCGGGGGTGTCGCTGCAGGGAGCGACACACGGGGGCTGCCCCAGCAGCGGGGACAGGGATGGGACAGACAGACAGACAGCGGGCTGGGAAACACCACTGCCAACAAACCACCACACGGGAACCTTAACTCTAAAGCTCTAAATCTCACAAAAGAGCACCAGGCCGGAAGCTCCAGGAACGCTGCGGTGGGAGATGCAGCAGGGCCGCGACTGCCGGGCTGCAATCCCGTTCCACGGGCTCCTTCCCGCCCCCCGAGCGGGGCGGATCCCCTCACAGCGGATCCCATCGCGGCCCCGGGGCAGCCCCTGCGCACAGCGGCTCACGGGTCGGTCGCCGCCATGCACTCGCTCCTCCCGAGGCCCGGGGAAGCGCGCTCCCGGTACGAGGAACAGGGATGTTCACGGGGCTCTGGAGCTCCGGGCGGAACCGCAGGGCCGGTACCTCAGTGATGGAGTCTCCGAAGAGGACGACGCGGGGCCAGAGCAGGTGCCGCCCGCGGGCTCCCGCCTCCGCCAGCGCCATGGCCGCGGCCGGACGTCCGCCGGGCAGCGGGGAGAGGCGGCCGCGGCGCTTCCTCTGCGGCGGGAAGCGGGGCCGCTGCGGCCGGGGAGGCTCCTCCTTCCTCCACGGCAAAAACCGGCCCCGGGTTCCAGCTCCGCCGATGTTCTATCCCTTCCCCCCTCTTTAAAAGGCTGATTGCGGGAAGTGAAGCGCGTCCCCCTGCGGGCGGCCGGGGCAGCGGGCGGGTAACAGATCACACAGCAGCACCCCGGCCTGAACAGACACCAAAAAACATGCATCGGTTCAAAATAAGCAGCTTATCTGTTCCAATGAGATACTTCGGGATTTTTCTTTTGTTTTAAAAAAGGCAATTATGTCCTTTAAAAGACTTCATACTCAGTTTGCCAATGACGTACAATTTGGGGAGGAAAGCTCTCCTTAATTCCGCTAATACTAGTAATACACTGCTATAAAGATTATTGGGTGCCAATTTAATCTGCTGAGAAATGATGAAAAGTTGCGCCTACAAGAGAAAGTCCTTTTGTAGAAAACTCACCTTCTGTGGACGCTTTTCAGCGGGATGTACTGCTTGGCACCAGCCCCAGCTGACGTGGTCTATCATTAGTAGTTTAAATTCTCCTCTCCGTTCTGATCCCGTTTCACCAGCGACAGGGCCCGTAGGCGCTGACTGTCACAGAAACAGCGACGGGAGACATTTACACTTGGAGGTGGGTTTGTTCATCTAGTCCACGTACAGTTTCAAAGCTCCAGTTAACCCCAGTAAGCCAACGTGGATTCCATTTTAAATGCAGACAAAAGCAGATCGCAGCATGCAGGTAATTGCTTCCCTGGTAGGAACAACATTTACATAGAAGCTTGATTCTGAGCATATGCAAACCCAAAACATTGAATTTATCCTCCAGCTGGTCATTAATCTTCAAGAATATAAGCCTTTCTCAATTTAATTTTTGTAATTCTACATTTAGGTTAAGAATTTTTTCTTATTTCTTGTATGTATATATATCACAGTATCACAGTATCACAGTATGTTTGGGATTGGAAGGGACCTCAAAAGATCATCTAGTCCAATCCCCCTGCTGGAGCAGGAACGCCTAGGTGAGGTCGCACAGGAACATGTCCAGGCGGGTTTTGAATGTCTTCAGGGAAGGAGACTCCACAACCTCCCTGGGCAGCCTGTTCCAGTGTCTGTCACCCTCACTGAGAAGAAGTTTTTTCTCAAATTTAAGCGGAACCTCTTGTGTTCCAGCTTGATCCCATTACCCCTTGTCCTATCATTGTTTGCCACCGAGAAGAGCCTGGCTCCATCCTCATGGCACTCACCCTTTATATATTTATAAACATTAATGAGGTCCCTCCTTAGTCTCCTCTTCTCCAAACTAAAGAGACCCAGCTCCCTCAGCCTTTCTTCATAAGGGAGATGCTCCACTCCCTTAATCATCTTCGTTGTCCTACGCTGGACCCTCTCCAGCAGTGCCCTGTCCTTCTTGAACTGAGGGGCCCAGAACTGGACACAATATTCCAGATGTGGTTTCACCAGGGTGGAGTAGAGGGGAAGGAGGACCTCTCTCAGTCTACTAACCACTCCCCTTGTAATACACCCCAGGATGCCATTGGCCTTCCTGGCCACAAGGGCACAGTGCTGGCTCATGGTCATCCTGCTGTCCACCAGGAGCCCCAGGTCGCTTTCCCCTACACTGCTCTCTAATATGTGATTTCCCAACCTATACTGGAACCTGGGGTTGTTCCTGCCCACATGCAGGACTCTACCCTTCCCCTTTTTAAATTTCATTAGGTTATTCCCCGCCCAACTCTCCAGCCTGTCCAGGTCTCTGGATGGCAGCACAGCCTTCTGGCGTGTCAGCCACTCCTCCCAGCTTGGTGTCATCAGCAAACTCGCTGATAGTACACTCTATTCCCTCATCCAAATCGTTAATGAATATATTGAATAATATTGGCCCCAGTACTGACCCCTGAGGCACTCCACTAGATACTGGCCTCCAACTAGACTCCGCACCATTGACTACCACTCTCTGGCTTCTCTCCCTAAGCCAGTTTGCAACCCACCTCACTACTCTATTGTCTAGACCACACCTCCTCAACTTAGCTGTGAGGATGCTGTGGGAGACTGTGTCAAAGGCTTTACTGAAGTGAAGGTAGACCACATCCACCGCTCTGCCATCGTCCATCTACCTTGTTACATTCTCATAAAAGGCTATGAGGTTGGTCAAGTGTGACTTACCCTTGGTAAAGCCATGCTGACTGCCCCTAATAACCCTCTTACCCTTGATATGCCTTGAGATGGCACCAAGGATTAGCTGTTCCATTACTTTCCCAGGGACAGAGGTGAGGCTGACCCGGGTCCTCCTTCTAAGACAAAAGAACATATACATAGTTTGCCTGACTTTATTATCATCTATATGCACAAATATAGTTGCTAGAAGGTTGCTCATCCATTACTTGAAATAACCCAGCAGTTTCACAGTCACAGAATTGATATGGTTGACTTGCTGAAGAAAAAAATTTACTCTTAAAAAAATAGTCCACGTAAATGGAACATTTAGAAGATGGTTCTGATGGTATCTGCAGAGGTCAGCACACTGGGCTGAGGGCATCGTAAAGCCTCTGCGCAGCCAGTTCTACCATCTCACGAAGGGATTCGTCATCTTCACTTCCTGGCTCACACTCAACTGTCTGCAAACAGAAAACCAAAGCACGTTACAACAGCCAGCACTTCATATTCCTTTTCAGCACGTGAAGAATGGGGAAAGGACAAAGCAGCCACGCAAAACAAAAGGAGAGCATCTGAGAATGACTCTAGTGGAACACATTACTACTGTGGATAGTGAGTATGTAATATATAGTTTGAATATGTTACTAATAACAACAGAAAGTCAACACATTAAAACGATTAAGGACACTGTTTTAACCGAACTTTGGAGTAACACATTGTTCGAATAACTAGGTGTGATAGCTTCTTAAAGCAGCCTTCTGCCATGCATGACATCCAATTCTCAATTTAGCTAGTAAATTAATAAAGTATTTCTTTTTGCGAGTATTTCAGGCTTTCAATTTAGCTACAAAAGCATGAAGATGACAAAATAAAACCTATTAGCACTATTTGTGCTCTGTGATTGTTCAGTTGTTCAGACCAGAGCCTACCTTTTAAGAGCACTAAAAATTGTGTGTTGAATCATTTTCTCCTCTACAATCTTTCTTCATTTTTATACAAGCAGAGCGCTGCTGAAAACTACTGGATTTTCTTTCAAATCTGCAGTGTTTGCTACATAAACATTGCTAGCATTTTTTTAATGAAGAGAACTCTCTGGCAAAACAGCTCAGGCTGTTTTGATACCAAATACACCACCATTTCCTCAGCAAGCAGGCACACAATATTCGGGGCAGCACCGTGTACTGGACTGGAGACTCACCTCTGCTACACCCAAAAGCGCTTTGCCGTACGTACCCGCGTGTCCAGGGAAATGTTTGCCGTCTTCCCATCCACCGTGACACTCAGGACCGAGCCGTCTTTTGAACTCACGCAGTCTTCTCCAAACATGTCCCTAAAACAAAGATCTATGCGTGTCAGACGCGGCCAAACAGCAAAATTATGTTTTTCTTTCTATTAACCTTAGGCTTCCAAAGGCATTTTGTTAGCAGAGTATCTCCTGTCAGCAATTACTACTGAACCCACTCAGATACAATTAAAAAATACCAATCTAAATTATTATGAGTGGGTGGCACATAACAGTAAGTATTTTACCAAAAAAAAAAAGAAATCTTATCATAACTGAAGGGAAAGATCCCTTTGATTTTAAAAAGGTGAGAGTTCTACCTAAATAACAGAACACAGGCCAGAGAAAGCCTTAAAAGACAAGTGATCGAAAATAGTATTTTCATAAGAATTCAGAGCATAATTTTGGGAGACAAATTAAAAATGTGTTTCTGGAAGAAATAACTGGGCCCTTTATTTAACATCTTAATGATGCTGAGAACTTTTTTTACGGTACCTCTTTCTTCAGTCCATTTCTGACCTTCAGAGAAATTGGACTGAATTACATTTGCATGAAGTATTTTTAAGTAACTGTATCTTTGACCTGTATTATACTAAAATTATTGTATTTACATGATTAACAATGATCATTTTCCTTTAGAAAAATATATGCCAACTTACTGAAGCATGATCTCCATTCTCTTCCTATACACATCCATATCTACTTTTTTGGAAATTTTATGTACTGCAGCTGAAAAGGAAAAGTCATTTTACTTTCACAGACATTTGCTAGGAGGAAAAATAGGCCAATGGATACAATCTGGTTCCTAATTCACTTTCAGGATAAAAAAGTAAGAGCTATAGCAGACATATATATGTTTAAACATGTTATAAAAAATGTATTAAAAAAGATGGAAAAGTCAAGGAAATGCATGCATTTCAAATTTATATTCCTTGTACTTATCACATTTTAAAATAGACAACTTTGCAAGTTTGATTCTCACGTCTCAGTTCTCCTTTTTGTTGTTAATGCTCATTACTGCTCACGTCATTTACTTAAAAGTGAAAAGAATCCATTTTCATAATTTTTTAATAATCCCTCAATTTTCTATTTTTATAGGAAAATACTATATCACGGAGGCCAGACGCACACCGAGCAGAAATGAAGTAAAACTGCACAGAAATGTGAGTAGCAGTAACAGGGACAGACATTTCTGGAATCTGTTTCAGGATACAGAGTTTGAAATAAAAATAATGATACTGGTTTCATACTTGGTTTTAAGATAAAGAAATAGTCTAAAACAAGTAATTTGCTTTTCAAAATTGAAGTATTTGATCATTAAAGGAGTAAGGAGTCTATAGGAAGAGCTAGTTGTGAAAAGCACTACCCGCTTCCCTGAGGAACAAATAAAACAGATCTGCAACTAGAGTTTAGTTAAAAGAAGGATTTTTGAAAAGTGGTTTTCAAGATTTCTAAATCATCTGAAGAGTTCAGAGAACTGAACACAATTGTAGTTAGAATAACTTAGAAATTCTTTGAAGAACTTAATAATTACAAGAGATCAAGCAGGAGCATCTTAAAAACCTACTATCGCTTACATAGGTGCAGTGACCGAATGTACTAAGCTAACCAGTTTTCTATTGGAAATGAGGTAAGAGTGGGCACATGCTCAAGTAAGCAACGGTAACTTCAGATATTTAAATACAATCACCTGTGGTTCTGTCAGCGTACTCTAAAATACACAAGTGCAAGAAGTATTTGGAATGTGTTAAAAAAAACTTGAATAAAGGGGAAAAAAATCCTGCAAGTAGCCACACCTGAGATTAGCTGATAGAATCGGCACCATGAAACAACGCGAGACATAATTCAAAAAGGCATATAAAAATAGAAAGAGGAATTAATTACGGGGGAAAAATAGCTAGATATTGTCACTAGCAGACTGTACAGATAAACTGGGGTCTACCAAAAATCAGGCCAAGTCAGAAATTGCAATAAAAAATAACAAAACAGTACAAGATTTCTTTTCCAGCCATATATAAAAAGATGGGGGTGGGGGAAGGAGGTCAAAGTACCATAAAAAAAGTAAATTTTTCTGGTTTTGTTTAGTTTCAGTAGAACAGAACACGAGGGCGTGGCTAGAAGGGCTGATATATACTGAAAATGATCACAACCAAGGTAAGAAAATGACACTGAACTTGCTTACATCAGGGGGACTGGAGAAGGTTTCTCCTGAAACAAAAGAAGAACTGCCATGTGAATTTCTAAACTTGGGAGAAAGAATTTATAACAGATTTCTTGACTCAGGTGTGGGGCTAAACACCTATCAAACAGTGACTGCTATTTTATATGGAATTACAAAATAAATAATAAAAAGACAGGAGGAAATATCCAGGGAAGGTTTGTCCATATGTCTCTAGTGTTTTCCATGCTTGTTGGGAAAGAAAAATCTACTGTAATTCTTGCAAATTTGTAAGAGACGGATCGAGCCAGACTCCTCACTATCAGTCTCTGATAACTGAAAAACATCAGTTATTTTAAAAACAAACCTAGACCATCAGGCTTCAGTAGAAAATCTGATACAGAATGACATGAAAAACCCTTAGATAAGCTCAGAAGGTGCTGAACAGACAGAATTGTTAACATTGGAACTGGTCCAAAGGAGGGTGATCACAGAATGGGTTAAAGAGGCCAAAGGGACGACAGGTAGAGCCCAGGATCTCAGGTGCCAGGTTGCTTTGAGGGCTCCGGGGATCAGGTGCACCCTTGCACACCTCAGCTGTGTCCTGGTGTCGTGGCAGAAGGGGCTCACCCCCCCCTCCCCACCCTGTTTTCCACACAAATTAAAAACAGGCACAAAGGTCACATGTGCCACCCCTCCCCTATTTAAGGACACAGAACTTAGGTGCTGGGCACCTAAGACACAGCTTATTTTAATTTTTTAAGGTGTGACTTGGGATTAATTTAATATGATCACTACTCATATTGTCCTTTTGCTGAGTAATATATTAAAAAAAAATCCCAAATCACATTACTTTCATATAACAGCCAGGGAATAGAATTTTGGGTTCTGCTCGCCTGACCACATCCAAACTGGAGATGAATAATGCTCTAAGATGGATACACACAACTGTCACTTATGTCACTAGGTGAGCAATGGTACACAAAAGCAGAATTTACTAAGATCTTTGTAAGTAAAATAATAACATATATTCCAAATAATGATGCAGGCAGTGGCAAAAAAGTTATTTCAAACCTTAGGAAATAGAAAAATGATCCCTTATTTTATTTTCATAAATTATCTGTGCTACTGTGTTGCCAAACTGCCAACATTTATCCTCTGTGGCAAATCCCATATTCAATAGGTGCTTCAGATTCTTAGCACAGTGACAAGCATGTTCAAAGCGAAATGGTGCAACAAAAAATACAAACTACCATCACTAATAATCCAAACAACATTGCTGTGATTCTTGAACAGCAACGTCAAACCCAGTACCTGGTGATGCTGTCACTACCCAATAATACAATGTGGTTACAGGGTCTGCGTAAGTGTAACTGTGAAATCAATCTGACTGTTTTTCAGCAGTGTTTACCAAACTCTTTCTGATGTACGGTCATAGGAATACCACTCATGAATGGTAATCATAACTTCCAAATGAGGAACTGAAATATTTAAATGAGATATCATAAATTGTTTACACTCAAATATCTAAAGCGAGTAATATTTAACTTATTTTAAATAAGGTCATATTTTCCAAGTCAGCTACCAGCTGCCATGTAAGAGAAAGTTTCAATTAATGTGTTACAAAAAAGACCAAGTAGTAATTCTGTTTTTAAGTAGCAAACATTACTCCCCAAAAAGTTTCATACGGACAGGAAGTGTAATAGTGGGATTGCCATCTACTGCAAGGCATTATATCCCTCTAAGTGTGATATAAAAAATAAGTGTGATATAAACAAAGAAGAAGAAATGCCTCAGTTAAATAAGCATACACTAAACTTCCTACCTTTCTGTATTTTGGGATTTGACTGAACTTCCAGTATCACTGTTGTCACGGTGTCTGCATACATATCATTAGCAGGATTTGCCACCCACTGTAAGATAAAAAACAAAACAACAAAAATTCATAATTTGAGCCCATTATTTGGGCTGAATGAATAATGCAACGTAAAAACAATGTGACATAAATTCCATTCTCCTATTTTTCTCTGAATTCTAGCTTCAAATGACTGTCACACATTTTACACCAAACTATTTTTAACCTGGTATGTTCCAGTAACTTCCCATGAAAAACTCAAGCTTTTGAATGTTTCTCAACACATTTATGAAATAGTCATTAATTATCACAACTATCTGGGGGAAGGAGGGAACTCCATTTGACATTATTTTTCATTACCATCTGCCAAATAAAAAAGGGTACCAAATCTGCCATAATACTCTTGAGTCACGGCAAAAAAGAAGCTAGTAGTGACTAAATGAAACAGCATCCATCAACACAGGACCACAGCTCAAGGGGAACCCTGTTCTAACTTTCATTCTACTTGTCAACCAACAGAAAACCGCGTCAAATATTTAATTCTGCACAGCATCTATCCAATACTATTTTGCAGAAGCTGGACAACAAAATACTTCTTCCTCCCCCACCAATGCCCACCTCAAGGACCACCATGCCTGGTTCCTGGATCACAGTGATATTTTTGAAAACCTTCAAGGCTGGTTTTTGTTGGATTTCTATTTCTTCTACATCACCTAAGAAGTGATAACAAACGGTTAGCAAGGGTAAAATTATACTGGGAACAACACTAATTTTATCTGCATAAGAACACAGGTCATTTTAAGAACGCTGTGAGCATCACCACAACTGCTTATAATTAATTTTTAAGTCTAAGTGCACACTCTCTTCCCTTGCCTGACAAAACTATTTTCTTTGGTCTGCCTAGTTGGAGTTTTTTAATATTAGTATGCAATACTGGCCATCTGACTTGTTTTGAATTCTCATAGTTAACTGGCTTAATACACCGACATGTGTACACCAATGAAAAAGAAAACAAATGAGAAACTTAGTGCTCCATTTGCACCCCTTAAAGGGTAACCCACAGTTTGCATAAGCACAGAGGATAAAACAAAAGTATTTGTGTGCAGGTAGCGCTCAGGCTATGAGACCTGAACACCAACTAAACACAGCTTCTCTCTTCACTAGTGACATGAATTAGATTCTGACACTACAGAAAAAAAACAAATCCTCAGCTTTAAATCTGGGAAGGGATCCTGCAAAGCGTGTGAGCCTTTAATGAAAAGGAATCAAACAAAGCTTTAAGTAAGCCAGACAGAAGCACAGGGAATCACACTAGTGGCAGATTTAAATGGCTCCTGACTCAGAAAAAGCCAACAAAGTCAGATTCTTGCCTCTCGGGGAGGGACAAAAGAGGCTGTCTGTCTCAAAAGAGGACAGAGGTTTTGTTTTTAATTGGATGGCATTACCCATTCTATTTTCAGGCTGGAGATAAAACATCAATTACAAAATTTTGCATCCGAGAGCCTCTGGCACTCACTCTGGGGGCTGACAGGAGACAAACATCAGCCTAGGCTCTTTATTACTATATACTCATGATTTGTAGCACAACTACAGTAGAACCGCCCAAAACGGATGTGTCACACTCATGAGTGTGCATAATCTCATCAAAGTTGTAAAATATGAAACAAACTGTGGCACTTCAGTTAGTGGCAAAGAAGTTTCCAGTCAGAAGACCTCTGAAGAGTCTACATTGTTTTAAAAGTTGACCACTATAAAGAATGAATGTGTCTTTCCAAATACGCACCGGTAAGTTTCTGTAGCTGATAGTAAAGCAGATTAAAAGGGCCGGTATATGGAATGGCTTGTGTCTGTGTTACAGTGCTCATCGCCAAGTCTGTATAATCTGAAAGAATTGTTAAAAGTATGTATTAAAAATCTGCTTCCCAAAAAATAAAATTGTCAGTATAGATAAATAATGGCATAAATGCATTCAAGACAGTTTGTAAAGAGGAGGGTGGAGGGTCTGTTTTAAGATAAGTAACATATTTCTTGTTAGGAAACCAGCAAAAGCTTGTTACTTTATCACACCCATTAAAGGCAAACAGTGAAGTAGGACAGTAGAATTGCTTTCCCCCAAGCTCTTCTGACATTACTACTCCATTTAATTATTCTTCCATTTTAAGAATAGATCAATTTCTTTAGTAATAGTATGTGTTTTAATGAGAGAAGAGGGAGGATACAGTAAGTTTCAATCACCTATTGAGCATGTTACTGTCTTTACTTACTGGAGAGGTCACAGGGAGAAAGGATGTGATAGTTAAAATTTCTTTTAACTAGGATTCCAGAAATTCTCTGTCCTTGCTCTGGTTTCTTATCTGCTAAAGATCCCATCACCTGGAAAGAAAAAACACACACACTGTAACAATGCGATCTTTAATATTCATTGCTTAACTATGGAGATGAAATATAGTTTTCTCAGAAAAATGAAACATTCTATAAAATTAACTCTGAAAATAAAGGGAAGTCAGAGTAACCAACAAACATTCTGAGCTACAGCAAAAGGCTGGAGGAGTGAACAGCAAAAAAAAAGAAAGGGAAAAAAAACAAACACAACACAAAAAAAACCCAAAACAAAACAACAACAACAAAACCCACAAAACCAAAGAAAAAATCCAACAATAAAAAACCCCAACCCCGTAAAAAAACACCCCCCCACAAACCAACCCCAAAATACAACACTAAACCCAAAACTTTCGTATACTTTGAGTCCCTGGAAAACATACACAATCCAAAACCAATTAAAAATAGGGGCTTGAAAGAAAAAGTGTTGCTTTTATCCCAAAGGAAAATACCATTGTACAGATAATATTAATTTTATACCTTGGCAAGTTTTTCTCCTCTGAAGTTTAATGTCACAGCTTCAGTATTCCTAGGATTATGAACTTCTATATGAACTTCGTCATTATCCTCATATTCTCGTATCAGCGCTGCCTTCAATCTGGCCATTTCATTCTGCTCACCATGAACTAAAATCTGTAGAAATACAGTTTTGCTTTTAGCAGAAGTTGCTTGTCCAAACAGACATGTTTAGTAAGCAAATTATCCAAGAAAACTGCCATCCTGTACCTCATCTTGATAAAAATGTAACTTCATGAGATTGCAATACATGAAACATTAGCTCAATTATACTACATGCAGTTCTGTTTGTCTTTGAATTCTATGAATTATTCAAAGACCTGGATTTCACAACCCTGAGTATTAGTAGAAAAATACATGTAAATAAGCAGAATGCATTACAGAAATTCCATTTAACTTTTCATATACAAATACATTGTTATACTAGTTACAGTTAGCTTTACAATTTTGTGTCTGCATGTACACAGACATACTAAACATGCAACTCAGAATATGCTTATTAATTTTCTTTGTGAAGCTAAATCCTCTTTTCTTTTGCTATGATTTATTTCTTATCTCTGCTTGCACATTGATTGTCCCCCAGTGTCAGCCAGTTTCAGATCCTGGTCTCCGTTTTCATATTCTGATCCTTCACACCTCCTGCTCCCTGTGATTTGCTCAGGCTTTGCTCCCCAAGCGCCGCCTTTGCCTTCTCCTGCCTGCTACACACGTTCTTTCAGACTGTCCTACTCTTTTCTTCGTTTATTTCGGGGCAAATTCCAGTGAATTTTTCCAATAGCAGTGTCCTCAACTTAATGTTGTCTTACACTGTATTGTACTTGTGCAGACCACTGCCCAAACAGGTCATGGATCATACTGCTTTCTTGAAAGTCATCCCCAGATATCCCACGTGCAGACAGTCAAGAGCAAGTTCATCTTTACTTTGCTAAGGTAACACAATGAAAATTGATTAAAATCTCCACCTTTTGTTATTCAAAGCTTAGGGATGCTGGCTATGGCTAAACACCAGTACTTGTCTCGATAATTCAAGGCTGTGAACTGGTTTGATAAATCCCACTCTGGAGGAATGGGCAGCAGGTATACTAACCACATGTGGAGGTTTCAGGGCCCGGATAAATTCACTAGTTTGTTGATAATCTGTGTGAGCAGAGAAAGAAATGTAATCCACAGACATCTTCATTGGGAGCTTTTGGCCTGACATAGTTGTGATCTCTTCAGGTTCAGACATGACGTGCTAGAAAAAAAAGAGCACTTTAAATAAAAAAATGAAAGCCTGCTACAGATGCCATATAACCACTGCTTTACACTTTAAAAATCAATTTAATATTGGCAGCCGGGGTAAATGTAAAGAACTGAAAAAATCTCTCAAATTTCATAAAACGCACACTCACAAATGAAAATAGCATACACAACACGCACCGTTTCATTGTTTGCATGCCCAACAGATCTCAGAGTTCATTCTTCTTCCAGATACGTCTCTCTCAAATTTGCATTGAAATTATAACAAGTGTGTGATTTCTGTCTCTAAAGGCAAACCTAGATGCTCTGTTTGCTCTTAGGTGCAGGAACTCAGAAGGAAGGAATTCATTCTCTACAACCGGACGGGGGAAAACACGTGCAAGGCGGTATGATCTCTTGACAGGTAAGTAGTGTTAGATTTAATATTGAGTCCTCTAGAATTAGGGTCAGGGCTCCCCTCTCCAAAAGTTAAATGGTGGGTGTAAAGATGGAGAAAAGTATTGATCATTCTTTCTTGTGACAAGATAACTGCTCCTAGAAAAGATTCTTTTGTATAACATCACTGGAAATGGCCACATGCAAATTTCTGTACTTTTCATTAGTATTAGCCAGAAGCAATTAGTTCTGACTACATAATTATGCACCTTCTCAATAAATCCAAATAAAGAGATTTGCTATTGGCCAATTCTTTCTAAACATAACATGAATACTACTTCATATTAAGAAGTTGTGGTACATTAGCGACTCACCTTAGCAAGCGTTCCTTCCACGCAGTACCCTGCTATAATGACTCCATTTCTCTTATCTGTGCACCAGCTCTCAAACAACTCTCTGGACAAGCCACTCTGCATCATACCTGGGGAAGCCATCACAATACTGGGGCCAATATCATCAAAATGATCCATACTCTGAACGGGCAAACAGCAAGAATATCGGTCACCACAACTCACTGAAATGAAGGACAGCATCTTTGCAACCCTAAAAAACATGCAAGTAGAGCCCTGTGTTCACAGATTACACCCCACCCTCCTAAATAGTGCCCTTTGCAGGAAAGTTCCTCCTACTGATACCCGTAAGGACCAAACTATAAGCACAGGGATCTATAGTGGAAGAAAAGTTGGGGCAGAAGCTCCCCTCAACCAGCTCTCTAAACTTTGGAATAGCACGTAACTCCGATATAAACTTGTACCTAATCAATCTATTAGGACAGTGAATGGGGAGACTATCCAGCAAATATGAACTCCTCTGTCACTCTTCCTCTTTTATAAGACAACCTTAATCTCAAGCTTACCTTCAGATTACTAATATGCTTGAAAACAAATGGATTGTTGATGTTAATTTGCTTGCGGATTTTGTCATTCATGGCGTTGACATATGTCTGATAAACCGACATACATTTCTTTGCCAAAGAGGAGGCATAGTATATAGGGATATCATGGAGTTCAGGATGATTCTGCCAGTATTCATCTAAAAAAACCAAAAACAATGACAAAGAAAAAAAGAAAAAACAAAACGCCAAACAAAAAACCACACGACTGTGCCCACAGCATTATCTCCAAAACACGTGCTTCTCAGAAATGTTAATACTTCTTGTAGAACAGATTTAGCAGTGGTTTTTTCATTTTTATTACAGAAAGCTACAATCACAGACTCTTTTTCATCTGCACTGCTAAAGAAAAAACAATCAGCACCTAAAAAATGTATACAACTGGTACAAACAAACAGGCAAACAAACAAGAAAAAGAAGAACTTCAAGTATTTTTGACAGGTCAAATACCAAAGAATCACCAACTGCAGCTACAAGGAATAAAGTATACGTTATATTACACAACAAAAAATGCACATTTACAGCAATGCAAGTTTTGCCACATCACTTCAATAAAGCTAAAATGTCTCTGTCAAATATTAATTATACACCTAACAGCTAGTGACATCTGCACATAGATGTGCTGGTGAGAATTCACTATATCAAAGTTCTGTAAAACAAGTCCACAGAGTTCAAGGCGTGAAGGGATCACCCCGTTATCAAGCCTGGCTTCTGGTACATCACCAAGTTGTATCTTACAAGCTTAACCGAAACAAAAAAACAGGAAAAAAGCCTCCACTAACCACAACTTATTTTATCCCTGATAACAGTAGCTATGACTTTTACTGAACACAAAGAAGAGATCTGAATGCAGCTATGTAAACAGAACTTTTTTGTTTTCCCACTTGGCTACAGTTCTGCTAGTCTAAAACATTTCTATTCCATAAGTGAGGAACAATCATCCAAAAACAGACGTACACTCTTTTGGCTGTATTTGTACATTTAAAATGATAAGGCTTTAACCTAACATTTTTGATTTGCAGACCAGGCTTTTCAGAACATGTCAGAGGCTCACAGCCAGGACTATCCTAATAAGGTCAAGTGTAAGGTGGCAACAGCAAATAAAAGATAATCTATAGCAGGATGTAGAGTGACATTACAAGACCGCAACCATCATCACAATTTTCTATATCATAACACAGTATTTTGGGGCCTTTTTGCCACACACTTATGGAAAGAAGAAAAACAAACACAGAAGCCTGTGGGCTCAATTGTGAAGGCATGTGAGATGCAATTGCATTTTCTACCTAATTAAGCATCCAATTGCATGTCTGGCTTTACTAGATGTATTTTCAAGCTTCTCTTTAGAAATTCACTTTAATATCCACACACAGTAAGGAGAGTCCAACAAATTACAAACTAATGGCTATACGAGATTTGAAATGTTCAGGTTTCATCTCCTCTACAAAATAAAAAAACCCTCAATCAATGATAAGTAGTAAATAACCCTACAACATCGAGTGCTACCCCATGCCTAGATCCAAATTTCTTATTAACATGTGAATAGACCAGTAACATGTTTTCAAAACAAACTAGTTTTTAATGTCTGGCAAAACTGAAATGGAAAGAGAGAAGAATTTCAAGTATTTAGGTAACACTTTAGATTCAACACCCCTAAAAATAAGTATTTTAATTTTAAGACAGTTATCTTTTGATCTTGCTGGCATTTGCATGAACAAAAAGATTAGTAAAAAATCATGTAACGTAGTACAGATTAAACGCACTAAAAGGAAGCAAAGAAGCCTGGAAATAATTTATTTAACATCTGTTTTATTTGAATTAGCTTGTAACAACTACCTATATATTTTATATGAAGTGGCTTGTTATAATTCCTCCCTCCTTGCTTTTCTTAACAAAGCCTGATTTGCTTTCCCATTATCATTAAGAGTTTAGGAATGCTAGAAGTGTCTGTAATGGTCTTCTCAGCTTTCCCTATAAAGACTTCTTCATATAGGTTTGTGAATTAAAGGACAAAGATAGTGAAACTTTGGAATAAAAAATATCTTTTTCCAGCATTACAGTTGAAATAGAACAGTTGTTGTGATTGCTTACTGTATCAGTAGTCCCTTTTTGCTGAAATCCTGGTTCAACGTGATGCAAAAGTCAAGCACATATTACCATGCCACTACTCTTTCCTTTCTAGGTCTTTGTCCTACCTCACAAAGCAGAAATGATTTGCTTGGTTTATTGGATTTTTTCCATTTGAACAAACATGCGTTCTATATTCTCAGGTAATTAACATGCTGGAAAATAGCTGAAGGGTTGTTTAAAAAAATCATTACATCTGAAAGACTGCACATGAAAACATTCTCATGTAACATTATGTGTTTTTTATTAAGAGGAGCTGGGAAGGTACGTACCTAAAATTAAAAGTAGCTCCTGCGCTCGACCCAGGGCAAACACAGGAATAAGACCTCTACCTCCTCTATTTACAATGTCATGAACGGTATTGCAGAATCGTGCCTCTCGCTCTTCCCTTTTTTCATGAATATGAGTACCATACGTGGATTCCTACGTAGAGAGAAACTGAACATTAAAAGTACTGCCACAAAGACTAATTCTTGATTTTCTCCTCTGAATCCAACAAGACAATGCAGAAAACATACTGGTGTTAACACGGTGGGGAAAGGAGGGAGATAAAGGGAAAAATCAAATCCTCCCCTGAATGTCCATAACCACCTCCATCAAGACAAATAATCAAAATTTCCCCCCTCTCAAATCCCTCCCAGCAATCTGGAAAGACAGATCCTGTTATTAAAAAAAAAAATAAATAAATAAATTAAATTTTATGCTTCTTTTAAGAGGTTTCAAATTTAACACACTTATTTTCCTAACTGGAAATGCTGCTACTGCTTTGATGAAGGGCTTATCACATTAACATGGCTCACTAGTGCCACAGTTTAGAAACATGTAGCCTGAAACATAGGAATGACACAAAATACAAGTTTTTGATGTGACGTAAAATGAAATGATCAGTTACAGAAAGCAGTTAGAAGGAACACAATAAAGAAAATCATTTTAAGTGTCACTCTGAAAGATCTCACTGTTTGTTTCTAGATCAAACTGTTACTTTTAACATTTCCCCTGACCTTCTGATTTTCCAAACATGAACTGAGAATGAAAACATTTTGCTCAGAAAGCAAAGCAAAACAAAACACAGCAAAAATATGGAATCATACTCAGGTCACCTCCACCTGGACAGCTTCCCAACATAGTCGGAAGTAGGTGAGGATCTACTAAAGAAAGATACTGGGGTTTGTACAACACATCTAGCAAACACAAGGCGAAACCTAATAAATTTCCCATCTTGAAAAGGTTTGTCTAAAGCTTAAGGAACTTCATCAGAAGAATAATAAAACAAAAATTAGACTTTAATACAGAGAAAACAAATGTTGGGAGTGTTCTGAACACTCAAGCAGTTGAATATTTAACACAAATTATGTACTACCATTAAATCTCCACTGCCTTTCTCATTTCATCTTAGCTTTAAATAAGTAATGCCCCTATACATATTTAATTACTAATATAAATAAATAATTTTGTAAAACTTACAATTATAAGAATATCAGGTTTAATATTGGGAATCTCAGCTGCCATCAGATGTCTGTCTTCCTGTCTTGAGAAATCACCTGTATATAAAAGCTATTGGAGACAAAGAGAAGCAGTTATTCCGACCACAGGTCCTTAAAAGCTTTTGCATAGGAATGATATTCTTTGAACAAAGATGGTTTTAAGGAATTTATGATAAAAAGGTCACTTGTACTTTAACTAGAGACTCTTCTGATGTGGACAGTGCCTACAGTATTAGGTCAATAGTACTACAATGCAAATATTTTAACCACAGCAAGTAAAGGTATTTCAAGCAGTACCGTAATCCAACAGAACTAGGTAAAAAATTATGAAGATTTTATTCTTCATTTGGAATACAAAGGTGCCATTTGCAGCCTTGTGCATACATGTGCTGACCACTAAGATGTAATAACTGAGTGGGTCCTAAGTGGAAGTAAAAAGTAGATGAAACTGCAGTTATATATCAGAATCCAAATATAATAAATAATCCAATAAAATTACTTATTAAATAGTCTTCTAGGATTTTCTGATACTAAAAAAAAAGCCTGTAATGTAGCATATTTTCCAAATGAAATGATAATGTTCCCCATTACACCAAGAAGTAGTTGTAGCTGTTAGTAATTTTTAATGGATTCTTAATTTCAGGGTAGAATGCAGCAATCTGTGATGGTTTTGAAACTGAACATTTTTTACTTCATCATTCCATTGATGAAAATGCGAATAATAACAAAACGTATGGTCAGTAATGGCAGATAAGCTGGTCTACAGGTAACCTACTATCACATTCCTCATTTGCCTCACGGGGAATTAAAGAAAATAATGGATATTAAAACCCAATCCATTTGAGTCATGCATAGTAAGAGAAGAAACTCTTCATCATGCCTTAATCAGAAAAAAAAAGGCAGTAAGGTATCTAAATTTACTGTAATAAGTGTAAATTCAGTTTTACTTCTGGTTGGTTTAACTTTAAGCTTTTAAAATTCTCAATCATTATTAACCATGACCAAAGTCCTACTGGACAGCAAGCCTCAGGACCACCGTCTCTCTTTCCTCTTCAAGGCTGTACGAAACTTTCCATGGGCTGTGATTATCCTGCTGAACTCCAATTCACGAGATTAGTTACAAGTACCTGGTTTTGACACAGTGCTGCCTGTGATGATACGATGATTTATTTTATCCCTCTGTGCCTAAAATTAATAATAATCTTATTTCTTTAGGTACTTTAGCATAAGAGCGTTATGAGAAAATTACAACTCACATACTTTGCCCAATGCCACTTAAGCACTCAAGACAGGCAGACTGGTAAATCAGATTTACAAACCCAAACATCTGTTAATAGATTTTACTAAGATGTAACTTCCATAAGGCTGCCTCAGCTACTGGCTGCCTGTCGGCAGACCAGTAAGAAAAACTACATGATTACTAGTTCTAAGTCTGATTTGTAACTCACTCCCGTAAAATCCAAACATCCCACCTGGTTCAATACACATCAGTCGCTAGTGATAATCAATGAGAAAATACACACTCTGGTCAAGGCCTCATGCCTTGGCTTGAGTCCAAGTTAATTTGACAGCTCCAGCCACACTGGTGGGGCTTAACAGACAATAATCATGATTACATTAGAATTCAGGCTTGATTTCAACTTCGTAATAAAAAGAAAATACCTTCACACCAGCTATTTCAATCATGAACATGGCTGCTCCCAGAACGTGGCCCGCGTGGTAACACCAGAACTTGATTCCTGCCACCTCTTTCACTTCATGGAAGTTGATGGTCTCAATCTTGTCCATGCTTTCTTCAAGGTCTGTCTCTGTGTACAGCATGTCATCCGCTGATATATTACTGGATATAAGTGAAATGGCTACATATCAGCTCATTTGACCAGCTTAGACCATGTAACAGCTGGAAAAAACAGTTCCTGGATTATCTCCCACTGAGAGCAAGACTTCCCTTCAGTAACGCTGCATCTCCTGTGTCAGAAATCATGTCTAGCTACTCTAATGTAGTTCACGTAAGCAGAGTTAAAGCATCTTTCTTTTGAAAGGCCGTGCTAGAATTGTCTTTTCAGTTTGGAATCTGCTCTGTATTTGTCTAAAAGTACCAGTAGTTTCCCAGCCCTGCAGAGAGATCTGCCCCTTAGCTGGTAACAGTCCCCAAAACCCAGACTAACCACACTCTTCCTGTTGGCCCAGAACAAACAAGTTACAAGAGAACTGTTGGTCAGGTTTCTGACCCAAGCGAGAACCTCCTGAGCCAAGATGCGCTCAGGACCATTGCACTCACATAGAAAAGACGTGTCATGGCATGTAACACAAGGAAAAAGCAAAAGAAACAAAAGAGAGAAAAAAAAACCAACAACCTGTACGTAACAGAACACTCTTTGGATATTTAATATTTAATCTGACCTTGTCCTGAAGAGTGATTTGCATCCTTAGGGGCTTAAAATTCACTACTTCTGTGAAGCTCAAGAATAAATACACATTGAAAAGCATGAGAACAAAAGAGTGTCTTAAGAGAAACAGACAGGGAAAAAAGGGATACTATAAAAGGTCCAAGTAAGGCAAATTAAAAGAATGATGGGAAAGATTTTGTTTTTTAAATAGGAAATTATTTGAGAGGCACATTATCCATGACATAGCAAAATGGTTCAGTAAGTTTAACCTGCGTATATTGTTGCTACTTGTGGCAACACCCAGGTTCATCCAGCCACCTTTGGCGGCTTCACCTTAAGTTCCCTATTAGATATAAAGGTGAAATAATTCAGAAGTTGAAGAGACAACCAATGTGTCAGCTTACCTGACTTTGACACAGTCTGAAAGAAGCCATTTATAAATAGCTTTTGTGGCATGAGTCATAAATGTCCTTCCCTTAAAACTTGTTTTCTGCAAAAACCACGGTAAAGCCCCACAGTGATCTAAATGGAAACTTAAAATAGACACACAAATCCGATTAATACATTAACATTACACAACACGAACATATAATATATATCATGTAATTCACTACTTCACACAAGAGCATGAAAACCAGAAACAGAATTTTTAACGTTATTGTTAACTCTGTTGGTCTCTATTCTGTACCCTAGTGACTAGAAACACAACCAACAAAATGTAAAAGCAATAAATGAAATTCTCCATTAATTGCAAAGGTTCGACCCATATAATCGCAGAATTATTTTTTTTGTAATTTACACATAAATTTAGAGGGAGAAAAATAACAGGAACCAGGAAGACAATAAATGTCAAAGATACAAGAAAGCTAACAAACATGATCCTAAGTTTGCATGTTGGACACTGTAGATTAAAACATGAACTACTAAAATAAAATTATTTGGCTACACTTCCAGCTTGACCTATCTTAAGGAAGCACTTTTGAAAGACAGGTGGAACAAACACATACAACAAGAACTCAGGACTTTACAGAGACCCAGTTATGAGTGGCTAAATAATAATTTAGAATTGGCTCTCGTCTTGCAGCCACCAAGCAGTATTTAAACCGTATTCAAAGCTTGCTTAGGTCTCCCAGAACCTTTTTCATTCAAAGCCAACAGTCAAACCCCAACCAATACATTTCAGCAGTCTTTACACAGAAAGCCCCTTCTAGAAGCTGTCACAATGGTACCAAAGCAGGCCAGGTTATGAAAATGCCAGATATCACGGCAAGCTCAGAGGAGAGTTGTAACATCAAATGACTGAACATCCTTAATTTTAAAAAAGCTGGAAACTAAAATTTTGCCATGCCATTAAGTCCTATTTTCAGCCTCTCTTAATAACCTACAAGTGAACATTGCTCAGACCACAACCTCAGTATATTGGTTCTTCTAGGTGAAACTTACTGACTAATTAGGAGGAGATCAATCTCAGCAGGATCTATCAAATCAATGTAAGGAAGAGCATCCATTCCTTCCAGTCCAGGATGGATTCCACAGTCAAGCTGAAAAATGAAAGAAAGTTAAAGCTTCTAACAGAACATATAAAAATCCTCTTCCATTTTGGTCTGAAATAGATTTACTAGCGACTGGTAGCTCTTAGCGCTATGCAAAAAATGTATTTTTTCCTTAAACGCTGATTGGGATTCTATCTAAATGACTTCTCTCCACTGGGAAACTGAACACCTTTCAAAAGCTCCCAGTCTTTGTTTACAATTTGGTACTTATTCAAGTCTTCATTCACATGTCAACAACACCTGAACACAGAGAACCAGTGTGTACAAGTTATTTCAGCCACCACCTGAGAAGACAGCTGGAAAAGGAAAAGAGAACATGTATGTGTTTACAGGTGAGTGTTAACACGTTAGCGTTGGTAAACATTAGCCTTACTTTCCACTGAAAATTAATATGTGTAAATTTTAGAATTCACACTTCAGAAACATTCATTTGTTTGGGGATATGGATTTAATTGACATGGCATCCCTCTGTAACACCTACAAGCATATATGCTATAAAACGCACCTCTTCTAGCACAGTGGCTGATTTCAGTGTGGAAGCTGAATTTAACCCCTCACATCTTTTTATTATCTGAACTACCATAATGAGAGGGCATACAGATACATTCATGCAATAATTACCATTATTTTTCTTCCTTTAAACTCCAGAATAATGCATGACCTTCCTACTTCTTGGCCAGCACCGCTGCAAAGGATATCAAAGTCATCAGTATTAAAACAACGCACACCGTGTAGAAATAATGAAGGCACAGTCCTTTTAAACTCAGATATTTAATGTAACCGAACAGCTATATTTCTCTCAGTCAAAATGAGACCCTATTTAATGCAGTAAAAATAAAAAGGATATGTTTGGGGGAATTGTTTTGGTCTCTTCCGGTTTGTATTGCATGTTTGTGTACTCGAGTCTCAAAGTATTGAGATGTTTAATGAATGGAACATTTACTTCAATAACAAATTACCGGGGGCTGAATAAGCTTTAAGGAGCATCCTCAAGTTTCCCAGAAAAGTCTGGCGATGCTACCAGAAACACCTTGAATTTTTTCTCTAGTAAAGATGCCAGTGCAAGTTGAACTTAAAAACACTACAAACCCCACAATGCTGTTGAAGTGCAAATGTCAAGAAATGAAATATTTCACAGAATCACAGAATGTCAGGGATTGGAAGGGACCTCGAAAGATCATCCAGTCCAATCCCCCTGCTGGAGCAGAAACACCCAGATGAGGTTACACAGGAAGGTGTCCAGGTGGGTTTTGAATGTCTCCAGAGAAGGAGATTCCACAACCTCCCTGGGCAGCCTGTTCCAGTGTCTGTCACCCTCACTGAGAAGAAGCTTCTTCTCATATTTAAGTGGAACCTCTTGTGTTCCAGTTTGTACCCATTACCCCTTGTCCTATCATCGGTTGTCACCAAGAAGAGCCTGGCTCCATCCTCGTGACACTCACCCTTTACATATTTGTAAACATTAATGAGGTCACCCCTCTGTCTCCTCCAAGCTAAAGAGCCCCAGCTCCCTCAGCCTTTCCTCACAAGGGAGATGCTCCACTCCCTTCATCACCTTCGTGGCTCTGCTCTGTTATTTTGCTCCGACAACACTTCAGTTTCGCACAGGGAAAGGACACAGCCTGTCAGACCGAGCAGGACCGCTGCTCGTTGGAGAAGCGAGGGACGGAAAACCAGGAGGGGGAAAAATCCACCCGGCGGCCCGGGACTGCAGCGCTCCCGCCTCGCCTGCCGCGATAACACAGCCCCGGCCAGGGACACGCACCCCCCGCCCCGCAGGCCGAGGCTCCGCCCGCCGCCCCCCGCCCGCAGGCCCGAGGCGCGGCTCCCGCCGCGGGCGCTCACAGGGGCCGGATGAGCAGCTGGTCGCTCTCCTCGGCCGGGATCAGGGCCTCGGCTTTCCGCTTCACCGACATGACGCCCCGCGCCCCGCCGCTACCGGACCCGGCCACCTCCCGCTCCCGCTTCCGCTTCCTCCCCGCGGCCCGGAAGCGGAAGGGTGCGTGCGGGCCGCAGCTGAGGTGAGGGAGCGGCGGGAGCGAGCGGCGCCGCCGGGTGAGGCCTCGCCCGGGGGCTGGGGGCGCTGAGGTCCCGGCAGCGGCGCTGTGAGGACGGGGCTCCGGGAAGCGTTCCCGGGAAGGAAGGGCGGGGGCTGTAGAGGGGCGCTCGGCCGAGCCGGCGCTGGGCGCTGCCTCCCGTGACAGGGCCGCGGCCGCCGGGGCCTCCGCCTTTCTGCGGGAAGCGGATTTATCGTTCTGTCATTCACCAGGTTTATGGTTTGGGGCTGGGGGTAAAAACAGGAAGGAGAAACGCAGCCCCGGGCAGTGGTGCCAAATCAGGAGGTGCTGAGAGCTCCTTGGTCGTCTGACGTGTTTTAAACGTTCGTGAAGTGGTGTGTGTTAAGTGCCGGTACGACCAGCGGGTCTTCCCGTGTTGTGGCGCCTGCGGCGCTGCAGGAGGGGCTGCCAGAGCCGGGCTGCTGCCCGGGAGGAGCCCGGGGACGCGGGGGTGCGGGTGACACCATTCGCCTGTCGCTGAGGGCGGCCTGGGCTCTGCCAGGGACCGAGGGTTTGCTCAATGACAGGCACAGCAGCGGCGAGGGGACTGTAACCAGCACTGCATCGCAGATCTAGGCCAGCACTGTGCCCTTGTGGCCAGGAAGGCCAATGGCATCCTGGGGTGTATTAGAAGGGGGTGGTTAGTAGGTCCAGAGAGGTTCTCCTTCCCCTCTACTCTGCCCTGGTGAGACCACACCTGGAATATTGTGTCCAGTTCTGGGCCCCTCAGTTCCAGAAGGACAGGGAACTGCTGGAGAGAGTCCAGCGTAGGGCAACAAAGATGATTAAGGGAGTGGAGCACCTCCCTTATGAGGAAAGGCTGAGGGAGCTGGGGCTCTTTAGCTTGGAGAAGAGGAGACTGAGGGGTGACCTCATTCATGTTTATAATATGTAAAGGGTGAGTGTCAGGAGGATGGACCCAGGCTCTTCTTGGTGACAACCAGTGATAGGGCAAGGGGCAATGGGTACAAACTGGAACACAGGAGGGTCCACTTAAATATGAAAAGAAACTTCTCAGCGAGGGTGACAGACACTGGAACAGGCTGCCCAGGGAGGTTGTGGAGTCTCCTACTCTGGAGACATTCAAATCCCGCCTGGACATGTTCCTGTGCGACCTCACCTAGGCGTTCCTGCTCCAGCAGGGGGATTGGACTAGATGAGCTTTTGAGGTACCTTCCAATCCCTGACATTCTGTGATTCTGTGATCTTCCATTATTTTCTGCAGTGTGAGCTGTCTTAAATAGGCTGTTGTCTAGACTTTGTCCTCTTTCTTCCACCTGCTCAAAATTTCTGAAGCTCTGTAATTAAAATAATCCCTCTCTGAAGCTGGGAAATAAGGTTTCAGCACTCACTGGCTGGGAGCCAGCATCCCGTTTCTTGACGCTGTCCGGCCAAGTGTTAAGTGAAGCAATTGAAGTAGTAGGGCAGATAGAGGGAAAACGCTTCTAGAATACTCTCAGAAACCCAGCTCTAAGGCAGTAAATGTAACATGCTTCTTGTTTTAATTTTCAGGAGCATGTGAATTAGTTATGGCTGCTCCTAGGACTATTACAATCAATAGTTCTTCAGAAGAAGTTGTTTGTTTTTTAATGGAAGCATGGTCTTTGGAGCAGGGAGTGCATTGGATGCACTTTGTAGAACGTTCAGGTTGTAGTTTCAAATAACATTCATCTAATGCTTTTAAGTGGAAATACAAACTCTAAATTTTGCTTTGTTTCTAAATCTGTATCTTTATATGCATTAGAAACGGATCTTTGCAACAGTCTGTAAACTTGGTGGTAGCACTTCTGTTATGAATCAGAAGGATGGTGAAGTTTTAGCAGAGAGCTTGAGGGACTTTCCTCAGTCACACGTGAAGAGCACCAGAGGAGCATTACTACTGCTGTTCTCAGAGACCTTTACGAGTTTCCACTTTCTGTCTGCTTTGGACACAGTGATTCTGGTGCTTGCCAAGAATTCCTTCCCTTGATGATCTGACAGCTTTAATTTTTATTTTTCCTACCTAGAAGATCTTCCCTGATCCAATTATGAAAAGATGTTTAGAAAAGGAAAAAAACGACACAGTAGCAGCAGCTCACAAAGCAGTGAAATCAGTACTAAAAGCAAGGTAAGCTGAATTTGGTGTAATCTCTGTTTATGGAAGCACTTTCATTTGTTACAAGTTGACAGTTCAGTGGTTCAGTTACACTGATGTTAGGATGTGATTTCCATAAAATGCCATGTTCCACAGGGAAAACTTTCTACTACAATTCCTCAGATTGTGTTACGAGAGTTAAGAACCACTATCCATTGTAAAGCCCTTGTATTCTGAGATGAATGCTCGATTGCTTCCATAGCGAAGCCCACGAACACAAGAGTTTCTGGCAGCACATAGTAAGGTTTGGAGGAAAAAGTCATAACGTTTGTTCTGTAGTGATAAATGTTGTCTTCAAGAAGGTGCCTGGTGCTAGGTACCAAGCATGAGTTTATTCTTCAGTACTAGTTGGTTACTCAGTATCTCTAAAAAGTGTTCTTCATTTTGAATAATGTGTCCATTTTGTCTGATAGGTTTTGGAATGATCAGTTGAATATTCTGGATTTTCCAAGGTGCCGTTTCACTTCCCTTGCACTGCTATGTTATTTCAAGCATTGGTGACAAGCATGTAGTTGTCAATTTCTTCAAGTTAAGATGCAATACCAGAAAAGTCTGGACATAACTTTAAGGTTCATTTTCTCTTTTTCTTTTATTTCCTCCTCTTTTCAAAATATTTGTGGACTTCTCAATGGTTCCTGTTGAATTTATGTCAGTCTAATCTGCATTGAAGCAGAAAGATAACTTTAGGAAAGAAATAGCTGGTGATGTTTTTTTCTTCCCGTTTTGCAGTGCTGCTTAAGTAATTAGAACATAAACACTAGTTTATTTTTTTAAAAAAAGAGTTGAGGCAGGACATCTAAAAGTGAATTATTATGCGCTCAGTAACTTTCTGATGATACTGTTTTTTCTCTTAGTCTGTAGATTCCAGTCTTGGGGGACTTTCCAGGTCTAGTACTGTGGCTAGTCTGGATACAGACTCCACAAAAAGTTCAGGTATGTAATCCATCCAGTGCACGGAGCAGGATTAACTTGATGTGTGTTTGTATAAAAGAGCAGAAAATGGAAAAGATTAAAATATGTACCTTTAATAAGTGCAAGCGAATCTGTTAGCCTGCTGACTATTACATGCATACTTCTAGGCTTCTAAAGTATTATTAACGATTCATCTAGGATGAAGTCCCTGTTTTTGAAGTTCTGGAATTCTTCAGAATCACTTTGTTTTATTTTGTTGCAGGACAAAGCAATAGTAATTCTGATACGTGTGCAGAATTCAGAGTTAAATATGTTGGTGCCATTGAAAAATTGAAATCTAGTGAAAGCAAAAGTCTCGAAGGGCCATTGGACTTGATAAATTACATAGACGTTGCACAGGTAAGTGGGTTACAAGAGACAATACCAACAACACCGGGACATCTTAAACTTAGGTGTGTTTCTTTCATATTATCACGTGACCTGTCAACTTTGTAAATTTTAGACTTGCTAGAATAAAGTAGCTTACCTTAAAAAACATTAAACTATAAATCTCAAAAGCTGTCATGCTCAGTTCCGTCCTATTGAGTAACTGGAGAAGATCTGCCCAAAAATGTGTTCTGAAGAAGCAGGCTCAGATTGAAGGCCCTTTTCATGAGTCATTACTGAACATGTATCCAATTGAAAGTTGTTGTCTTGTCTTCAGCACTGTTAGGATTAGTAGCCGGAAAATAATTTCTCCTTCAGATTTCCTCAGTCCTGTAGGAGTTTTCCCATAGAGGAAAATGTCACGTGTCTGTTTATCATCACTTACGAACCTGTGACCAAGGAACCTGAGTAATATTGGGTCATCCTTGCCGAACTGTGGTTGCTTGTACTTATTTTTGTACTAAAAGCCACAACTGGTTATTCTTATTAGGAAGCTGATCATTTATATCTTTAAAAGCACAGAATGTCTGTTTATCTTACAGCAACTTGACATCTCAATTATCTGAATATATGCTAATACTGGTTTTACAAAACAGGTGCCAGTGTGGAACGTAGATCACCCAGATCAGCACAACATGACAGGGCATGCATTATTTTTCAGCCCATCTGATTTGACCACAGGGCCAAACTGCCCCCTGGGATGATAAATTCCTTTCCGGAATCTTGGAATAGGATAGGATAGGGTAGAAATTTCAGTTGGAAGGGACCTGCAAGGATCATCTGTTCACACTGCCTGACCAATTCAGGGCTGACCAAAAGCTAAAGCAAGTTGTTAAGGGCATTGTCCAAAAGCCTCTTAAACACTGACAGGCTTGGGGCATCAACCGCCTATTTAGGAAACTTGTTTCAGTATCTGACCATCTTCTTGGTAAAGAAATGCTGCCTAGTGTTTAGTCTGAACCTCCTCTGAATGCGTTTCACATAAAGTTATGCGATCAGACAAGTGCAGGTGTGGCAGGCAGACTCCCCACAGCAAGACATGAGCAGCATTAGTGACATTGCTGATCCAGTAGACTGAAACACACATAAACACATTTTTTATTATGTATCTTCATTGTTCGTGTTCTTCTGGCTGCACTAAAGGCTTTTGTTTGTTTCCCTCCAAAGCAAGATGGAAAGTTACCTTTTGTTCCAAGTGAAGAGGAGTTTATTATGGGAGTTTCCAAATACGGCATTAAAGTTTCAACATCTGATCAGTATGTAAGTGATTCACAGCTAACTGTCTTTTTGGCGAGGGTTGAAAAGGGCTTTCATTAATTTCTCTGGTAGATGATCTGTGTGAGCAAAATGTCAGTCCTGGCTCTAAGCAAAAGTAAAACAAACCAACCACCAGAAAGCTCTCACAGCAGCACTGCTTCATGTTGTATCTCCTCAGGGCTTTCTGTATTTTCCTGTTTGGAATTATGACAAAAATCCTTTCCTTTTGAGACAGAGCACTAGACAAAAGGCAAGCCTTTTTGCTCTTTGGGCACACCTTCCTGTTTCTGTGGCTGTCCTGCCATTCTCTCACGTGGAACAGTAACATGACTGGTGGCCGAGCCCACAGGTTCCTCAGCCTGAGTTAGTAATGCAGTTCCTGTTGATGTTATCGTGGAGAGGAAAAAACAATGTTTGTTTTTTTTCAGGGATACCTGAGTTGTTTTCCTCTTTAAAGTTCCAGCCTTGCACTCATAATCCAAGAGTGTGAGTTCACTCCAGCATTAAAGCCTCATGATTTCACTCTGTTGATCAAGCCTAGGTTTTGTTTGCATCATTTCCTACGTGTAGTTTATTTTCCTTTAGTGCACTTCAAGTAGCTTTCTTTCTAAAAATAAAAATCCGGTCTCTTCTCTAGGGCCCTCCAGTTGCCTTTGTGTCACTTTGTATTGCAGCCATGTGGTTTCCTTCTGGTTGCCCTCAGAGCCCCAGATACCATAAATACTTGGCCTTCTGAAGTCATGACCCATCAACAACCCCGCAATGCCTGCTCATAAAAGCCTCGTGTATGACAACAGTGAATAGCATTGCTCAATAGCTGAATACTCTGAAGAAAGACAAAAAGTTTCCTTTGGTCCCTTCAGAAAATACACCACTTGTTTCTAATGCCTGGGAGGAAGTGTAGTAGTTGTTACTCAAACTTTGAATTCTTTTACGTTCTGTTTTTGCTCTTCTCCTAAATTCTTAATTCTCATTAAGAACATAGATTATACTATTACTTAAATTCCTTTGTACTGTGATAAAGATCAAATAGGTAATTTTAAGACTTTTATCCATCTTTTTTCTGGCTCCAAGCTGAAAGCATGCACAAGCTGATAAAGCCTTCTGTGATAAGCTAGCTTGCACTGGCATTTTATTGCATTGCATTCTGTTCCCAAATTCTGGCTTCTTGCGTCTGTGTTACTGGTGACATTTAATTTGTCCTTTAGTGTGTTAGCCCACCTAACTCTTTTCCTAGAGTTCCAAGATGGAAAGGTTTTCTCTGCATTCATACAAATAATCCAGTCTTTTATGACTTTGGGGAAGAGGTGAGAATTCTGTGCTTTGTAGATGATACCTTTGCAGGATACAAAATTTTTCCTCATAGATTTCAGCCAATGCTTGAGAAATCTTGTCACTAGTGACTGAAATATGTAGATGTGTAATTTACTGGTACGTTTCATTTGTTTGTGGATGCAACCACTAGAAACCAATGGCAAATTATTCACAGAGGTCCCACTGAGGCTTAGACCTTCTTTACGTTCAGTTGGCATTAATTTGTACATTATATATATGTATATGTATGGCACAGTTTGTCCATCTGATTTCTCTCTCAAATACATTAATACTGTAGCAAGTTTCAAGCAAGTAACTCTAAAAAGTTAGAAGTAAATTGGGGGGAAATCTTGGCATCTTTAATACAGAGACTGGAGGGTTGATCCAGTCCCACGCTGGCTCCAGCTGCCTTCAGTGTGGTGTGACTGATAGTTGGTGAGGGTGTGAATAACTGTGAGCAATTGCCGAGCAAATGCCAGGGGTGGAGATGTGACCTTATGAGCTCTGGTGGAGGGCCCTCTCTCGGGGGTTTCATAGCAGGCATCAAGCTCCATGTCTGTTTTTACAGCTTCTGTATTGAAGTGGATGTTTCTTTAGACCCTTCAGCTACTGACAGGGACAAGGCGTTTGATGCCAGGAACTCAGAAAAAGAGCTGTCCTGAAGTCATAAGACCCTTGAGGTGGTTTGACTGGAATAAATGAGATTAATTATATTGGTTGCGTAGGGCGGCTTGAGAAGGAAGCCTTTGCATAGGGTAGGTCTGCAGAGACCTTGTACCGGACGAGATCAAGCAATCCCTTTTTGGAATGGCCAGGATCGAACTGTTGGGACTCTGGTGAAACCCTTCAAGTGGGGTGGGGAGGAGAAGTCTCCCAGACTGGTGGCTCAGGCCACAAGTGGTCTGGCTATATCCACATGGCCACCCTCCCCGCTCCCAAAGCAACTAACCTTGTCTGTACCCTCTCCTGGGAACAGTTGTCTCCTGTGTACATCCCAGAACCGGGATGGGATTGTCTGCAAAAATACTGGAAAAGCAAAGAGTTGCTTTGAGCGACCCCAGAGTGCACCACCCGGCCTCCTCACAGAGAGCAAATGAGGATAGGTGGGAAATGAATATGTGCTTTTGTAGTATGGCCACGAATACATTCCACATATGAATGCAGTTCTAAAATAGACGCAAAAATTAAAGCTAAAATTGTGTTAAACCACCACTTACTTTTTAAAATCTTGACTAAACTCTCACTTGAAAATTATAATTTTGCCAAGGAATACTTTTCTCCTGTAAATAAATCTGAAGTATTCTTTTGTAAGAATCAAAACAGGTGGAAAACTGGAGTAGCTGTTGCAGAGTAACTTTTATTTGCCACATGGTTTCAGGATGTGTTACATAGGCATGCTCTCTATTTAATTGTACGGATGGTCTGCTATGATGATGGTCTGGGAGCAGGAAAAAGTTTACTGGCTTTGAAGACAACAGATGCAGCCTCTGAAGAATGCAGCCTCTGGGTATATCAGTGCAATAGTTTGGTAAGAGTTTATGTTTACAGTATTTAATTTAGGTATCGGTAGCTTGATTGCAAAGGGAGATTCTAAAACCCAAAGCCCTTGTGAAGGCTTTTTGGCAGAAGGGGGATTGCTCCTAATGAAAAAGAGGATAAATGTGCCCTGGCTGAGGAGGGGAGAAAAGCCCTGCTGGGTACATTTGATCAGTTTTGAGGAAAAATACCTGCATTCCCTAAAATTGCCACTGAGTGTATATGCCTGAAAAAGCTCTTTGCAATCTAAAAAATGCTATCGGAGCTGCTAAGGACAATCCTCCGTTTGCATTTTCAAAGACAAAAACTTCAAAAGCTTGGACAAAGCAGGGAGGGATTGAGTAAGAATTCTGGTAGCAGAGCGTGCATTCATGTTTATAAGGGATCCCTTAGGAGCAGGAGAATTCAATGTCAAGATGCTATGATATGACACACCCTTAGCAGCACGGGGGGCACACATGAGCTGACTTTAAGTGCTAATGTCATGCTATGATGAAAGCTAACAACTCCGACTTGTTTCAAAAGAGCTCATTTAAAACAGCTTCCCACATGTCATTGCAGACCACAGAAATCAAATTAAATCTCACTTGTGCTGCTCCATTTTGCATGTCTCTGCCAGAAGAACGATAAAGGTCACATTCTGCTTTAAGTAAGTCTTGAGGCGTTTGGGCGTTCTTCAGCAAGTGTTAATTTGTGTGTTTGGGTTTGGTTTTTTTTAGGAACAAGCACAAGCTATTTGCAAAGTCTTATCTACAGCCTTTGATTCAGTTTTAATGTCGGAGAAGTCCTGATTTTCTTCAGCAGCACATGACTGTGTAGTACAAGAGGCCTTTGTGTGGGGAGGACATGGGGCCGCTCTGCGATTCACGGACTGGCTGGAGCCGCACAAACCCAGCAAAGACTTGCTGTGCAAAAAAGAGCCACACAACCTTGCACATGGTACTTGATCGTTCCCCAACCGTGACTTGAAGAAATTATTCCATCTTCCATTTCCAGGACAGTACAAAATTTTATATTTAACATATTTTTTTTTCCTAAATTGTGTTTTGTATATTAATGTCAATATTGTAGAAATGTAAAATAAAACTGACACTTGCTTCTATTTTTGTCTGAAAAAACCAATTTGTTCATGTGGATTCCCGTTCTGCTGAACATAGATACGAGAACAAAATAATGAGCAGAGTGATAACAGGTAGTCATTTGGTGCTTTACACCTCTAATTTAAGCTGAGGTTTGCCATCCATGCAGTTTCTACGTTCAACTAAGAATCCCTGAGATGTACCTATTTTCTTTTGCTCAGGTGCTACTTGTCTGCATTTCTCATTTTACACATTGAAAAGAACACTGCTTAAGTAATGCTGAGTAAGAGAAGAGAAGTAGCCAAAGTGATTTTAAAAGTAGTTTTATTTTTCCAGACATTTGACTGGTTAACAAGAGTAAAATTTATTAATCATGCTCTAATTATAAATCACTGCATCCAGGACATTGAAAATAAGAGTTGATTTTAGGTTATACAATATATACAGTTGCTCTGCAACTAAACAAAATAAAAACA
This sequence comes from Columba livia, assembly GCF_036013475.1. Taxonomy (NCBI): domain Eukaryota; kingdom Metazoa; phylum Chordata; class Aves; order Columbiformes; family Columbidae; genus Columba; species Columba livia. Next base: position 16,952,672 of record NC_088604.1, read on the forward strand.
ACTGAATTGAATATTATACATCTCATAGCATTCTAAGCTGCATTTTAAGTGTCACTTGCTCCTTTTTAAACAGTTAACACAGCAACCTAATAGTCTGTCTATTAACAGGTTTTTTAAGTCATTATTTTAATCAGATTTGAAAAGTTGTATGAGACACGCCAAAATTTTGGACTTAAAAATTCTTAATTTTATATTATAAATAGATATCTACAGGCTCTAGAATTTATTTTTCCTCTGCCAGAGCAGCAAACTTGGAGAAACATTGAAAATCCAGGGGTAAATTCTGCTCAGCTGCTCTTTATTGGTCCTCAAGATTTCATCTGTCTGCACTGTTAGTGCTATTAAGTTGTATTCTACAGGTTTCCTAGTTTCTAAGTGACCAGTGAAGAAGGATGTGACATTTCAAAGTGTGTTCCTCTTCTAGCAGAACTCAAGGAAAATTTGCATCGTTGTTACATACACTATAAGATTCTGTGTTAAAAATACTGTACATTAGGAGATCTGTGCAAAATAATATGCCCATTTACTCTCTAGACTCTATCAGGGATAGAAACATACAAAATAGTGTTGCAAACTGAACGTATCAGTGAATAAAACTAGTGCTAAACTATTACTCTATCATTTTACTGGGAACTTTGAAAATACAGACTAATTTGCTTCAACTTGCAACAAAAATATCTTGAAACATTCCAGTTTGTTCCCATTTATACTGCAGCAACAGCATCTAGAAAACGAAAGTTGTGTGTCTACGTGGCTGTACCCGTCGGAGAGGCTGTCAACTCACTGTACCATTTTGGAAAGGCGATCCAAGGCAAGATCAGTGCTGCTCTTCCAGCGCTAATGCAACGTGATCTTCTTCTCCAATAAGCGTATATGGTGCTGGCCTGTTTTTCATTCCGTTCAATATGAAATGGCCTATTTAAACACCATTTGTCAGAAATTCAAAGTTCTCTTGATAAAACTAGAGATACGATATTCACAAAACGTGATCAAAGCCAATGTGACCTAGACATTGATTTTTCTTATCCTATGCCATCAGTTGTTTCCTGTGGCATAAGCAAAAACTGGTACAATTTCACAATATACAAACATCAAAACGACGCCAGATTTGTATTGGTGTTCTGTGAGCCAACTGGGCACCACCCCTGGCCTAGCCTTTGTTCACAAATTATCGAAACAAATTTAACAACAGTGTAGCTACCATATATGTGGGTATATTATATAAATACAGAGTGAATCAGCAAACTATAATTGTTTGCAAGGTAGTGGCACACAAGATTTTACAAAACAGAACAATGTAGTGTATTTGTGAAGTGTCAGATACCTGATGGACCAAGGATGTTTTTCTAAATGTTCCACCAGATGTGTTCCCCGTGAACACATTGCTGGATGGTTTAAGAAAATTAAAGAATTTAAAAACAAAGTCTAAACAACTGTAATGAGAAGAGTGTAAGAAATGCTCTGCAATCCATCATCATAGTTAAGTACATTTCAGGAAGTGCAGCTTTCATATCCTTGAGTTAATGGAGTAACTCGATAATATTGCCATAGTTTAGGTAACCAGCAGTAGTCACATTAAATGACCAAAATGGATGTAACATACGTAAAGAACATTCAAAAACCAGGTTCTACACGCGTGCAGCATAGAAAAATGAAACAGTCTCAAGCTCACAAAATTAGAACTAGAAAGTTCAACAACTAACACAGATTTCAGATACCTGTAAGCAAATATCTACATCCATTCTCAAAGAAAGAAAGAAGTTTCTCCTGTGGTAAACTGAAATACTTTTTCACTTTTACCTGGCCAAAGACACCCGATTAAAATAGTTTCTTCTGTAGCTGTTGACATCCTGGATGACAGCCAGTATGGCAAGATGCTGAGTGAGTCCAATTTAGAACGACGCAGCAGCTTGCGTGGTTTGGTTCCAACACTTGAAACGCTATCGAGAACCGGATAAATTCACTGCCCTGTTAGATACACACAATTTGACTGGGGATGCAACACTGAACTGTAGGATTGTCGTGTTACAAAAGGCAGAACAAAACTAGAGTGAATTGATTGATAACATTCATGGTGTTGTGATGTTCACACACTTACATGGATTGTGATTTTTAAAGCTTTTCAGTTCACCTTGAAAAATACAGGAAGAGTTGGTTTTTTTTTTTTTTTTTTTTTAAGTGTAAACTGCTTGTGAGAAGTTTTCACATAGAAAAAAGTTTTAGAAGTCCCAAAATCAGAGCGATGGCAATAAAAAAGTAAGCTACAGTACCTAAGACTCGGGCAGTGCTCTGGCAAGGTGTCTGCACATAGGTAGATGAAATGAAACAGAGCAAAACTTATTTCTGTGACCGCTGGAAATGAGAAATGTCTCCACTTATCAGTAGCAACTTAATCAACAATAAAGTGCACAAATGATACAGGGAAAGCTCCTTTCCGACTGGGATCTCCATCAATATGACCAATCTGCAAGAGTCCAGATATTTTTCAAGTTAATCTCAAAAAGGCCATTTCAGTATCACCAAAATTAACCCCAGTGACCTCCTTGCCTGTAGCACGATGAGCCTCTCCCTACATCTTTTCTGCAGTGGTGTTCTTTTTCTTTTGCCAATGGGAAACACTATCAGAAAATTCATTCCCACAAGGTGGATTTTGTTATTTGGCTACAGCCTTTTTTCTGGTTTGTTTTGTTTTTTTCAAACTCTGTTTTATCCAGTTCTTTGAAGGTACCACCTCTTAATGCAGTACCACTGCTGCATCTTTTCAGCACATTCTGCAATGCCTGGCAGCCCATATTCTGCCTTTCTTAAGTTCCTTCTGCTTCCCCCTCTTAACAATCACTGAAAGGTAACAGCATAGATCAAGCTTCAACAATTTGAGGTTTTACAAGAACCTATTTGTATTTATACACCATTGTTGTCAATTTAGATGCAATGTGAAGTTCTATTCTTTGCTAGCTAACAGAGTAAGGCAGTGCGTTCATGCATAACAATCTTCCAAGACTTCGCTTCAGCTGATGAGACTCTGGAATGTAAATAGTTGAGATGGTTTCCCAGCTGAAATAGAGCATTTCTCATTCTCAGTCAGCTGAAACGTTAGGACAATATCAAGTTGTCATCTGAGGCCCACCACACAGCATCTTCAAAGCAGATGGAATAGTCGCAGATTCTTAAAGTGCTGACACCCCCCCCAGAATTTCCCGCATCAATCAGACCATGTCTCCTGTACAGTGTAAACCCTAACATGATTGATCTTTTTTTCTGAATGAGAAAAGCCGAAGACTTATTCGAAGTTTGCTTTGCAAACAAAATACATTTCTGGAATCAAGTTCCCATTAGATGAAGCTTTTCCTGTCATTTGGAAACCCCGTGGGGGATCTTCTGAAGTCACTGTCAACCTCTAGATTTCATTTATTTCTTTCACAGTGCTGATGGAAAATGCAAAGTACTCACCCACCACTCCTGATCTTCTTCACCATCGACTACAATAATATCTCCTTCCGAAAAAGTTAGCTCGTCTGGGTTATCAGCTACACAGTTGTAAATTGCTTTTACTCTCTTGGGTTTAGTTTTTGACTGAAATACAAAAATAAGTATATGTAAATAATACAGCATGGAAGAGATAGATTAGACTCGGAGTTGATCTAGAGAAAGCTCCAGAACTGATCCCAACCATTATTTTTCATAGGTTAGAGTTCAGCTACATCTTTAATGCTGGGTGCTCATGCTCCAGGCATCCAAAGGCTTTCAGAACCACTGCCCCACCAACATGGCCCAGCTCTCCCTTAGCAATCTTCCATGCTGGCCCACCCAAACCTGTCTTGAAGAGCTCTGCATCACTGCAGCAAGTATGATTTAATTCAGAAGATGGGGTGATCAAGATCAAGTGCTATGCAGCAAGCAAAACAGCACCAGCGATATCAGAAAGAGGCCTGAGCCACCTGCCAATACGCCCCTTCCTTATTTGCTAAACCCATTTCAGCAGCGTTCAACCCTCCAAAACGTCCTCTGCCTCTCTCTAGCACTTTGAGGACCACCAGCTATAGAACTGCTTTGTCAGCTCTTCCAATAGGAGAGTTTAGTAAGGAGTCGCAATATTCCAGTATCGCAGAGAGACTCCAATCCTCACTGCGTTCTATTTGAAGCGATGCCGAAATTGTTTTGCTCCGGCATCACAGTATCCACCATCCTCATCTCACACCTCTGTCAGTGCAACCCTGCCTGCTGCTGCATTTGTTTGCAGCCTCCTCATTCTCTGTTGCAGACCAACAACAATGCTGCCTACATAGCGTTTCCACGCAAGGAGTGGAGAGGCACAGGACCTGGAAGCAGAGCTTAAGCTTTCTACCACCCTTTGCCCCAGTTTACCCACCCACCACCAGCAAAAATCTCTCTTCTTCCCTAAGATGCCAGAGCAGAGCTATAAGTGCCATTTAATTCAAAAGACATCTGCTAATGCAGTGGGTGTTTGGGACAGAGGCTCCAGATGGGATGAGGAAAAGAAGGTCTCATCACCATCCTGAAGTCCCCCAGAAACTGGTCCCAGTCTCTAGTCAGGTCAGCCAGATAGCAGGAGCTTGTGAGAGGAGAAGAGACTCTACCCGCAAGTCTGCTCTCCACCAGCAAAAGGTTCTGCTGAGGACAGTATTGCCCAACGGCCTCTTCATGTGCCAATTTGTCTGAGCTGAGAGCCATGCAGAAAAAGTGGGATGTGGATGGGGAAGGAGGGCGGTACCATGATTGCTGTGCTCCTCTGTAAGCATCCATTTGCATTTCAGTATGAAAACCCCTGACAGCGCAGAGCAGGCACACACCCTTTGGCTCTGCCTGTGGGGCACAGCCCTGAGCCAGCAGCCCTGCCCTGCAGCGCAGCCATTGCACCACATGCTCCATCTCAGGCAAGTTCCAGTTTGAACCACAAACACCTTTTAGGTCAAGAGGGAAAAGCTTCACATCAGTGTAACAGCGACACAATTACTAACTTCAAAGTGCAGTAATTACAGGTATTTCTTGTTGTTTAGAAGGCAAGGAAATTAACATAGATCCCATTCCCAGAAGAGCAGTATCTTCCAAGAAAGTTTCCTAAGTATCTTCAATATGGTTTCAAAAATCTAAAAATATACATTAAAAAAAAAAAAAAAAAAAAAGAAACATGCATCAGGAATTTCCATCTGAAAAACAGGCTATTGAGCAAATGCACTATATAGGAGATAAGCCACTGGCTAGATGTGCATGTACAACTAGCCCTTTTTCTTCTTTACTCAAGAAGCACCTCCGCAATCATTTCCTAAATCTCAGCTGGCCTCTGGATTCGCTGGCAGGGTAAAGACTTAGGAAAAAAGACTGGAGTATAAGGCTAAATGCAGCGATTTAGCCAAAGCACTTTAGCTAGACTGATCTAGCTAAAGCTCTTTAGCTGAGGGGCCCTTGACTAAATCTGAGCTAAGATGCTTTAGCTAGATTGATTTAGCTAAAGCACCTTAACTAGCACACACTCCCTGAGCCAGGTTTCCCTTCTCTTATGACAGAAGAAAATAATCCAGCTGATTTTCTCAGTCCCACAAAATTCACCCTACTGAAGCCTTAGAGATATCTGAAAAGTCAGATTTGTTCTTCATACTATGTGCAATTAATATTAAATTGTGGAGACACTGGGACTGTTCCTAAATAACAGCCAGGATACCCCATTCACTCATAAGTAAAGCAATTTGTCCCGTAAAACGAGGAAGGAGAGCACAACAGAGAGAACTACTACAACGTAATTTACACAGAAAGCCAGGTAAGGACCCGTTCCAGAACTGACAGATGTGTTGAAAGGATATAGCCAGTACCCACACCTGAATCCCCAAACACACAACAGAAACTGTGATCAGGGTCCAACAGCTTCACAGAGTAAATATGGCAATTCCCTTGGTGCATGTAAGCAATAGGAACAGACATTCCATTTTACACGAATCAGACCATTTAATTTTATTGTGGTCTAAAACATTAAAGCCATTTTGATGCAAGACAGACAGTAACTTGGTTGAACAAGAGTGTGGGGAAGCAGGAACAGAAAATTTTTTACCCCCAACTAATGTAAAATGAACTCCAGACGTCTCTGTGGCTTTTCAGCATTATCAGATGACAAAGAACAGGAGCACTAAGCGTACTCAAGCCTGTCCCAGAGAGTTACTATTTCAGTAGACACAGTCAAGAAAAAATGGATGAAGGGAGAGAGGCACATCTTGTCTTTAGAGCCCATTAATAAGACAGTCATAGAGCCAGGAACAGCATGTGTCCTAACTCTGTTATTTACCTACTGAATCACGCTGCTACACAGAATGTAAAGCATGAAGCAGCCCAGACCTAGTCACACACAGCACCTCACAAAGTATGGACTCTACATTGTGATTTGCTCACTGCAGAGAAATACTGTCATGAGCAAGCATATGGATGTTTTATGTCTATCACACAAGACAGGAACATGAAATTGGGACAAGGACCAAAGACCCAGCTCAACTACACATAATGTAGCAGCTCAACTGACATCTGGAAATACATCCCTTTACCTACACCAGTATAAAAATAGAGGTATTGACACTAATGTGTGTGTGGCCATTCATGGTCCTAGATTATAAATAATAAATATGAGTACAAAAAGGCCACACAATCTAATCAAGAGTCCTCAATCAAGAGTCCATCTAAATTCAGTATCTCTTTTCTAACAATCATTTGAAGGCTGGAGGAGAAGAAGAAATGTATACAATACTTTCAGTCTTCCCCTTCACTCTTCAGTCACCTTCTGGCTGGGGATGTCACAAGTCAGATGTGATTTCTCTCCTGTCACCCAGTGAATGTGTCACAAAGAGATGCAAAGAGAACCAACTGCACAAAGAAGCAATTTGTTTTGTTTTGAGCTTGATTCCTACTAGTCTTCTCTGAAGCCATTTGATCTACATATGTGACAAACTGTACCTACTTCCATTATAAAAGTACCAAAGCTCCCTTAAGCTCCCTTATTTCTTAACTGAAGTTAAGAATGAAGTTACATATGATCTACAAGTGACTCGCCAAGCTCAACCTAAAAGTGACTCACTTATCAAGCCTACCTACCTTCAATAAGTCAAACCATACATTCTGTGGATTGTGTCAGTCACATCTGCATGTAAGCAAAGAATCCATAAAGAATCCATACTTCTTTTATTTGATTTTTCTTTTTTCTTTCTTTTTATTTATTATAACATACAATTATATAAGAAATGCAAGAAAAGCAAAGTATTCGTATTTAGTATATTTAGTACAAGTCATGCACATATTTAACAGAGGATACAGGGTGTGTATTTTTCATGATTCTCACACTTTCTCCGTAACAGGATACACTATTATGTCAACAGTGCGTCTGACAGAACGAGGAAGATTTAATAAAATCAAAATCCACGTCCTCTACTTACTATTTGTGATTTCCTTGGCATTGGTGCTGGTGGCTGGATGGGTGCCAAAGTATTTGTTGTAGAACCAGTTTGTGTTACTGGAATCTCGCACACAGAAGACGACTCTCCTGCTGCTAAGGTAAGTAAAACAAGTACATTTTAGGCATGCTTTTAAAAAAAGGTAACAGTGATGACACAAATTGAAACCAAATAAATTATTCTTTAAAGGATACAAATATTTTTATACCATTTTTAATAGTTCTTTGTAAATAACTGAACAGAATTTTTCTATCCTTTTCCTTACAAAAAAGGCCCCCTTTTCTCAAAGACAATTACCTAAAGCTTTTAGTACTACAGATATGCTAAAGGAGAAAAATAGCCTATAAAACAGATGAGGGCAGAACCAAAACTCCCATTTCCCCATTCACTCACTACAGATTGTGTGCTTTTAGGACCTTTCTTTCCCAGTACAGATCATCATTATCAAGATGCTGTATCCTTCACAGGAGACTCCTGACACACATGGCAGACAGTTATTAGCAAATTCCCCCTGGATTTGTCCAGTGAAAATAAAAAAGAATCCCAGTAAGAACCAACAAACATAATATATACAGTGGAAGGGGAAACCAGGTAGGAGAAATTCCCTACAACCACCACAGAACCCAAACAAACCTCACTTTGGACATTATTGAGAAGACATTATTGTAACGTCCCAAAGTATCATAGAACGTCCTGAGTTGGAAGGGACCCACAAGGATCATCGAGCCTAACTCCTGTCCCTGCGTATGACAACCCCACAGTTCACACCGTGAAGTCGTAGTTACTTTGAACAATGAAAAGAGAACAAATAATGAACTCTGAATAATGAACTCTGTTCATTATCATGAAAAGAGCAATATCGATTAGCAGTTTAATTAAAAGTGACACTACATGATTTTCAAACTAGATACATATTTTTCTGTTCTAAAACGTGTATCTGCTACCTTGTTTATTACAGATGCAAACAAGAGAGTAAACTAACTCAAGTTTTCATAATGCATCCTTTGTATAGAATCAGGTTTAGGTGAGGTTAGGAAAGCTAAAGCCTAACTAAAATTGAATCTAGCAAGGGATGCCAAAGACAACAAGATGATCTTCTGTAAATACATAGGTAAAAAAGGAAAATTAGGGAAAATGCAGGTCCATTGCTGAGCAATGGATCTGGTTACACAAGACACGGGAAAGGCTGAGGTCCTGAACACCTTCTTTGCTTCAGTCTTTACTAGCAAGACCAGTGTCCAGGAATCCCAGGTGCCAGAGACCAGGGGAAAGGAAGTCTGAAGTCCTGCACCTGGGGATGAACAAGCCCATGTGCCAATACATGCTGGTAGCCACCCAGCTGGAAAGCCAGGACCAGAGGTGATGGGTACAAACTGAAACACAAGAGGTGCCACATGAACATGGGGAAACACTTTGTTACCATGAGAGTAACCGAGCACTGGCCCAGGTTGGCCAGAGAGGTTGTGGAGTCTCCATCCCCAAAAGCCATCTGGACAGGGTCTTGGGCAACTGGCTCTGGGTGGCCCCACTTGAGCAGAGGAGTTGGGCCAGATGACCTCCAGAGGTTCCTCCCAACCTCAACCACTCTGTGATTCTGTTTCTTATTACATGGTCCCATCATTTACATTAATTGGCTGATAACTCTGTTCATGCAGAAGAGCTTGAGGCATCTCTCAAGAAGAGTAACAAGAAGCATGCTGGTAATGACCATATTTAAATATGCAAGGTAAATAAGGAGAAAAACACTCTCAGGCCATTATAATAATCGCTTAATTACAATAAAATAAATCTCTAAACCACAATTACCAGTTTGTTGTAGAGACCCAAGTCTAGACTGCCCTTTGTTAGTTAAGCCAGACGACTTCTCAGTCCTGTGAAGAAAGTCAGAAATTGATCCATTTAAGAAACAAACAAGAATTTGGACCACAACAATAGAGTATTTTCCAAATGATAAAATTCTTGTCATGTCTTCATTATATTTCGGTGACAGCTATTTTGCTTACTACACTGGTGTAATCAAAAATACAGAAGCAATCATAACTTGCACTCTTTTTCCTAAGATCTGAAGTTCCTTTCACTGCTACTATAAAATTATGTATGCATATTAGTCTGTACATTCAGCAAGTTGCTTCTCCCTTTTATTTAGTACGGTATCTGCAATCAAAGTCATAGAAAGGGAGCGCAAATGTCAAAGGTTGTTCAGCTCTTTCACTCACAAAGGATCAACCATGTATATTATTTATCTCACATACACACATACACATCCCTGTATCTTATAACTATCTAAGTTTGTATAGGCTTGTACTCTGCCAAATTTTCAGTATCAGAGAATCCAAAAACTTCCCAGACAAATTACTACGATATTTCCCCATGCTTACTTTTGGAAAGTTTTTCCTAGTGGCTAACTAAATTATTCTTGCCACAACTTAAAACACCATGGGACGTAAAAATAAATGGCATCATCCAACACTTCATACATATTTGAAGACATGTACCTATGCTACAATTTATTTCTTAAAAAAATTAAGATAATCTTATTGCTTCTGAACTTTTCTCACAAGTCACATTTTCTAGACTTTTCATTACCTTATTGATCTCCCCTGGTTTCTGCCTCACTGTTTCGCACCCTTATTTTACTGCAACACCCAAAACTGACCACAGTAGTCCAGCTGAGGCATTACTGATGTTGAGTCAACTGGAAGGATTAATTCACACATTTTGCAGGCTATAATCAAACAATACTATTTCTTTTTGACTCTTACACAGTAGCATGAGTCATTTGACTTACTTTCATTCCTGATTCACTATGTCCTTGCAGATCCTTCTCTTAAGGACTTAACAATACTCTGCGGTTCTCCATGCTTCGTTTTTCTTTGTAGTGGATTTTTAAGTACTAAGTGTTGCTTACTGAATGACACCCCTCTTCTCCCTTGACTACAACTGCAGTTTCTCAAGGCTGCTTTGGATATAAACCTGTTTGCCAGAACACTTGTCCCTCCTAACTTTGTTTCCTGCAAATTTAAAAATGGTATTTTCTGTTCCAGGTCTCTCTATTCCTACCATGAATGAAAATAGTGAATGGAACTTAATCTACACAAAGTATGTGAACAATAAATGACACAATCAGACAGAAGACCTCATTATCTCTTCTTTGTTACTAGACGAGAATTACAAAAGGATTATTCATTATTATTCTTTGTGGCTTCTTATTTCCATCATGCATTCTGTAGATATTCTGCAAGTCATACGTCTTAAATCACTAGGCTGTCTTGTTTTTACCATGGGAATCTTTCTAATCTGCCTTAGTGTCTGCCTTCTCTTCATTCACACGCTCTAGAACACATAATTGGCAAAAGTACGCATGCTCCAGAGATAGCTTGCATGTTATACAAAAAAAAAAACCTGAAAAGTTACTAAAAATTATGAAGTATATGAAGTACTGAAATGACATCACTTACCCAGTAATAGGCTTCCTTTGAGAGATTCTGCTAGGAGGTTGTGGGGGCAGTGGTGGTGGGGTTGGCTTCGCTTGTGGAGGACCTGGCTGCTGTTTAGATTGCTGGTTCAAAGCTTCTATAATGCTGGCTGTCTTTGCCACGGGAGGCGGTGGTGCTGGAGCAAGCACATCTATGGAAGAAAGTCAGACAGTGAAACTGAATTAATTTTCTATTTACCTTCTTGTTTCTCAGGTTTGCATCTGCATGTTCTCCTGCTACAGGATTTACCTCCATCCAAGACAAATGCTTTACTACATGTAGTCAACAAGTTAAACAGAAAGCAGTCATCCTTCCATTGGAAGAAGGACCTCTTTGGGAAGACGTTTACATTTTGTTTCACCTAGTCAAGGTCAGAGAGCTCATATGGACTTCAATCCATAAAAGCATTAAAGTACAAAGAAAATTCTTACCAAAGACAGTCATATTCTTGAAAATAGTAGTTCAGAATATATTTAAGAAAGTGCTAATATTGTTTGCTGAATCAAGGCCTTCAGTTTGTGTTTTATGGTAAAATAACTAAGTGAATAATATCTGAGAAATTTTATTTAGAGGAATGTATTTTCTTAAAATCTTGTTACGATTAACATCTAAATAACTTCACGTTAGGTCTAGCAATTAAGTAAAATTTCTACTGAATTATTAAAACCACCACAACAGCAGCTGGCAACGCATTAAAACACCTTTTTGCATTCCTACGGTCTGCAAGAATCAAGCACAATGTGGAGACATAGCCCCAAGCCTACACATAACACCCATCTTTACAACCAGTGAGAAATGCAGCATTAAAACTGTATATATAAGTGAGGAGCTCTTTCACTCTAGTAGTAGATAATAATTCCTGTTGACCCTGCACTGCACCATACAGTCCTCACTGGAGCATCAGAGAAGACAGTTCATACAGTTACCAGACGGGAACGATAGGCCAAAGCTACAGTCACCAAAAGAGGAAGCATGAGTTGTGGAAATGGAAAAATAAGCCAACTATGATTAGATACAGCAGAAGGGCAAACAGGGGAAAGTGGAAACATACTTGTAGATGTTACACGCAATGGCGGCACAGGGGGATGAATAGCTGGTGGATCTGATGAAGACCTCTGCCTGCTTATACTTTCCACTCCTAAAGAATTTGTCTTCCACATTGCATTAGATGAAGAAATTGTCTGAATACCACTGCCAAGAACTGAAGGCTGAACTAAAAAGAGAGGAAAATACTGTATTATTATTATTGTTTACCCTAAGCACAAAGTGTTAACATTCACACCCGTGCTTTTAAAAATGGTGCAGCTAGAGCACTACATTCAGCAATAGGAACCACTGCCATCCTGCTGGAATGCCAGAGCAGAAATCAGAGACTGGTATAAAAAAATAAATCAATCGCATAGCAGTTTCTGGGTGAAGTCTTACTAACAGTTTACCTAAGTAAAATTTGCCTCCAGCCATTACTTCAAAATATGTTAACACTTGAAAAAGCAGAAATTTCTCAACAAGAAGACAGAAGGCAAGTCTTGGTACCTTCTTTAATCCCTGACTGAGAGCCCAGGTACTCCAAGAAAAGGACCTCACTCTCGCGTGATCATTAGCAGACATTGCGGACCCAAAGCGAAACATCAGTTTTGACTTGGAATTGACATAAAAACTGCGATTCTGAATTTCACCCAAACAAGAAGCTATAACGTCATGAAACAGTTACAAATTACTACTTCTTTGGGTCCTCCTAAATTACTCCATTCTTAGGCTGAAAAGCTGCTTCCCCATTCCATAAACACACCCACAGGTTTTCTTCATAAAGCCAATATTTTGCACATATAATATCACTTCTCCCTACTCAGCGCATGAGCATCATATCAAGAAAAGATGAAACAGAGTAAGGTATGAATAAATATTAGGTTGCAGGGAAAAGGATAAAAGGCTCAGAAGACTTGCAGAAAAGCCTAAAGCGAAGATGATAAAAGACTAATAATACACCATATGCATAACATCAACAACATCAGCAATCAACATGAATCTAAGATCAGTGATGGATACTTCTATAGCTTTTAACTAAGAATATAAAATAATAGGCTAATACACTGCTAGAGTAAAGAATACAAGTTAACAATCTAAGGCAGGCAGCATGCTTTCTTGGCATGAGTTGTACTACACTGGTGCCAAGAAGTCTGAGGTCGGGAATTAAATTAAAATGACACTCTTTGAAAAGTGAGTAAAACAGTATGGTTGGCTATGGTTAAAATAATATCAAAGGCTAAACCAGTCTTTTTAACTATCCAATTTTACTACGAATTCAGAGATAGAATCTAACAGTTAAACAGACAACACAAGCTCCTCGGGTGAATTTTCCTGTTTGTTAGGGGAAACATTCCTTTCCATCAGGTAAAGTGTCTAGATATTAAGTTTAGACTTCATGCAAAAATGTCAGGTGAAAGGAACCCCACCCTGGTTCAGTTTTATACATACTTTTGAAATAACCCAATGCCATGCTGATCTATTGTTTTCAGTTTTTCTGCCCCCAAAATAAGACATTTTAATCCAATTTTTATGCTGCAGCCATTCCTGTGAGACCAATAACTGACTTTTCCTGTTACGCAGATGTTCAATTTGCCATCCCGGACACAATCAGCGGTGTGTGAGTCCTGCCTTCTGACCCCCGCACTGTGCTCCCAAAGGCAGAGGCCGCTCACCAGTGCCTGGAATACTCCCCACTCCTGCTCCTCTCACGGAGTCTGAATTACAGCACCATAGAAAACAATGTGTTTGCAGAGTCATTTTTCCCGAATTTAAGTTCACATAAATTTAGCATCCATGAAAGGCTGCTGGATTAATAAAGGTATTAAAACAATGAAACACACCAAACATGTACTGTACAAAGATGAGCTATGCAGACTTCTCTGCGCTTCTTTAATATGACCCGAACAGATTATGTAAGAAGATAAGAATGAGGCTCACAGCATCAGCTTTAGTGGTAGGTTTGGGAAGCACACAACTCTTCTGAATAGGAATGACACCCGCACATTTTACATTACTCTGCTGATCAGGGTAAGACCATAACTGGCAATAAGACTTTCCATTAGCTACCAGTTTGCTACATCATCCCGTTCTCCATATCATGACACTTGTACTTTCATTTCAACAACCTCTGAAGCACATATTTATTAAGAGAAAACTTCGCAAGGTTAACATCTCTTATGTTCTGCATACACTCTCCATTCTCCCAGGGTTTAAGCAATTTTCTGCAGCAATCAAATGCTATAGAAATCATACACTGTACTGAACACCTTCAAGAAACAGAAGTATGGAAAGATGGAATATAACAAAACAAAACTGCTGAACTAAATTGACTGCAGCCCTCCTTTTAATAAATTGTTTAACTCTATTGAGGTTACCTGGGCAGTGTTTTCCCAAACACTATTGTGTACTTTCTTGCAGGTCTACTGAAAATCAAACTCAGAAAAGGCTGCGCAGATTCACCTCAAGTATATAAAATGAAGTAATAATTAAACTGTTTCTATGCCTACCTGTACAAAATAACTGTCAAAGGAAACCTAAAAATGTAATAATAAGAAAAAGTTATGATCCCATTCTTCTGACATACAATGATATTTTCTGGTGTCAGTACCTTTGCCAACATTCCTTGGAGGTAGAGGAGGTGCGCTACTGGTAACAGGTACCGCGGGCTGAAGGGGAGGAGGGCTGCCGCTCAGTATCGCTCCGTAGGTTTCGTTCTGCAATATACTTGGCATAAATCCTCTTTGCTTATCCTTAGCAATGCTCGCTGCATCTCTTGCCAAGGACGCTACATTAGGCTGAAGTTGGTTTGATCCAAGTTGATAGAAGCTGACAGGCCTGTCCTCTCTCCGATTAGGACTGGGTTGCTTAAACACAATAACAAAAGTACTCACTGATACCACATTAGTTATACTCATTTTATTTATTAGTTGACAGAAAGTTATTCATTTCTAGAACAAAAAAATGGCTTCTAAAATACATTTATGTTGCTTTTAATATGCAATCTAAAACCTACATTCCACCCTGTTCAAGACAAAGTAACTCCACACATTAACAAAAAAAAAAAAGATGAAATGTGAATTGCTTTTTTAAACAATTATAATTTTTTCAGTTTTTCCTGTAGTATACTCTTATAAGAGAATACTGTTCCCTTATATACATGGGACTATACTCCTGTAGAGAGTCAATATAGATATTGACACTGGATCAGGTAAAGTTTCCCTGCATAAACATACAAGGTCCTATTTTCAAAAGTAAATAAACAACTGAAGAACCTAAGTCTCATCTGAAGTCCAGCAGCGTCAGATCCCAAACAGATGATCATGATCTCACAACCAGGACACAACTGCATCTAAGTGTTCTACCTGTAGCTTAGCCTACAAGCAGTTAGGAGCCAAAATTTCTCATGAGCTCTTTTTAGCTCATTAACATTACTAGACAAGTTCAGGGGATTATTTCAATTTGCAGGTGGGACTGGACATTGCTCATCCCACGCACATTACCAAATGAGATCTAATTAGCCATCTCTGAGATTTACAGCAAATCATCTGCTTGCTATGCACACTCAGCATTATTTTTGCTGTTTTCAACAGCAAGCATAGTAAATATTATCAACTGATAAATAGAATAGCTGGAGTTATAAATTCATGTGGCTAATACAGGAATGGGTAGTAATAACCCACAGCTCAGAGAGCATAAATATGCCTTTAGAAATAGTATTAGATAAACACATTGCTGATGTACTGCCTGTACAAAATTAAAATAACCATTTATAGTAATAGCATTTTGGCAGAATAAAGACTTACACCAACAGTATCACAAATTAGCTATCAATTTTGCTCTGAATATATTCAATGCTTACTCTGGATTGATCATGCAGGGCCTTTAGACATGTTACAGCACAGCGTAGTAGTTCAAAGATTTATCAGAGTGATGTTCGTGACAGCCAGACGCATTAATCCCTACCTTTACTTTGGCTTAGCAGCCTCACTCCTCACTGGTTGACATTCTCCACTCCCTGACCTCTCCACTGTCCTGGTTCTGGTATTTGTTTCAGCCCACACTTGCTTCTGCTTTCTAAACCAGCAGAAAATTATTTTTGTTTTGTTGATTTAGGTTTTCAGTGGCTTACAAAACTGAAACAGCTTAATACAGAGACAAATGGGTGCCAGAACGGAGACAAAAGATGAGGTAGAACCAGGCAGTTGGGGCATGGGACAGCAGCGGAAATGAGCTAGATTGCCTTAGCCTTCTTTTAGGTTAGGCTCTCTTTTATAAGAAAAAATCTGAACTAGAAGAACTTCAGTTTCAATTACTTTACCAGAAAGAGAGACAAGCCCAATAGCTTGACATCTATAAACAGAACTCTGATGTGATCCTAAGCCCCAGCACTATTCACCAGCTCATTCAATGTAGTCACAGGCACAAGCCTGTGATTAATAGTCTTTAATCTCCTTTCAAAAGTCCCTGTAGTATAAGCCTATTAATAGTGGGCCCTGAAGTAGCAGTTTCATTACTTTCACCTCATTGCTGAGTAGCAGAGAACTTCCTGTATGCGGTGGAGCTCAGGGACCAAACAAAACAAGAATGCTCAACTGCAGAAGGCAACTGGCAACAACGAAAGAAGCGAAAGAAAACAACCAGATCAAAAATACAACTTTAGCGTGCCCTAGAAAGGGATTTGTTAGATATCTAGTTGTAAAGTACCCAAAAGGTTTCAGAGCTGGAAAAATGGAAATTTCTAAAATAAAATGAAGTTTGAAAATAGTTTATCAAAAAGGTCATCATTACTGCTGTTATTATCTGGATGGTGATACAATGTACAGGAATACATAAATATTGGGATATAATATGAAGGCTCACTCAGAAGAACTGGATTTCGCAGCTCCCAGATTCCAGATTCTTGCA
The DNA here is from genome assembly GCF_036013475.1 of Columba livia. Lineage (NCBI taxonomy): Eukaryota > Metazoa > Chordata > Aves > Columbiformes > Columbidae > Columba > Columba livia. Next base: position 16,969,527 of record NC_088604.1, read on the forward strand.
CAGATACCAAGATTCTCAAGAAAAACCTTAGGAAAATTCTCAGGAGGTAGTAACTGTGCTTTGAAACTGATGGCTCGTGACACATTTTTTGTTCTTTGTTGCTAGCACTAGTTCAAGTCAGGCACCAGAGGTACATAGCTATAGCGGACAAAAGAGACAGGACATGGGAAGAAGAATCCTAAGCAGACAAGATCTTGGAAAAATGACATTTTGCAACTGAGGAAGCCTATTGATGTCAAAATTAGGCTCCAAAACATTAAGCCAATTCAGTAGTCTGATGGTCTAGCATTTTAAAAGACATTCTGTGAAGGCAAAGAAAATGAACGTATGACTGTCAGGTTTTAATATTTCTGAACACAAAGGAAAAACTCAGCACATGAGATTTGGTTTTACATCATTAATTAAGCATTTGCAATTCATTCCCTAGCTGAGATGGGGGACTTTGCAAAAGAAGTATTAAAAAGCTAAAACCTGTAGAAAGAAAACTCAAATTTCATTGTCCAGAGAAGAAGGGGGTTTTGTTAGCTACTTTCAAGAGAAAAAAAAAGGTTGTGCTAACATCTGAAGATTAACTAATGTAAAGCCTATTGTGTATTCCTTGCACTTTATAAAGGAAGCAGAAAAGGCACAAGCAATTGTAACGCTGCACGCACAAAAAAAAAGAACAAAAACACATGTTCAATACTTATAAGGAATACTTCAAATTATGAAGCTTCAGAATGTCATTAGTATTTAGGAGCCTAAATGTAATTTCAAATTACTTGGCCCCTAGAAATCCAAGCCATTTTGAAGTGTTGTTCAGGTATCAAATACAGACAGGGAACAAACTACCATATGTTTAAGCACTTAAATACTTCCTGAAGTTGGTTCCCAAATTGGGAATTTCATTTTTAAAATGCAATGAAGTTCCTATACTACTGGAATGCTTTATAACACTTGTAATATGACCATCCTTGAAGATATTCAAAAGCCATCTGGATGTGGGCAACTGGCTCAAGGCAACCTTGCTTGAGCAGGGGGCTTGGACCAGGTGACCTCCTGAAGTCCCTTCCAACCCTCAATCACTCTGTGATTCTGGACTCAATAGCACCACACCACCACCAGAAATTTCAGGTACGAAAAGGGAGAAAACCAAAAATATTTTTACGTGAAGAATTAAGACCCTACCCTGCTATTAATTGCTGTGGCTTATTTAATGCACGAGTTTAGTTCCACTTAAGACAAGCCAATGCATAAACTGTTTCAAAACCAAAGCTGTTCACTGGAGCTGTTTCACAAACACAAGGAGATACTATAAGGTGGCTCTCTTTGGAAAGGCAATTTTCCTAACTTTTGTTAGTTATGCTTCATGATCAGCAGATCTAAACATCCCTGATGTATTTAAACAAACGGTTGACTCCATTAAGAAAATGGTATCACATCTGGCTAATCATAAGTTGATCATCAATACATGGGCATGTGTTTTATACCTTATATTATAGAGGAAAAATAAGACAAACTATAATTTAAGGAACTCAAATTAAAATACTACATTTCACTACAGAACTTTATTTTGCAGCATCTTCATACTTAGAGTAAAACGGAGTGTTATTGAAATCATTATGACCATCATGCTTGCACAGATACGTGTACAGAAAAATAATAATATATTGATACAAACCTGGAGCTTCTCATCTACATCATCATCACTTTCATCCAGATCTTCATGGAGTAGCCGCCATTCATATTCTACATGAACATGAGAATTAAATCTTCCAGACAGTGCTTGAGTAAGCTAAGGAAAAAAAGATGACTGTTAACATGTTATGTGCAGTACTTATTTGAAAATAACTTATTTAAAAACAAACACCACCCCACCACCCTCCCATATAGAAGGAACCTTGGTTTCTAAATAAAAATATTATTCTTATTTTAAGAACAGATTTCAGTAATCTGGAAAGTTACTGCACTGAGCAAGCTTAAAGAATTAAGCTCAACACAAATAAATCAAAAGCAACTAGGCTTCTCATTAACCGTGGTAGGTCCATTCTCCATCTTCTGACAATAAGCACCACATCCTATTTGCTTTGATTTAGAAATTGCAAGTCAAATTAACTGCAACAGCAGTTTTTTTGAATCACACTCGCTTACCAAGAAGACTTGACCCCACTAATTCATTTTTCTTGCTTACTAAAAGCAGTGATGGTAGCTGGCTTCTCTTCAGAGAATCACAGAATGGTTAGGGTTTGAAAGGACCTTTAAAGATCACCTAGTCCATGCCCCAGCCTGCCATAGGAAGGGACATCTTTGCCTAGAACAGGTTGCTCAAAGCCCCATTCAAACTGACACCGAGCACTTCCAGTGATGGGGCATCCATAGCTCCTCTGGGGAACAAGAAAATGGCCTTAACCCATGGCCTCCGCCCGTGGAAAGTACTTCAGTGATTAGATTTCAATAGAGTGTCAGAAACTTGTGGATCTGGGACTAATAGCTCAAACAGAATTCTTCCCTGGCCCCAAGAAGTTAGCATTTCTAGAGGCTCTAAAAATAAATATAATTTTCTTCTTAAAAGCATATACCTTGATATAAGCATACAGCTATTTAGAAGCACACAACTATTCCATCTGGGATACATTTGTTGAATATTCAACTGTAAATGGTTATATATTCAGAGATGAGTCTGCTTATAAATGCACAAACACACAGAAAGACACGACACTTACCAGCTCTTCACAGTGAGTATGTTTTAAGCGTTTAGCTATATCAAGTGGTGTCTCTCCAGATTCATTAGCTATATTACATCAAGAAAAGAAAATTAGGATGATAAGTGTGACTACTAACATGTCCATTACTAAAGATAAACTTACAAGTACATGGTGAAGTACTAGACCAACATACTAAAATCCACCTCTTTCCTTCATTTGTTGGCCCAACTCATACAAACCCTCTGAACATGACAAGCAGTAGCAACTCAACATACCATATATATGGAATAATAGCCGTGAAATGGCGATATATAACTAGGAAACAAAATATCAGTTGAAAATGCTGGTACTTATCTAAATTTGTTTTAAAACCAAGTGTAATGGATAAGCCAGTTTTAAACTTGAAATAAACAGTGAATATTGTTTTGTTTTTTTATATATAATGAAGACTATAGTCACAGAATTATGATAAAAAATTGAGCAGAAAATGCACTTATTCCACCTTCCCCATTTCTTATTGGAAGCAGTGACAAATATGAAACTGAAGTACATGTTACCCTTTTACCTATTTCAATAGAAGCCTTCCCCCTCAACAGCAGTTTGAGGCACTCCACGTTGTCCGTCAGGCAGCAGTAATGCAGGGCTGTGCTGCCTTTACATGTTTGCTTATCTAGATTGCCACTATTGGAGTACAAGAAAGAAGAAGAAAGGTGACTGAGCTTAGTCTCCTACCCTGTATTAATAAACTTCTCTTGTTACAAGATTTTCCAAAAATAAAATTATATTTGCAAACACGAGAATTAGTTTTAGTATTTGTGTTCATTTATTATTTCTACTGCTTGGCATAAAAGCAGTTATCAATAACATTGTAATAGAATTCCATATACTTACCTGTTCTGCACTAAAAAGTCAACTATATGAAGGGATGTTCGATCAACTGACCTAACAGCAAGGTGAAGTGCTGTTTCATCTTGCTCCTAAGAATAAAATAAAAGAACATATTTGTTTCTTCTGAACTATATAGAAGCAGAATTTTTATAAAGACACAAATTAGATCAATGAAAACATTTCATTTCAAAATATTCAGACATGCTACCATTAAAAGATCTCTTGTGAAGACTCTCATTGCATCCCCTTCACTCCTTTCAAGTAAAAAAATGAATGTGTTAAAAACAAATTAATGAATGATTTAATGTTTAATGATTTAATACATTTAAAATGTGATAGTGTTTGGAAACAATTTTAGATTACACTATTTAATATCTTACTTTGTTATTATTGAATTACATCATTAAAAGGACAAGCATTCAGGACAGTGTTTCAAATCTCATCTTCAAATAAGTAAAACCAGTCCTTTCTAATTAATGAAAGCATATTGCACTTACAACAATTTAACTAAGAAAATTTACAACGCTTACGTGTCCATTGGCCAGTGGAATTTTTTCTGTGAGATCGACGCCATCAGCATATACTTGGACTAATCCAAGAATGTCTCTTGATTTGACTGCTTCACAAAGAGCGTGCAATTTAGCTGCATTGTCAGCATGCTTCTTCCTTGCATATTTTCTCTCAATATACTTAGCAGTAATGTAATCTTTTCTTGCATTCCTGAAATTGAATATAATTTACTTCTCTAACTTTTAGCAGAAGATACACATTACAGTTTCCATAAATACATGCAAGTCATTTGAAACAAAATCTGAGAGAGACTATTTCTCATTATGACAATTTTTCTTTTTAAATATGCATGCAAGACATGCAGTTTCGTATTTTCAGTACGAAATGTTGCTACAGAAGATGAATCAAATATCCAATTCAAAGACAGACAATGAACTTTCCCCTCAGAACACCGGTGTGAAGTAAGAGATCAGGACTACTCAGCTCTATGTACAGAAGATACATCAGAGCTCCACAACGCTGCTCTGCTAACAGCAGCCTGGCAGGTTTATGTTTACCTGACGTGTTTTCCTACACATGCTAGGAAAGGGATGGAAGGTCTGGGATCCAAAAATCTGGCTTACATCTCTGCACAGAGCACCCAGGCCTTGGGTCTGTATTCCCAGCAGTGAGTATGTCCTGTAAAGCAACGCTTAACCAGAACAGCAACAAGGAGGATGTGGCAGAGCTTTCAGTTTTGGCTCTACGCTGAGAGGAAAGCGTAGTACACTTGAATCAGCACATGAGTTATCACTTTTGCTGCTGATATCCAACGAACAAATGACTTCTCCTCTTGCCATAACAGCAAGACAGGAGCTTGTGCTCCTCCCAAAGGGAAAAACTCCTTAGCAACTCTGCAGTTGTACACAACGCTGCCCAGAAGACAGTTAACAAAGCCATACTTTATTGTCTAGATAAATGGGTATATAATGGGCAAAAAAGAGAAAAATCAAAATAATAATAGATTGAATCAACGGATAGCTCTTGTTCCTAAAGCAGATGATGGCATTCCTTCATTGCTTTTAAAAAGGGTCTGTCTTCAGGTTCTCTTTTCACTAAAAAACCACAAACTTGATACACAGATGTATCAAACTAAATGATTGTTTAAAATACCCATTTTTTGAAGTCTTCTTATGCTATTGATTTAGCATTCCGTAAATTTATTAGTAATTTTAATTACTAATAGTCTGTATTATTATTGATAGTGGTAGTCAAAAATTATTTAAACTGCATGGCTTAACACTGGTTCTGTAAGAACGGTGAAAGTCCAGATAATGTAAAATCAGCTTCAGCCAAAGCCAGTTCTTCTGGGTTTGTTTCTGCATCATTTACCATCTTTCACAATGAAGCAGCATCCAGCCAAGTAGGCAGCTGTCCTTGCTGTGTCTCTGCCATCACAGTTCAGTGTTTTCGAGGAATTCAATTAAGGTTCTGTCTTTATTCCACATAGTAACGGACTTAAGTCCTAGGTAGGTGTAGTTTCTAAACACTAGGTGTTCAGTATCTTTCAGGTAAAATGTGTACCTTATTCCAATTTCTATTTTGAGTTTAAATAGCACAAAGTTAATAGCTTTGTTTTTAACCCCTGCCCTTGTATGTCTTTAAAATTCTCAATGAGTCACATTTAATTTGTTTCTGTCCCACAAATCATAATTCAGAGACTTGGTAAAATAATCCTTACTCTTAGGGAAGGCACAATCAGATAAACTTCAATAAAATAAACATGCAAAGCACCAGAAAAAAAGGTTTACTCCTTGGCTATAAGGCTATATACAAGCCATTATGGATCTTAAATGGCCTGCTGGTGCACACCATAATGTCACAACCCATTAGCAATATTAAATTAAATGCCTGCCTTTTTCAGAAGTAGTGGCTCTTTACTTACATATCACTGCTTGGATTAGGTTTGACCATCTCATCAACTGGCAGACAGAATTCCATAATCTCATTAAACCCAGCATTCCCAATATTCTTTGCAAGCTGTTAAAACAAATAATCCACAGCTCTCTTAATAAATATGTTCAGTCATTGGACACACACATACTAGGGTGAGGACAACGGAAAATGGGGATTGGCACTCTTTGTTTCTGATTCCTAGTTCTGCTGCTATGTCAGTGACCATGTAGGTACCTTTTTGGATGTCAATTTTCAGCTAGGATTTAATATACAAGCAACTGCAGAATAATCAAGACACCAGGTCATACAATTAAGGCAAAATACTTTGTGCTGGCTAAGAACACACACATGAACTGTCACAGAGCAGCTGATTTGATGTGGCAACACCTTTGTGTAGCAAAACTGAATACATTTTCTTCCTTTGAGGATTAAAGTTCTCTTCTAAAATAATACTAAATAATTAATGGGACAAGTATTTGTGAAGTCCTTCAATTTTTAATCTGAGAGGCATATTCATATGTCAAACAGCTGTTTTCTTTTAAAAAGCAACCAAGGGTAAGAAGACTTGGAAACACAAAAAAATACGAAGCCTTTATCAATTTGAATTCTAAGATCAGGCAAAGTTTACAGTAAGACACTGTTCCAGGAGGTTCCCTTAAACTTGAAGAATTGGGCTTTCTTAAATTATGCTTATCCAGAGGCAACTTTCAAAATTACAACAACATATTGTTAAAGTGACAAATATATACTTGCGCTGGAAATATTTTCTAGTACTATTTTTAAGTTAATAAAAGCAATTTGCTTACCAAAAGTTCAGATGTTCCCAGCACATCTAATGTAAGTGATTGCATTCTGGAATAGTGAACACCAAGTTCTCTATGGATTCCTGAGCATTCAATGCAAGTTAGAATTCCCAAATTTGTTGAAAGCCAGGTAGGATCTGAAACAGAAAGTACTCACAGAATTAACATTTTCTCAGGTAATGATTTCATCTGGAAAATGTAGTATATAGAAATGAAATTCTGTAAATCAAGATTCCTGTATGTGAGCAACCAGTTTTCTTAATTTATGTCTTTACATTTATTCTACTGGGAAACACAAACCAGGATGTTTTTAAAGGACATCACCCTCCAAGGCTGCTGGTCAAACAGTCCAGTTTGTCATTCTCCACACAGCTTTCAGGAATTGCATTTTTCCACCACCAATATAATGGTGCCACATTCTCAACTGGGGGTACAGGTGCTGTTTAAACTGAAATAACAACGCCTACAGGGTTTTTTTCAAATATAGACTTTAGACTAAGTGAAGCAGCAGTGATTCTGAAGTACACATATAGCACCACACTGCAATGGATTCTCACTCAACAATTTCAAAGATACTAAGGCTCCTCTTCTTTTGTTATCCTCACTTGTCTTTTCTCCTAGTATTTTGCACTCTTGCTATAACATTCCCTCATCTTCCAGACAAATAATTCTGTTTACACAGCTCAGAAATTCATTTATTTGATAAAGGGTTGATAGTAGCTATTTAGAACCTTCTCCTTTAAAGACAGCAGGATTGACTCTTCCCATAGTTTTATACAGTATCTATTGCTGGAAGTTACTATTGATTTATAAAGTGCATACAGCTTCAGATCTGATATTTTCAGCTACAGTTTCAGGTCAGAAAAACCAAAGTCCTGCAGTGCCTCTGTACCATAAAAGAACACAGGAAACAGCAGGATTTAAAAAAATAATCTGAAGAGTATAAAGTAGAAATTCATCGATCAACAAAAGCAACACTGCAAACACTGGTCAGCAGGTGCATTCTCTTCCAAATGAGCACAGTCTTAAGAATATTCCCTGGCTCATTCTCCAAGTCACATCAAGTAATAAAAAAGAAAGAAGAGGTATCTTAGGAAAATGCTTGAAGCATCTCACTGCTATCCAATTTTACATAAATCTTACAGAAAATATGGGCCAATAAAATAAGCTCAATTGATTTATATAAGCAACAGCTACAATTAGCAAAATATATGGGAGAAAAATAAGCTGCTTAGTAACTTCTACCTCACTGCAATATGCATATAGCAAATCAATCTTACTAAAGTAGTGCAATTAAACTGTCAGCATATTCCAGTATGTGTACAATCTTTGTGAGATAAGGAAAAAAAGTGAAAGCATAAAACATCAGCTTAAATACTCTCACGAGACACAGAATTTTTACCAATTAGAAATATGCTTAATTGAGTCACCTTGTGCTCCACAGTCACAACACACATCATTTCCAGTCATCCTCTGGACTTCAGATATAATTTCTTTTGTCAGTTCCTGGACAATATTATTTTCTCCTGTGTTATCATCTCCTTTGAATGCATTATTTAAAGCTTCCTCTTTGCTGTTTTGTAGCACAGATGTCCATCTAAAATGGCAGTAATATTTTGCTATTAAATGTTTCAGCACTTCTAAAGTTCAAGGTAAGGTCTCAGTAGAACACCGGTATCAAAAATGAAGTTAGCAAAGCAACTCACATTTGACATTCCTGTTCATCCTCTGCTTGAAAGTGGTACGTCCTGTCGTCTGCACAACAAATAATTCACATACTGATTAAAAAGAAGATTGAAAAACTGGTTTTGCAGCAATCTCTCAGAAAAATCTAAAATTAATTGAGGTATGACTCCTGAGGTCTCGAGTCTCATGGCTGGAGTGAAACTGTGTGCAGGTTTCACATCCTGCCTACAGTTTATATACATTTATATCTATGTCTACACAAAGTGGCTTGTTGCTCTTTAAACAGAAACTGTTCTCTTCAGCGCTCTGCTTCTAACACATAAGCAGCAGGAGAGCACAGTAATTTTTCCATGCTCTAGATATAACCTCAGTAAACACAAGTCTAAAGCTCTGCTGAGGGCGGGGTGCTGACACAAGGATGCAACAGATGTCCTGAACATTTTCAGGTGCAAGACCTGCATCTCTTTACTTTTCTTCCCTTGGATGACTCAGAGTATGGATTATCAGCAGCTCATATTTCTTTGGCCAAAGTGCTATCTTGTGGATATGTCCTGGTGTTTAGTGTGTGACTAAAATATTGAGCCCATATTAGAGTTTATCTGTGTATATAAGAAATATTTAAAGTTTTCAAATGAGCTCTTAAAACTGCAGTAATAAAAAATGGCAAAACAACCCTGTCAGACACAAAGTCCAAACTGCAATCAGAATAAGCCCCAAGCTGTTTTATCAAGTGGGATGTCAAGGTCAAAAATTACAATTTACTACTATTTTCATAATTCTAAGCATTGTTATCATAGTGTAGTATTAAAACAAAAACATAATACATTTTAAGTCTATGAAACAAATCAGATATGATACAGTTTGGTGACAGAGCTGGAGTTAAAATTAGAAGAGCTGATGACAAGAACGGAGGTAAAGCTACTGGTAAAATGATATTTTAGGCTGAAAATCCCTAAAGTTTGAAAAATTTTCAGAAAAAGAAAAGGTATTAAAAGATACTTTCAAACACAGAAAATGTTAATGGAGTGAGGATACATAGGAAAACAGAAAGGAAAGTGCTAGATAAAGAAAAAGAGATTTTGATCTTGCCATGATATGGCAATTGTCAGTCTTTAAAAAACAAGGAATGTATTTAAACTCCATAGTAAAACAAAGTGAAAAAGTGATCTGGAGAAGGCTAAGAGACCAGTTCTTCCTTGCCATATATCTGATGGGACAAACGATACTGTTGTGATAAGCTGATGCTGGGGAAAGTGTGTCATGGCCATAAACAATGAAAGTAAGTGCAAAAGTAAACATGGAAAACCAGTTGTGCAGTAATAGAAAAGCTGTATATTGCAAACATGAGTACAAGTCTATTAACATCAGTAGAACATCTTATGTTTACAAATAAAAAATAAGTTTATTTTCTGACAAAGGGACAAATGAGGAATGAACTTATGTTCTTCTCCCCACATAATTTGAAATATGCATTTTAGTAGTGTATTTTTATTGAGTCCATAAATGTAATAATAAAACGTTCCAGTGAGAAAACAGATAAAACATTCTGCTATACAATTTTGGTTCATCTTATTCATTTCCCAAAATCATTCAGTTTTGCTGGTTTTAATGTTTAGACTCTTTATCTTACCTTTATATCTATTATGAGATAACAAAACAAAAAAAATTCCAGTATTTTGTTCACAGTTACAGAGCAACCACTATGCTTAAATTTTAAGCAGTATTGTCATGGTACAAAAGCCTCTGTCCATCTTCTGTGGAAGTCATAACTTTCCAAGATGATCAACTATGATATTTTCAATATAAAGAGTGATGTCAGAGCAAAAATACTGGTAATCTACTGTAACGTAACACAAAATGATATAGAATGAAGGAGTAAAGTCAGCTTTAAAAACAAGTGGTTTTCCAAATAAACAGGCACAGTTGGTTGCATTATGCTAAAATAAGTGAAATGGTAAATTGTCACAAGAAGGACTTTTTATAAAGGGAAGCACTGTACAATTGTGCAAACGTTCAAGTGGATTATTGACACATCAACAGAAATATTGCAAAACCCTTTGATATTAGCTGCAAGTAAAAAGACCTGAACAACAAACCTACGTGATATGAGGTCAAAACATTTTTTCTCCTCTGGGTTTGTTTTCACTTGGCAGGTTAACAGATTGAGCTTTGCTGGAGGCCGGTTAGCCTGTGTGAAGATGAAATACATACATGTTAGTACATTGCTACTGACTGAGTCCTGCAGTCCAAAACCATAGGATAACATCCCACTGGCCAAAAAGACCTGACAAATGGCTGTTACTTGATTTTTAAGGTACCCAGATTTTATTTTTCTCTTCTGCATCATGTTTTCTAAACTACATTTTCTTATATTTGGCTATTTTGTTCACTGATCACTGTATAAACACTAGAATTTTGAAAGTGGAGAGAGGTAAAAATAACTTTAAATATCACTACCATGATCACCTTACAAGTAACACATCTGAAGGAAAGAGGTAAAAAGAGACAAATTCATCTTATGTAAACTTAATCCTCTAACACTTAGATATTTGGTTTTAAAAAAATAGTTGCCTACGTTTTCAATAATCAAATACTTTGACTCCCGCTAACATCTTTAAAGAGAGCCTAAATAACCAGTTTAGGACAAATGCTCATTTTTTGTATCAGTAAAGGAACAATGAAAGAAAATAAGAGGTTTGCAAAAAGAAGTCTTGGAAAACTAAACTGAGATAGTTAATTACCAAAACATGTAGTGAAACAAAACATTCTGTAATCATACCTATTTTCTAGTTAAGTTCTTCTCAGCTATTTCAGTTCCTTATTGAATAAAAAGTGGCAATGTTTTACTAAAAACAAAATGCACAAGCAAACTTCATTTGGAAAATGTCTTATGAACACTACCAAGACTTTTACAGCATCTCTGCACAAATCTCTTCTTTCCCTTGTCCTGTCTGTCCTACAGACCTGGGGTAGGACCTAGGAAGACGTTATGTTTGCAACCTTGACATGAGGAACAGTTGCACCTGCTACAATTGATAACTAGCTTCACTCTGCTTTTAGAATCATTAAATCATAAAACAGATTTAGAGATGCTCTGCCCTAGACAATAATATTTGAATAATAATTTGTTAAAATCATTAGGGAAGGACTACTATAAAGACAGCAATATACATAAACACATTACCACGCTTACTGTGGCATTCTAACAATTTTAATCAAGTTGCTAAAACAAGATTTAATCATCTAAACAAGAACTATTATCAAAAGAAGCTGAACTAACACATAATGTAATTAACTTGCCATGAATCATAAGAAATGTACATTTTCTCAACCTCCTCTCAATTTATTGATGAAAACATTTCACTGAAAAAAGAAGGGAGAACAAGTCTGAAGAGCACAGATTTCCTTGAAACGACCTGATAAAATGATGTAGCCAGCCAAAAAAAAAAAGAACAACATCATTATATCTGAAGACCAGTAAAAAAATCAAAACCATGGAGAAACATAAGAAGGGAAACAATTAAGTTTCCTCCTTCCCCCATTTTTTCTTTGTTGGTTTGGTCTTGTTTTTCTCTTTTTGGTGTGATTAAAAAAAAAAGGCAGCATGGTGTCCTTGAAAAACATCACATTCATGCTTTGTCCAGCAGAAGCAGCAGACATAACAGTCATGTGTGCTTTGAAACAACAAACCTGAAGGTCACTTGCTGGGCAATGTAAAATAAATCGTATCCAAGAGCGGTTTTGGAAACAGCAAGATGACAATTAATTGACAACCACATTGTATTCTTTGCCTGGTAAATAGCTTTTCAAATTCCACACGTTGCTTTAGTAGTAAAAGTCTATACAGTTTTCATTATTTAAGCCTATTGACAAGAGCTCTTTGTAACTAGAAGGATATGAGAATACACCTTGAAAATGCCAGCTTAGGCCCATTTTCTTGTTTATATTTAAATATACTTAAAAGTCATAGCACTAACGTTTTCATTGTTTACATTTTTAACGTAACTGTTTGTCCAAGAAGTGTCCAGAAGCTGCCTACAATGAAAATACAAAAAAAAGGCAAACAAAAATCACAATATAACTATTTGGTAAACAAGCCACTAGGCAACTCATCTATGCCCTTCTCACAGGCTCTACAAGAACGTAAAAATCAAATAAATTCAGATTAAGAAAGAATGCACCTGCCCCAGGACTTTGAATGTGAAGCACATTCAGGACCTTAACTGAAGTAACTTATGAATATGAAATTGTAAATGGATCCACTAAAATGCTTCAGAAAGAACCAATATACACAGAACCCATCTCTCTGGATAGGAGAATGCAGTCGAGGAACTCCATATCAGGATATGAGAACCCAAAGAAATGGTTGCAACAACCTAAACCTGGGCCAACGTGCTGATCGTGGAATCCAAACATATGCCAAAACTTTTAAGTGACGAGCTCCTAACCTGAAGTCAGCACTAACAAGGGGATGAAAAAACTGACAACTTTACATGTGTCTGATACCACCTCATTCACACTTTCATTCCACAGCCAAAGCCGAACAACAGCCTCTCCCTACCTGGCTCCCCAACACATTCCTGCCACATGGCAGATGTTGCCTGGGGAGAAGTTAGAGCCTCAAGTCCAAGGGAGACAAGGCTGTATAAATTCCTTAGCCACATCAGGCTGGAGGGTGAACGAGACTTTTGTCGGGATTAGGGGACACTAGAAGCAGAAAATGGTAACAAATGCGTAACTGCTCCTACACTATTTGTTTGAAACCTCTGGGTTCCATTTCCTGATTGAATCTCTGATTTGATAATTAAATTTTAGACTATGAGTGAATTTTTAGACATCCATAGTAACACACCAACGCCCTGAAAAGATGTGCCGCTGCCTCTGATGCCTTACATGCAGACTTCAGCATCAACTTGTGCTCCTTCCTGGAGAAACCGTAACCCTTCATCCACCAAAACTGATTTCTTGTCTCTTCTGGTAACAAAGAGGGAGTGTAGGAATCTAAAGGTCAGACCTCTAAGACAATACCGAGGAGTGCCATAATACAGAGCTGATTTTTACAAATGGCACAAAAAAATGAATCCGCTTACTTAAAGACTGGTTGATTGATTTCATTGTGAATTTTTTCTGGATATCACAGTGATTTACCTACGAAGCAAAAGATTAAATCTGATTCTTTTGCCTTCAGATTGTTCTCTTAATTACAATGGTAGATTAAAATTTCCAGCAGCAAAGAAAGAATAACACCAAAAAGATTCCTTAATAATGAGTCTGTCATATTCACTTTTTTGCGAACAACCAGCAAATTCCGTTTAAACTCTTTAAACACAAATCAACTTTGAAGAAGAATCTGAGGTTCCTCAAATGTAAGCTTTTCCCTTGTGACTTCTTGATCTGGAACCGCTTAGGAATTCCTATTTACATGGTTCAATCTGCTTCTATCATTGTTTTTTCATTGATGCGCATCAAACGGCAGTCAGCGAGATGTCAGAAAATTTCCAACTGCTAACAGTTACACAAAGGAGCAGTGTCTGTTTTTCCATCAACCGTTAACTTGCATGTTGCTCTATGAATGCTAATTTCTTTGAAGTTTTTAGATGTCTAGAAGTCTGACTTCTGCACATATGCCAATGCAGACACATGTATTCAGAGTTACAGCTGGGCCACTGAGAGAGAAGCAACGACATTCTCCCCATCTATAGCAGGAGAGTGCTTGGCAGGCAAGTTTAAGTCAGAATCCAGCATCTGTAACTGCCTCAAGATACCCGTTCTAGAAATTAACTGAGAAAATAGTCACTCACAAAGAGAGACTACATGACCAAAGAACAGAAATCCATGAAGAATACTTAGCCTTTAAAGGAAGAGCATTTGCAAATTTGTATTTGATAAAGCAAACAAAACTGACAACCGAATTTCTGAGAGATGGTTCATTTTGATGAACAGCTGGGAAGAGAGAACGACACATCATATTATAGACACCAGGAGATATCAACCCTGAGAAAACCTGGAAATCAATGTTGTTGCTTCAGAAGTCTCAGAAGACATTCAGAGCAGCCCAGGAAATTCTTAAGAAACAAAAATCATGTCTACCCATTCCAATGTCTATGAAACAAGCATTAATTTTTTGCACAACATTGCCATCAATACACAAGGGGAAACTGCATAAGTAAAAATACTTTCTAGGAGTGTATTTTAAAACAAGAAGGTATAGTTTTCATTTTGTAATATAAAAAGATCAAGACCAAACCGCTGAAGTATCCACCTTAGCAACCGATTTCCAGCTACAGTTCCACTGACTTCTGTGGGAACTTACTGCTTCTAAAACTGTTAGACCATCTGGTAGACTGCTTAGAAAAAGAGACAAACAACAGTATCTTGACAGACTCAGTAACTGTACTTGCATGTGAAAGCTTTATAATTCTGCTCCACAAGTGGATTTTGTAGCCTCTGCCAGCTCTGAGCTGCCCCCACTGCTCTCCTACTGATACCAGTACCGCACGTCCGATGCCAAAAACATTTACAGCACATGGAGACACCAGTATGGAAACACTCAGACATTTCCCTGACCAAGACACACTCAGACGCACACAAATGAGAACAGGGATAAACTGGTGGACAGTTCCAAAGCTGTAGTAAGGACTCTACTTTGCAGGCCTGTTTTTGCACAGCTTGTGGTCAGATGCACAAATGAGAGATTGATTCATTTTTGCTGCCAGGGTCAACCTGTAGTCATAGCAACAGGCACAACAGGATGCAGAACAGAACAGTTCATAACAGGATGAAGAAACAGGATTGTTTACTGGACCAAGAATGGGAAATACTGTCATTGAGTTGATTTTTGCCTTAAGAAACTTTCTTAAAAGTTTTCAAAAAGCAGCATAAAAAGTGAAAGGTTATGGGAAAGCAAAACCAGCTGAGTTTAAAGCCAAGTGTAGAAGCTCCAAAATATCAAAGTATAAAGATTTAAAACTTCTAGTATAAATAAGAAAAATTTGCTTGTCATTCTGGTAGAAGTTGCCTTCAGAGCTGATTTTCCCCAACAGCTACTGCCCAGGAAAGCCACCTTCACAACAGATTACCATATGGCAGCAAATCAGAGAGAAGAGACTCAGCATTCTCTCCATTTGTCTTGTAAATATAAAAAATGGTTTAACCCATACCTAAAAGGTGAGTTAACACCCAACCATATCTTTACAAAAAAATGAAGTTAAAATTTGTATTTTTAGATAGTCTGGTAAAATACAAACAGTTTATATGAACTGAATGAGTCATTAAAAAAACCTTTTTTTCCCATTAACAGTCATGAGCATTAAAACAGAGGTATTTTTAGATACTGCGTATGTCTTGATATTTTTCTGAAAGACTGCCTTAAAAAAAAAATGTATCCATCATATTCAAAATGCTGTATCAGGAATCTAGCTAATTCCAAATTATAAATATAGACCAGCATAGCTTGACTTTTTGTATTAGCAACCATGTACATAAAATACTGTAAACAAATACTTACTGTACCATGGGAAATTGTAAGAAAACCATTTTTAACTGAGCACTTCCTCTTCTGCCACACTTTTCTGATTCTGGTTTAAAGGGGGGGGAAAAAAAAGTGATTCAGTTTCTAATGTATTTACTATTACATTGCTTCAGCTCTTAGGATCTATCTTTTTTCCAGTAGAATCCAGCAGTACTTACCCATCGCTTTTCTTGTACAGACTACCATTTCGTTCAGTGCCGTGTTCCTTGTTTCCCTGAGGCTGATGTAAACTGTAAGCTGTACTCTGACGAATTTGAGAATCCTGCAATGTACAGAACAGCAATTCGTAATGCTTTCCACACATTCAACAAAAAAAATCCCCCGATTAATGAGTTTCAGAGCCTTTCCTTCCTGCTCTAATCCTACAGGCCAAACTAAGCACGTTTCTTCTCCTCATTGAGAGAAACAAGATCCATTTGTTTTTTCAAAGGGCACAAAATACATTTGAGAAGTAGCCATTATCAGCACCTGTCAAAATCCTCTTACTTGCTTTTATTTAGCTTTACTATTTGCCTTCATACATGCTTTTTTAGCCCAAAAATTAATTGAGCAGCAGGCTTTCCAACTTATGCAAACACTTCAGGACAGGAAGTGACAAGGATTAACTAAACCCTTCTCACTATCCTTAGAGCCACCCAGATGCAGGACCCACTGCTGCCAAGGGTCCAACTTCTTGGAAAATAATACCTGATACAGAGGAATCTGATGTGTCCAGCTGTGTTAGCAGCAGCAACATGATGGGATGGGCTTCTCAATGCACACAGTAACAATGTCTAATATTTATTATTTTCTACAATCTCTGCTCTATGGATGTAATAACTCTTCTGTTATAAACGACAGATAATAGAAGTACAGCAACAAACAAAAACAACAACAACAACAAAAAAAAAGAAAGCAAAACCTTAAGAGCTATTAAGAAATATACTTACTAATTCGATTTTAAAAAATCTCTTTTGCCAAAAACATGAGATCGTGTCTGAGATAAACTAGAAGTATGACCACAAGATAAATAATTTTGGGTTTTCAGAGCACGTGCATGATAAAATAAAATGTACAGTGATCTATAAAGTATGAATTAAGAAGATAGTTTGTCTCTAATTACAATTAGTTTCATATATTTTATCAGTATAAGACATCTCTGGATAGAAGCAGGGGAAAAAGGCCAACTAAGAACACGCTTAGATGTGCTTTTCCCCAGAGAACGCCAGCTCAGATGGCACGCTGCTCCTTTACAAGCTCCAGCAGCACATCCTGCTACCAAAGCTACTAATGCAGCCAAAGCCATTCAGGATCCTCCTCAACAGTAATGGCGTTAGAGAGGTTCCTAACAAATGACAACACGTAACAGGTCTGAAACATGATGGTAGGGACAGAGCTCCCACCCACCGCCCTGTTCAGTGCACTCAGGACTCCGCACCACCAGGCTGGAGGTTTCCAGGCTCATCCCGCACAAGTGCTGGAGCTCAGTGATGCTGAGGAGCAGGAGCCGTGCTCTGGGCAGGCTGCAGCGCTCCTGCATGCTCCTTTTCAGCAGAAGCAACCCCTGCCCACCACCTGTCTCTCTGCTGGGGATCTAGGAAGCCACATCAGGTGCCTACAACGTTCAGTCAGAGCTTTTAAAGGCACTACAAAAACACCACTTTAATGTCCGTGCCTGACAAAGCATCCCTTCAGATTTAAACCAGTCTGTTTATCATTCCTCTCTGGCCTGTTTACACAGAATTATTTGGGTTTGCACTCTGTCCGCCCAACAGAAAAACAGAAAAACATTTTCAAAGAATGCTCGTCACTGATTAAGAACCACTGCACACATACATTTACTGGCTTCTGAAGAAAATCTGATCTGACACTGCCTATTGTGTCCTCCCAATGCCTTGATCTCTGCCTCCCATCAGTCAGTAAGGGAACTCCATTCCCAAGAAGGTTAGAGCCCTTACGGAAAATGCATTTTAGTTCTCCACATCCTCAATAATGTAAAGATTTCAGATGACCTCCAACACCTGCCCATAGCACTATTCCCATTACTTCAGAATGTGCTGCTACTTTTTTTGTGGGATATTTTCTGCTGTATTTCATCTCCCTCCCTCCAGCTGCTGTTCACACTCAGCTGCCGCGCTTGGCCGCCCTGGCAAGCCCAGAACAGCAGCTTCCTGCCTCATTGCAACCCCAGAGGAAGCTGCTGTAGCTGACATGTATTTCCACACATTCATTATTATGAACGGTATCTTTTTAAAAAAATGAGAGGGAGTTAAGGACAAGACAAGGAGATTTTCAATTTTAAATCCTCATTTCAGACCACACTCAAATCAATAGTGTCCAACGCGATTGCCAGATGACGGCTTTCCACAGCTCTCTGCCAGGCAAGTTCATGATTCTGACCCTGCTCCTAACAGAGGAGATCCCCTACCACAAATCACCACCACAATTAACATCCTTCTGGGCAACCTCAGTATGACATTTCCATATGCAGGCTCCTCAGAGGATCTTCCCTTATTTCTGGTTTCCATATTGCATTTAACAGGAGCACAAATAACAGAAAACAGAGTCAGACCCACAGGCCTCATCGGAGGAGCAGTGACAACGTACATTACCGATGCAAGGACACACATCACCGCAGGATATAGGACATTCCTAGTGCAGAGTATTGTCATTTTCAATATCTCTTGAACAAAACAAGATCAGAACAGACTCAAGTACACCAGCCTTAGAAACTGAACTTTGTCCACTTTATCAGCTTTGAAATGCAGATAGGCATACAAATAAAAAAAAGGTGAGTCATTTCCTTGCAGCACATTTATAGTGAATTGCTTCACTGACCATAAAGAGGTTTGAAAGGATTTCTTCCAAGACCAAACGACTTCTAAATCAAGCTGAATAGCATAGCTAAAAATGAAAGAAATGTGAAAACAGTATTCTGTAAAGGTGGTATGTGACTACTGATAAGAGAGATTCTAAAAACCTATTTATCGGCCCCACTATTTGAACACAACAGAACTTTCCACACAAGGTGCTTTAACTCTGACACAGAGCAGATTTTGGCTAGCCGTTGCACAGCTCCCACGGAGCAGAATTTTAGACTGTCTGGATCACTCCTGCGCATAAAGCTGCCAAA
Source organism: Columba livia (assembly GCF_036013475.1). Classification (NCBI taxonomy): domain Eukaryota; kingdom Metazoa; phylum Chordata; class Aves; order Columbiformes; family Columbidae; genus Columba; species Columba livia. The sequence goes on from NC_088604.1 coordinate 16,988,676, forward strand.
ACCCCCTTTCAGTTCTCCAAGAGCCCGAGCTTCTCTTGCCATTTGCAGGATCGCTGCCAGGAGGTTGTTTCCGAGATCCATCCCTTATCTCTTACAGCCCCACAGAGGCTGCAACAGATACACCTGCCAGAATCCCCCACAGGCAGCCTCTCCTATAGCACAGCTACTGTAATTTTTACCAAGAAACACAAAATGTATCCTATATTGCAGTGGCCTAAATAGATGTACCTCTACCAAAGATGGAGAAGAAGTAGAAGCAAATCTAACCGCTACAGTGAGGCCCTCAGAGAGGACACAGGAGAGGGAAGTGAAGGCAACACAACTCTAAGGCTGACCCCAAAACTTGCAGGACATCTACAGTTTGAAAAAGAAAAGTTTAAAAATTACAGAGGTGTACACACAATGATGTTTCAAAAAGAAGTTTCAATACAAACCAGGTTTGAGTAAGTTCTGTGCAGGAGGAAACTGTATACAGGCACAATAAAAAAGGCTCACTATGAGTGTCTGTGTTCGGTTTTTTTTAAACACAAAAGAAACAATATTTGCCAATGTATATTCATACAAGTCCACCTTAATTAAACATATACATATCTTCAAAATCTTGTAAGAACATCAAATCAAGCAACTGGATTTAATTCCCAAAAGAGAGTAAAAAGGAAATAATCACCTCTTTTGTTTTGTTTTGTTTTTTGGTAATACAACAAACAGAATAGGAGGAAAAAGAGAATCAGTCTTTTCATACCAACAGAAAAAAAGATCAGAGGAAAAAAATCCAGTTTCTTGAAATCTGAATGGAAATCATGCCAACTATTGTCATTAAAACATAGTAACACTTACTCTCCTAGACTTCGGTCACAAAATGTAAATGCATTTCAGGAAGGAAAAAGAAATCAGTTATAGTAAAGGAAATTACAGTGCAACAAGAATAATATTACTGGGTTGTACAGTAAATTCCACCAGGATTATTTGGCATCTCACTGATTAATTGATGTTTTCAAGAAACTTTAGAAATAATTATAGTACTTCTCATGCTCTGCAGGGTAAGCATCTATACCTAAATTTGCAGAATTAATAAATAATGAATATAGCTTAAAGCACTTTCTACACTTGTATCCTTAAATGCAACAAAAGCAGTACAAGTAATAGATTTATGTGTATATTTACATTTTTCAGTTTGTGAAAAGATGTGTGCTCACCACATCTTCCACATTTAGTATCAGTATCACTGATAAACAGGCAAACAGAGAAGCAAGATTCCCAGCAACCATGAAACCCAAGTGCTTCTGTCATCTCTCCTGAACAAAGACACGAATGCAATAGGAAGCCTGCTACCACAACCTGAACAGCAACGACTATTGAGAGTGGGCAACCAATGGTGAATTCAAAGTAGTCACCATTTCCACCAGGATCACTGGTCTTTCCTTCCAGAGAGCTCCAATTTGGAAATTTTTAGCAAACACACCCCTCAGTGTGTCCTAAATGCCAGACCAACCTAAGAAAGTGCCTGCAAACTGTACGGGACTTTGTGCACAATGGTCATTGTCACAAACTTCCCATGGTTAACTAATGGTGCCTCAAGGTGAAGAGCACTGAAGACTGTTCAAAGAGTCATAGAATAACAGAATGGTCTGAGCTGGAAGGGACTTTTAAAGATCATCTAGTCCAACCCCAGGCCATGGGCAGGGACATCTTTGACTGGATTAGGTTGCTCAACCACCATCATCTGGCCACTGGTAAGAGCAAGAAGTCACCATAACCTTCATGGGAAGATGAAAGCAAGACTGGAAAAGATCAAGGAAGTCTGAGCTCTACAGACTAAACTATTCTATTGTGATTGCTCTTACAAAGGGAGGAGGGGGTTAATTTATCACTTACTCCTGGCCCAGCAGCCACACAGAGGAAGCTGACTGGCATTTATTTCCTTGAAGAGGAAGCACTAGTAATCTGAAACAAAACTAAAACCAATATTTAGGATTAGATTATACAAAAGATGCTGGCGGCTTCCAGATCAGAATGTGGCAAAACTACTCCAGGATTCTTTAAATCTAACAGCAATCATAACCAAAATTCAAAAAAATACTTATTTGTTAGATTGCTGGACTGACCCAACTCTTGCATGTTTGAAAAGTGGCATCTTGCAGCATAGTTGCAAACTTAATTGTCATTTTTGGAGATGATACCAAGAGGTGTTTGGGGATTTGAAGTTCAGTTTTACATAATCTTTATACAGTTTAGAATACTATTTTGACATAAGATCATACTAATGGGGTCTCCCTGATACTGCCAAAGTTCTTCCGTTCTCAGTTTGAGCACCAGAGACAGCATTGGCTGTTAATTCACAGACAGTGCATCATCTTAAGTATTTTGCAATATTAGTAACAAGAAGTTAAGTCTCATATTTTTAGTGAGAATTCATTAAAAAAAATCTGCCGTTGGCAGAAACATTCAGTATCAGCATCAAAACAAAGATGAATAAACAAAACAGATGGCTGATAAAAGTTAAAATAAATCTATTTCAAATACTAACATTACATTAGAAGTAATTAAAATGAGTATTCCGAAGTTATACCACCTTACATGCTCACCTCTTTCTGATCAACCTGGAGTGCTGATTTTAAAATGTCTCTAAGCTGTGTTAATTGTCTTCTTTCTTCATCCTGTGCTTGTTTAATCTTGAAGGAAGAAAAACACAGGTTAAAAATAACATTGTTTCTTTTCAACACAATTCTTCCAAACTGGCTACTTAATCGGTTCATTTTTCTGAGAAATGTTAACCAAGAATTAAAACAGAAAGGGAAAAGATAATGTAATCAGTTTATTTTCCTTTATATCTTCAGAAAACTTGATAATGGCTAGGATGTTGCTGGGTTGAGGTTTTGATACTGCCTCACAGTGTTCTTGCTTCCTTGTGCTCCATTTGAAACCGTATCTTATTTTCCACTTAGTCAGTAAACATTTTAGAGCAAAGGCTGTTTTCATAACGTTTTATACAGTGGGGTCTGAAACGAAGGATTCTGGATATGATATTAAAGCAAGACTTCACTCAAAAATCTATTCAAAACCTTAAAATTCCAACTACTGAAACGGTCAACCAACCTGAACCAAAATGGTCACAGTTCGACTGTAAAAAACTAAGTTTACAGCACAAATGTGAAAGGTTGCTACTCACTGTATAAAGATCTGTCGAGAGTGTCTCAATTGAAGGCTTGAGACTTTCAACTGCTTTTAACCCATCCTGAAAGAAACTTAAAAAGAAAAATCAAACTGTTATTAAACCTTACTTAGTATTTCCTGGTTTAAAAGTTGCAAAGGAAGATTTGCTAATATTATGCCATGTCATAAATTTCAAAACATTAAATATTTATTTTTTATGCATCTTTGACTGATCCACCTTTTTATTTCTATCATAGATTATTCTAACATGCAAAATCCCCAATTAGATTCAGAACTGCCAAAATCCACTGCCACATAAGTTTTCCTCCTTCTCACCTCAAATACAGGTTCTCATCCCACTTTTTGAAGGCCCAGAACAAGCAAGATTCCTTTGTAAAACAGCAAAAACTCTAGCAGATTTTAAATTGTTGTGACTTCTGGAGCTCAATAATGTCATGTCTGATGCAATCTTCCTACTAAAGGAAAACCCCTTTGTTTCCCAAGCATTCATTATGGCCTATATGCAAACTGAATATGTTATATCTTACAGTATCATATGTACTTTTGCATTGGCACAGTAATGTTATCTATGCCGAGTATCCCCTGCTCTTAAAAAGAAACCGAAAAAAGGTGGGATTTAAAAAATAAATTTAAAGAAACCACAAGTAAATGCACATTTGATTAAAAACAAGAAAATAGAAAATGTTTTCAGTCTGGGAAGCAGACATGAAAGTGAGAACACAACACAGCACTTGTGTTGCTGAAGTTCTATTAAATGGACAGAACAGATGACTGGCCTACTACAAGTGAGACAGATTTTAAAAGCAAGACAACTATACAGGTTAAAAACCTACATAGATACAGACTGGTCTTTTAAGATGAAAACTTACTGATTTAAACAGGTTAACAGCAGCTCTTTCAAGTTTATAGCTATGAATTTATTGCTGTGTTATTGATCGGTAAGACTACCATAAAAAAGTACATAATTGTAATGAGAGCTCTCTGTTTTATTACCGAGTCATCCAATTAATTAGAAAAAGAGTGATTCTTTCAATATATTTTTAGCCCACTGCTTATACAATTTAGTTTTCTTGAGCACAGAATTAATTTATATTAATGCTAGATACACTCAAAAAAGCCCATCAAAACTAATGGCTCAGTTTCAAGAACAGTTTATGCAATATGCCAAATTATTGTGTAGCACTCCTCTATGGGACTAACTCAACCTCATCACATGTTTTGGAATACAATAACAAAAACAATGACTAGTCCATGACAAAAGTGATTTGTCAAAAGACATCAGCAAGAACAGTTTAATCTTAGATATATTTTGAGAAATCTAGAAAACTGTTACAATGATGTCAATAGTTTGAAACAAAACATTGCTCCAGTTATTGTGTAGACATAAAGAAAACTACAACTTACTTGCACTGAGCATGAAAATACTTGATCAAGTTCTGAAGCAAGTCCACTCCTTTTTTAATCTTGATTTCATTGACTTTCAGCAGGTACTGTTAAACAGTAATTCACAAAAGAAAGGAATTATTACTACTACAGTATTTTAAAAATATTTTATTTTTAGTTATATTTCAACAAGCTTAAAGAGTTGCAGATTCAGAAGACCTAAAAGAGAATGCATCAAACAGTGGCCTCAAGGGTTAATCACACAAAAGTAATTGTCACTGCTGATTTCTGATACCCTGTGAGTACACTTCACTATGATTAGTTCAAATTGCTAAAACTACTGGCTCCTAGTAAAAGCCTGTGTTAAAGGAAGCATAAAATGGTTCCTGTAGTACGTTTAGGAACCCATTCTTAAACCTAACAGTGCATCTACCTATCTATTTCACTAGTTGTTAAATTCACTGCTAAATAGATGTCATTAAGGAAGAAAGCAGTTTACTCAAAAAAGTCAGGGATTATTTTAATAATTTTTTAAATCTGCTTTCCGAATCTATTTTTTTCTCTATCAATTCCTTATACATGGTAATTACAGTGAATTACAGTTTAGCAAGAGATTTTACAAATCTGCTGTCAAGCTAAAAGTGTAATTAATGTTCTTTCGCATTAGGCACAATCAAAGTCCATTTTAAGTGACAGCGCCTCCCCTAAATGCCATAGCACAAAAGATGTCGGCCATGCAAGCAGAAGTAAGATTGACCAAATATTTACAGGAGTTCTTAACTGTCCATTCAATTATAACAATTTTTAACTCTTGCTTAGGCAATGACAACCAAGCAAGGGCGTGAATGTCTTCTTACTAATGCTGTAACGCATCTGATTTTCCCCTACCTGCAGTACACCCTAAATGTTTTCAACCCAGTAAAATAAAGCAGTACCCAGGTGCCAGTTTTCAATGTTGGAGCTCTTTGTGCTGGTTCAGGTGACAAGAAGATTAGTCTAAATGTGGATGTGTGGAAGAATCATCTCTCTAGCTCCTGTTAATTTTAAATGGAACTCTAGGCATCTAGTATTTGGTTCACTTTCACAATTTATAGAGAACTAGCCTGTACTTATGATACAACTTCAGTATGTCCCCCTTCTGATTTACTAACAAAACCAAAACAAAGTCCCCTTTTATGACTATTCAGAGGTAACCAGGTATAAACTTCTTTTCCCAAAAATCAGAAGAAATACAGGATACACTTCAGCTATTCCACATTTAAGGTAGCTCGATTCCGTTTCACAGGCTTCACCCTGCATTTTATTACCACTACAACTGACTAAAGTCAACTCGTCCTTTACTGTGACACAGGAAGAGACGCCTCTGTTCCTGGTTCTTTCTTAGGAAGGAAACAGTTGGGCAATTAGCAAGCAACATCCATATGTTTATTGGGTACTCAAATCCCTTCACCAGTTTTGAATACTTTAGTCTGACTGGCATAGGAATGTGAAGCTTTTCTAGTAAGTATCAGTGCACGCTGTTACTAAAAGTGGTATTCAGGACAACTGCTGTTATGCTCCATTGGCATATGAGTCAAATTAGCTCTAATCATCCAACAGAAGAAACACTCATGGATTATTTATTAGTTAATGCATGGAAAGAACAAACACAGCAACTTGAATTCTCAACCTCAGAACCTGACAGGCACTTAAACTAACTGAACCAAAAATATTCACATCAGATTTAACATACTGCAAAATCACAAAGATTTCAAAGTAGAAACATTCTGAAACATCTTGAAAGATGGCTGGATTCCATCCTTAACACTTCTTTTTCAGCACCAGCCCAGCAGTGTGCTAGACTGGAGTCTCTCCTCATAATAACGCAACAGCTGTCAGCACAGGGAACAATTCAGGGAATGATCTAGGGCTTAAAATAACTTCCAGCAAAGTAGTAGTGTAAAGGCTTATTTATTATAATCTCTTTGTGTTTAACTGAGCTTTGCATTATTTATTTATTCTACAATTTATTTGTTAAGTGAAATTACAAAATATCTAAATTTCCTGCTAAGCTAGCAGATCGGGATAAGAAAAATGTGTTTTAGCAAATGACGTCCACTAATAACTTGGCATTTCCCTTTAACATCACAGTTGCCATTAAACAATTGTGTTTTCCATAATTTTCCTAAAAATAATAGTAGAACAATATGAACTTCACATTGAACCTTACCTCACACATCTGTAACTGGAAGAACCTCCTTTCTTTCTCCATCTCTTCTGCAATTTCAGCTCCACTTATTTCTGTCCGGATCATCCCATGCAGCTTAGCATGCTCTTTTTTCTCCTTCTCTATTTTTGTACTATAAGGCAAAGAATCAGTCAATGAAGTGAGAAATCCACAGCCTCTCAGGAAATCTGATTATTCAAAAAGTCTACTGACAGATGCAGAGCCAAACTCTTGCAGCTTTACATATGACTTACTTCCAGATGACATTTCATTTGAAATTTGACAATGACTAAAGATCAGCAATGACATACAGTAGCTGAAATGTAATTCTATCATTTGTTACAATAATGTCCTGACAGCTATTCCAAAAGAAGATACTAAATGAGAAGAAGATACTACGTTCTTGCATTGAAGAAAAAAAATCCAGAAACAAAATAATGAATTTTAATTGAAAATGCAGGGGGATGTTTAATGCCAACTGACCAAATACTGGTTAACAGAGTTCAATTCTGTCACCAGATTTATTGAGTCTTGCCTGTCATCAAGTCATCTTCTATATATACAGGGTTTCCTAAGCCAAAAATCACAGTTGCCATCTCTACTTGCTACTGAGCCAGTTGGCACTGGGAATACCGGCCAGCCGGCTGCATTGCAGACTTCAAAGTCTGCTAGACCAGCTGTCCTAATTCCCTAAAAGTTTCCATGAACATTTTCCAAGAGCTCTGAATAAAACAGGTTCTTCTGCAGAATATAAATGAATAATCAATGCCTGCCATACAGTATAAATCCCCTAAACACACTTGCATATTTTTTTACAGCTAATCTCCATATTATTCCTAAAGGCAGTAGCATAATTATACTACTCAGTTAGACAAGCCTGACATGAAAAAAAATATTATTAATAAAAGAAAATACATGAAGGTGTTTACTTTTTGGAGAAATACTTTTAGTTTGCCACTTGTACCGTTTAGAAGCTGAAAATTCTGGAAAGAGCTTCCTGAGGAAATGCTGAACTGCTTTTGAAGAGGAGGAAGCATTACACAGGAATACAGGAAGCAGACGAGGGGAACAAATAGCACCCACACAGTCCTACCTCCGCGTGGGCAGTCAAGTGTCTCTCAGCTCTCTCTCTGAAAAGATGACATGTCCCAAGTGCTCTCTTAGCCTGATGTTAACATTACCCTAACAGCGTCTGGAAAAACGATGGTCTGAGGACTCCCAGTTAACAACGCATTCTGTACTTACACGTCTCAAGGATGAGGAACTGCCTCCCTTACACCTCAAGCAGCAAGGGAAAACTAGAATTAATCCCATTAACCCCATCCTGTAACATTTCCACAGGGAAATATTTTGAACAGCAATTCAAAAAGCTTCCCTGTGCTCTCGGTACTGGCAGGCACGGCAGAGCCAGCTGGTGCCGCGTTCCAGCAGCCAACACGTCCAGCAGCAGTGCACCCCTTCTCAGCCCATTGTGTCCCACCAGCAGTGGACCTTCAGAGAGAAGCTCCTCTCCTTTGACATAAATATTCTGAAAGCCTTCACCTGCCTGAATAAAACCTCAATTCCAGAATGTTCTGTTTTCAATCAAAGCTTACCCACTTACTGCCAATTATGTCATTTATAGCCACGGAATACAGAGTCCAAACACAAGAATTAACCAGACATCAACTGTGAACAAGGAAGATAAACCATTAGAAAAAGATTCACAGAAAATGACAAATACACAGCTCCATTCCAGCACACACGCTAGGAGAGTTTACATTATGTCATACTTGATAGTTCTAAAAATGTCCAACCTCAGAGCAAAGATCCAGGACGGTTTTAATTCTCTCAAATTCCACGTCAACAATTCATGAGGCCAGAGAACTCACTGAAATGTGAGTCAAGTCTAATAACTATCAATTGCTATTGTTTTGTATTTTCACTATTTACAGAGAATAATACTCAAACATAGAATGACACAACCACCTCTAAAATTTTAAGAGTTTATTAACATGTCATAAGGTATCTCTAAATGCTGGTTAAACCAAAGACAACTAATACTGCCAAAGAGTCAAACATTATGCACAAAATCACAGCATACATTGTTTTAAGAAGCTGAATTCCTTTTAAAGAAAGAGTTGTATTTTGGTGAAAGAGTCCTTTCTACTCTTTAAAGGATAAACCACAGTCCACAGGCAAAAAGTAGTTAAACCAAGACCAAAGCACACCTGCATCTACCAAGTAATTCAGAGAAATAAGACATCCTTGAAGCTGTTTGCTGGAGCTTCGGGCTCAGTGGCTTCAAAATCTTCAGAGATGCTTTCCAAAAAAACCACAAACAATCTCTCGGTGACAAGTACCAGAGATACATGATGGAGCATTTCACATTTCCATTTCCTTATTATTTATACTTTTAATCTCTAACTACATTTTCAACTTCACAATTCAGAATTTAACCTGTTGTTTGGCTACAGTAATATGCTGCCTCCTATCTAACTGATACTACAGGGCACTTTGTTTCTAGGGAAACAAAGAAATCCCGTAAAGCAGGGTTGCAGGCAAATCTGAGTGCTAAAGGTTGGCCTGGTTCCTGTCCACATGCAAGGGCCAACTCACCTTCTCTCACGTGGCATTAACCAAATCCTTCTGGCAAAGACAGTTCTACAATGCACCACTGTGGGACTTCCAAATATCGCAGGGTATTTGGGTTTTCTAGGCAAATCAGTGAAGCAAAATTAATATGAAAATTGGAAAAAGTCTACAAAAATCCTCTTGAAGGAATAAGAAGGAAGCAAATGTATTGTAAAGCTGCTGTTCCTGAAGCTCATGCAGCACATATCACATATATAGATTTTGCTGACTAAGATTAGAATCTGAGCACACTTAAGTCCATTTACTACACAGCTGCACATGACTAATACGCAGTGAGATCAGATTTCTGCAACAGACAAGTAAAGCTGAAGTACAACCAAAAAGTCGATCAGATACAAAATAAATGGTCTTGTCTGTTCAGTTTCCACTATATGACTGTTTTTACAGCTCCAAATTGAAAAGCAACTGTTTTTCAATACAAATTTTGATTTGTATTTCAAAGAAATCAATTTTCTCATACAGATCGTGGTACAAATAAATAAAGTAGGCGTTTTTATTTTTTTAAACTTCAAAAAGGACAGGACCTATTTTACCGTTTAACATGCCAAAGACTGGTATCTATTTTTAGCCAGCAAACAAAGGTAAACAGCTAGAACATCCTGCGTACCTGCAGCAATGAACTGGCTGGGCAGCAACTCTTTCTTCCTGCCCTTCCCCAGCCAGCAGTGAACCAGGCTGGGTCTGGGTGCTGACATGAGAAGGTGCAGAGACTGACAATAGCACCTGGCAGACACAGACTTGAATGGGGAGCATTCTGGAAAATGGAGTGCTTCCAGGGGCTATTTTGTTTGACAAAATAACAGTATACATTTGCATTTCAAATATCCTTTCTTTGTCTAGTCTTCCTTTTCAGCCTGACTCTCCAACTTCAGCTCTGGCACCCTAGCCCTTCAGTGAAACAACCTCCAGCTTATTTTATCCTGCTGTCTGCCAAGGCTGACAGTGAAGCGTGACTCTCTGATCACCCAAGTTCTGAATGAAGAAGTCATCTTATTCCTTTGGAAATGCTGGAATGCTTTTTGCTTTCACTCATCCTGCACTTTAGGATGCAGATTAATTCAAAATAGATTAATTCAGTTACCTGCAGATTCATTCAAACCTTCTCCATTTAATTTGCAGGTAATCTCTTTCAAAATAAAAATACTTAATATGGAATCTCAGGCTCAAAACAGTATATTGTGGATGTTGTTTACCTGGACTTCAGTAAAACTTTTGACACTGTTTCCCACAGCATTCTCCTGGAGAAAATGGCTCCTCATGGCTTGGATGGGTGAACTCTTTGCTGGGTAAAAACTGGGTGAAGGGCTGAGCCCAAAGAGTTGTAGTGAGTGGAGTCAAATCCAGCTGGTGGTTGGTCACAAGTGGTGCTCCCCAGGGCTCAGCATTGGGGACAGTTCTGTTTAATCTCTTTATTAATGATCTGGACAAGGGGATTGAGTGCACCCTTAGTAAGTTTGCAGATGATGCCAAGCTGGGTGGGAGTGTTGATCTGCTGGAGGGTAGGAAGGCCATACGGAGGGATCTCGACAGGCTGGATTGTTGGGTTGAGGCCAACTGTAAGAGGTTCAACAAGGCCAAGTGCTGGATCCTGCACTTGGGTCACAACAACTCCAGGCAGCGCCACAGGCTCAGTGAAGAGTGGCTGGAAAGCTACCTGGCAGAAAGGGATCTGGGGGTGTTGACAGACAGCCAGCTGAACATGAGCCAGCAGTGTGCCCAGGTGGCCAAAAAGGCCAACAGCATCCTGGCTTGTATCAGGAACAGTGTGACCAGCAGGATTAGGGAGGTGATCATCCCCCTGTACTCGGCTCAGGTAAGGCCCCACCTCGAATCCCATGTTCAGTTTTGGCCCCTCACAACAAGAAAGACATTGAGGTGCTGAAGAGAGTGCAGAGGAGGCGATGAAGCTGGTGAGGGGTCTGGAGCACAAGTCTGATGAGAACTGGCTGAGGGAACTGGGGCTGTTCAGCCTGGAGAAAAAGGAGGCTGAGAGGAGACCTTATTGCTGCCTACAACTACCTGAAAGGAGGTTGCAGCAAGGTGGGTGTCCATCTCTTCTCCCAGGTAACAAGCCATACAATGAGAGGAAATGACCTCAAGTTGTGCCAGGGGCGGTTTAGATCAGATATTAGGAAAAAATTCTGAATTGAAAGGATTATCAAGCATTGGAACAAACTACCCAGGGATGTGGAAGTGGTTTAATCACCATCCCTGGAGGTGTTTAAAAGACATGTTGATGTGGTGCTTAGGGACATGGTTTAGTGGTGGGCTTGGCAGTGTTAGGTTAATGGTTGGACTCGATGTTCTGAAGGGCCTTTTCCAACCTAAACAATTCTGTGATTCTATACTATGATTCTATATTAAAGCTGTCTTGTTTAGCACTTTCATTCTATGCCACTTTTTCCAAAATGTGACCTCCACTTTGTCTTATGTACATGCTTTAAAAGGAAACATGGCAAAAACACCTACAACCTATGAATACCAATGATCTACTAAGTCAAGTTAGAGCTCTGAAGAACTAATTTGAGAAAAGCTTGCAGAATTTTCAGATAATTTTTTAATTTTTTTTTTTAAAAAAAAGAGTTTACCAAACTGAAAACAGAATCAGTTAATCAAATAGCTATGCAGATATCTTTATAGAAGACTGTAATAAGAATTTGTTCATTCTTCCATTGACTTCAAATGGTTCAGAAACAAATAATTAATGATAGAGTTACATCTTGGTATGAGCGCTTGTGTTTCTGCACAGTAACGTAAAGTACCTCAGCCTACTGCTTTGATTTTATAATCCCATCAGCACATTGGAACAACTTGTTCTCCTCACTCAGTTGTGCATAATAGACCTCATACCCAGCTTTTAAAAGAATAGCAAAGGAGGAGAGGGAGTTAGCCTTCCCAGGAAAAGCTTGTTACTTTTCATTAGCATTTGCTTCATAGCATTAGCACAACACTTATTAGCTGAGAACTTCTGAAGATAACATATATTTACAGGCCTAAAAATAAGGCGCTTTGATTTAAAAAATTAACATTCCTTTTCAGGAAAGACAGGCTTATGTCTGGAATACAGACACTACTGTTCAACTAAAAAATGAGTAAATAATACGCTTCAGTAAGTTTAAGCTTCTATTTCCTGTGCAAAATTGACAGAATGTCTTTACCTCAAAATCCACCACAACAGGACCTATTAAACTGAAGAATGTGGGTGAAATCTGGCTCGCTGCCTTGTTGAATACGGTCTGCCTGCTGGGAGAATGAGCAGTTTGTATGACATGTGTACTCCTTCCCCATATGCTCCCCCAGCGCCTCTGCCATTAGTGTTTAAGTACGATCACCTCATAACAAGAACAGCCCAGTCTGCACCAGTTCTACCCAAAGGACACAGACAGACCAGTCCCACTGCGGTGCTGCGGTGCCAGGCAGCACCGCCCAGCTCGTGTATGGGAAACAAGGACTGGAACTGAGGTCCTCAGAGAAATGTGCTGCTTTTAACTACTGTAAAGCTTTAAAAACCTTTGTAGCTTCAACTGAAGCATGTTAATGACTGGTGGTGAGAAAAGATGAATTATTGATGAATGTCTCCTCAGGATGCTCCCAATTTTTGACTGAGGTAGGCTGGCATAAAGCTACGGGTTACTTGCTCCTCTTACTCTCTTATTCAAGAACATTCCCAAGGTATAAAGAAAAATTGATCCAGGCTCCCTCACTTAATTCAGCTACGGTGATCTTCAGGAAAATACTCCGAGATGTTAGGTAGCTACAGGGTGAAGAAGCTGCATATAATCAACATTGATGGGTGGTGATCCAAGAGCATAAAAATGGGTCTTAACATCACTCTCCCAAACGAGACTAGACACATCAAAATTTTTAACTGAATTTCTTTTCAAATAGGTCACACTTGGATATATTAGCAGCTGGTATGTAATCACAAAGGTGCAAGTAAGAGAGATGAGATATTGAGGCAAATAAGTTCCAATTCTTCCTTATAAAGACAGCCTACAGAGACAGAAATCAGGATGAAGACACTTCTCCACAGACTACAAAAATACCACTCTGATATCTGGCACTTAGCTTCACAGGTCTGTACTTGTGACTAGGAAATGCAGATGAATGGTGTGATTCTAAGCATATGATACAGAGGGATATGCAGACAAAGAGCAGAATAAAAAGAGATACTCACATATTTGAGGAAATAGCACAGGAAAAGATAGCTAACTAAGCGTAAACCTAGACTGGTTTTAGGTACAGTCCAAACAAGCACTCACCTAAGGTAACAGATTGCAGAAGGCTGAGCAAACCTCTGTCTACCAACACCTATATCCACCATCCCCTTTTGGCAATGCAGACTGTAGGTGAGACTGAGGTTACCTCTCCCACTCCCTTTGCCCTTTGTTAAGGCAGACACTGTGAAGATACTACAACAAAGAAATTCAGTTTGCAGTTAAGAGTCCTTAGATGACTCTGCATCCACGCGCTGCTACAGATGACCAACATGCACAGCTAAAAGAAGTGCAGATCCATCTGGGACAGCCACAGAATAAAAACAGTTATTATCTCAAGAAATCTCAGTGGCATACTTAACAGCAACCCAGAAAAACCTCATTGTTTTCCTGCGTTCAAAATTTAGTAGATGGTAAAGCTGACCTGAACAGATTCAGGCTCAAATGAATATTCTCACCCTAGCTTAAAAATCACATCTAAACTTCCCATCTCTGATTTGTAAAGACCAACGCTGAACAGTGACAGCTGGTAACACCTCAACTGATCCGGGAACCCATCTTACACACAAGGGGGGCTGACAAATCCCACAGTCCTCCTTGCAGGGGTGGGGGTATTGGGGAAGCTCCAGTCTGACAGAACTATGGACAATTGGTCTGCTCCTTCATAAAAGTGACGCAGTTTGCTGTGAAAAGCAATATTCCCTGACCGGCAAACTTAAGCCACAATAAGTAATTTCTGGAGTTGTAAAACAACCACACACACACAAAAAGCACCCCTTGTTTTAAAGAATTTTCCTGTACATAGAATTCCCAGGCTCCCTATCCCAAGCCTCAAGCAGATCATGCTTTGGTCTTGATCAAAGTGAAGGAGTCCAACAAGTTAGACTAAGAGCTTTAAACTCTAGAATACTGATGTGAAGCTTTCATCTAACCGCTTAAAACAAGAAGAAAACTAGAGTGTGTAGCAACTGTACCAGCCCACCACTTGGAAATATCAGAGAAAATGGTAATAGATCTGAAAGAATTTCTTGATGAACATGTGCTGCCTTCAGTTTTTGCATGTTGAATAACTTGACACATAAGTGGCTTAGAAGTAAGCATTGTCAAGGAGCTGTGCCTCACTTGTGAAAAAAATCTTGCAGAAACTACAGAGATAGCATGGAAAGAGGTTATCTCCTTACACTAGAAAAAAATAACCTGGTTCTGCTTCGGATCAAAAAACAAGTGTCTTGTTTGAAAGCAAAGCCATAAAGTAGGCTTTCTAATGGACTGTTGGTTAAAAGGAAAAGCCAATCTCATGGTATCATACAAGCAATCCCACAGGTAGAAAACAAACACATCAACATCACATTTTCAGGTCCTAAATGAAATAACATACACAACAACATTCCCAGGTATCTACTGTTCTTTTATCAGAATTGCCAAATATACAGGTCCAAATATATCTTCTACACACATTTTTACTACTCTAATACTTAACTAAGTTTAAAAACAAACAGAAATATTTCTGGAGTACCTGACACTGAAACAGACAACCTGCTATGACCAAACTGGCGATCAAAGTACAAATCTTTACATCATTGCAACATATTCATCCTGGTGAATACTCTATCAGAAATTCTAGAAGCATCAGAGCTCTTGGTCCAGTAGTAACAGTGTTCTTGCTATATGTTCCAGCAGTGTGCAGAATGTATTTTAAATTCTGCACACAAACTTTGTCGGATGTCAGTATGAATAAGTTATACATAAGTAAACGAGCTTTCAGATCCGCAATCAAGCACAGGTAGAGAATAGCAGACTAAATTACCGGACTGTTCTTTACGGCCCATCCTCAGATCAACTGCTGCCATGTGCAATGGTTAGAAATCTTCATTACTTCAACAGCCAGTAACTGGCACAGCACAAAGTGAGTCTGTTCACTGGTATTAAGAACATGAAACACCAGAGCCATCGCAACCTTCCAAGAATTCTGATTGTCAGACTGGAGGTTTATCTTAACATTTCAGAATGTCTAGTTACCAAAATGCAGCTCTAGCTAGGCAGTTTCAAAAAACAAAAGCCACTCAGGTCTTCCTCACAAACTGAGCCTGGAAAGCAGTACGTTAGACCGTTTTCATTTATATTCGACAAAAGAATAATGAGGCCTAGCTAACTTGTTAAACTTGTTGCTTTTTTGAGCAAGCCACCTGCAGAAATAATTTCTGAAGACTCAGCACACAGCTTCAGATGGGCCAGCTCAGTGGACACTACAGAATCCCTACACCTTTGTGCAATTTAAAAAAATGAAAAAATCGTTGCTAGTTTCCCAGCCAACATAGGTAGCTGGGGATCTGCAAGCTATTTATGCTAAAAAGTGTCATGGTATGTGATTCTTCGGGACTTGCATCAGCAGGGTCCAATATGTGGCACTCGATCTCAGAAGATCAAAAATGCTGGATATGTGACATGAAACTCAACCAATTGTGACAACCCAGGTAATACTGGAATAAAGAATAAAATTCACTATGAAATTGTAATTTGGAGACCATCAGCTGTGCTGATAAAATTTGCTCTGTTAACCCAGGAAATAACTACTCCTGCTGTAGGGCACTAAACCACTTGAAGATTTAAGAAGTACCAAAATCGATGATGTTTGATTTTAGGTGCTGAGTTTTGTTGACTCATTTGATTAATTTAGCTCGACACAAAATTGTTATGAAAACTAATTTTATAGCTCTTTATACTTTGCATCAGGCACCTTCAAACAAGTGGCTTATAGTAAATTGGGCTGAACATGTAACATGATCACAGTTGACAAGACTCATATAGGTGTTCAGCCATTCCCAGCGCACAAGACACCTGCTGAGAGCATCCAACCTTGGCATGAAATACAGAAAACATCCATATCTTTGAATCCACCACGCTAATTAAATCTGGTTTACTAAGGCTACTGGATTGATCCAGAACCAGGGGCAGTTTTGGAACGGTAGTAGCAAACTCACACCCTCAGCAGCCTTAGCAGCTTGTTTTGCCAAAGGTTCAGCATCAAACAAGGTTTTCCTACTGGGCATCACCTCATAAGATGCACCAGAGCCAGAGACATGACAGAGTCATGACAAGGGCTGTAGGCTAACAAATCCAGAACTAAATTTTGACTTGCATATTCTTGATATATTTTGTTAAGACATTTGAAAACACTCAGGCATGAAGTATATAATTTCTTCTGTGCTCTTCTGACTAAGGAAACTTGCTAATTATAGTGAATTAGTCACTGATGAGGAGAAGAAAACAACAACAAATACTTAAAAGGACATCAAGTACAATTATGTTGCTGCACTTTTAAGGATGAAAACACGGGGTGGCTAACTTTTCCTTTTGTATAATAGCGTCCTCCAAAAGCAGAGGAAGGCAGGAAAGTGGACTTTAATGTGTAGTAGGTTACAAGGCAGTAATATGGATCCTATTAAAAAATTTTAAAAAATTATTTCCCAATCAAAGCAAAACTTTCTTAATTGGAATGGAAGAATATACAGTGAATAAATGTGCACTGGGAGATTATGCTTGTTACTTGGAATTCATTAAGCAAAGAGGTCTACTGCAGACACTAACTGTCACGGCACCCATAGACACAAAAAACAATTTACCCATTAAATAAGTTGTATATTACAGAATTTGAAATGATTGTGCCCATGCACTTGTGCTTTCACACAGGTCCAGGTTTTAAAGAACAACCAAGAAAAAAAGCTCAGCTTCTCAGCTAGAACTCTGTCTGGGACCTTAACATTAAATAATGACTTTTACACATTTCAGTCCCTTTTAAATGAAAATTTAAAAGATACATACACTTTTGTTTCATAGTCCTTCCAAGCTTTATCAAAGGGTTTTTTCAGGTCCTGTCAAGAAAAAAAAATACAGTTACATTGTTTACATGGGAAATACTGTGGATCTAATGATGAGGACGCACCTTGGCCATCTGTAGCACCTACTAGAATAAGGGACTCTCCTCTTTCTTCAACAGCTCACCTAAGGATTGTGTAAAAGCAATCTTGCACACAGGAGAAACAAGCTGGTACACAGAATTAGCACAGTCATGTTTTTAAAAGCATTTCTAGGATGCTTTTTACAGCTCCATTTTACTCCTTAAAAGGTATAACCACATGTCATCCCAAGAGCCCACTATGCAATTAATCAGCTGTTTTCTCATCATTCCAGCTCTGGCTCCACTGGAGAGCAGCACCTGTCCTGAGCTGTGAGTTCCGGAGTTCAGAAATCAGCCAACTCCAAAATAATACCATTAACTGTCAGATGCTGGAAAAACTTCGCAACTACAGATTAGGAACTAATTCCTACATTTCTGCTAATTATCTCAACAATTATAAAATTAAAATAGCATTTGATGAGTTTCTTAAGTCAGGAACACGGGGCAACACTGTATTGTAATAAATGTATCTATTCTGATGCAGAAAAGAACAATAGGAGTTAAATACGGCAAGCAAGGAACACAGAGATAATAAGCCTATCACACTAATAATCTCTTCATCCTCCAGTAATTTACAGAGACCATATTTAGTCTGTGTACATTTTCCTTCCTTCAGTGTCCTAGAACAATAGCTGCCAGTCGCTTTCTGTTTGTTCAGTAGTAAACGAAGCACAAGCCAAGTAAGTTTGTTGGCTACAGGCTTTGAAATTTATTATAAACATACCATCATTTGAGTCCTAAGTTGTTATTAGTTCAAAAAGGAAATATCCTCAGGGCACACATACATTTCAGCTTTGTTAAGAAAAACCTTATGCTCATGCAGTCTGATGTATCTTTCTTAATAATCCATACAGTTCCAGCTAATTTTAGAATGCTAAATAAATACGTTAAAAATAATCCTTTTAAAGTACTACCCTCTCTCTACTAAATAAATATTTCTAAATTAATAATTCTTACACCTCTTTAACTGTTTATCTTCTATATCTCAGGGCTATTTTTAAAGCTTCTCAAATGTTGTTTTATATACACAGTCAAGAGCACTCTGTATGTGAAACCACAAACAGAAGGGATGACTCAATTAACAACAAAAAAAATCCTCTTGTTTATTAAGCGAACACATTACTTCAGTATCCCATGCTTCCCATCAGATAAGATTAATACATTAGCTAACTGTATTAATTACACCAACGATAATTATATATATAAATAAGAAGATAAACGTACCCCTTTTACTCCTTTCAGATCTCCCTTCAGCAAACTGTCCAATGGGAAAGTGATTATGTTGTTCATATTCTGAATCTATAACAAGAAAACTACAATGAAACATTCAATATATTTTAAAGCAGAACGTACATTCTCTCAATTCACACATTTCAGAAATTTTCACAAGGAAATCTTATATATTATTTTCCTAACACTGCTTCATGAAGATTTTTATCAGTACGGCCAGTAATCAAAGATGGAGGCACCATGAGTTAATTAAGCTGACTCTGGAAACACTTTCACGCAAGACAGCAGGAAACCTGCTGAGTTACAGCTGATGATAAATATCTCATCCAACAGTTAATGCAAAATGGGACCATTAATTTTACATTATCTGATTTCAGTGTTTAAATCCTATGAAAACAATTATTACGATTTTCCAGCATTTATATATTTTAAGTTCATCAGCATATTTTAAATTAATCTTGTTTATTCTCCAGGCTTCAGACCTATTCCATAAAACACATCTGCTGTTCTCACAATACACGGCATCTTACTCCAACAGCAGTTTTTAAGACAAAGAACACTGGCCTGTAAAAAAGCCAATATTTTCCATGTATTCTTAAGAAGTAATACATCTGCCTTTTTTGTCTCATACACACTGTGAAATAAGGATTTTATGAGGCCTTGAGTATGCAAGAAATTCAACAGTAAACAAATAATCCAAGAAGGAAAAAAAAAAAAAAATCAAATTAAGACAACAGTAAAATAATCATGGTTCTAGATAAAGTATCTGTATGATAATATTTTGAAAAGGAAAAAGACTGAAAGATGATAGGAATAAGACAATAAGTGGTATATACCAGGAAAAGAAAGACTTCATGGTCAATCCTTTATGGCTCAGGGAAAACATTCAAGGTATGGGCCATATGGGCCATGATGTCTAGGTAGAGCATTTAAACAGTAACAACTCAAATGGATTGCAAAGTGAAAACCAGGGTATTTTAAAACCATGCAGTGGAAAAAAAATCAGAATAATTTTTGCAGCAATGTGGCAAAGGTTGCCTTTGGATGGATTTCTTTTTTTGATGTTATTGTTAGCTGTCCTTTTAAAATGCGAATTTTTTTCAAGAAGCATTGAAATACATATGCAAATTCTATGAAGACGAATTTCAAACGTTCAAAGTACAGAAAGAACTTTGCATCATGTAGCCACAAATGCTTCTGTTTCTTCAGACACAACGTCACAGACATCAAAGTCCCTTTTACCGTAACCCATCCAGAGAAGAAAGGACACTAACAGGAACTTCAAGAAAAAAATATTTCCCACTGTGATGCTTCAGCTTCCCCAGAATGGAAAAACACAGAACATTATTACCCTTGGTGGCCTCACTAGCACAGGCTCCAGGGTCCCATCCCCAGTGGTACCCAACAGCTGCTACAAATAAAACCAACAAAGCCCCCTGCCCCCACCCTTCCTCTTCAAAACTGCTACCTTAATGTATGGGCTTGAAATTTCAGCCAGCAATCAAAGTGAAAGTGAACATAAATCCATTTTAAAGCTTAAACAGACTGCCTGGGACATGGGAAGGTTGAAGAAATACAGAAAATGTGATCTTTTAAACTCTTAGTACAAATCACATTTCCCCTTGTCCACCCTACTCTTCCTCCTCAAAAAGCTGCAGGGCTCAACCACAGCCCTTCAGAAGCAACAAGTTAAATTTCAGCTGTGTTTGTTTTTAAAATAATTCCTGTAAAAATGGAATAAGAAACATCTACACGTTTAGCTGGCAGTGCTGGAAACCATCCACCTTTTAACTTCTCAGCAGTACTACAACACCTGCATATCAACATAGCCATGCTCAACGTTAATAAAATTATATGTTGTAGATACAGGAAACAAGTGAAAAAGGTTTAGATCACACAAAACTTATGTAAAAAAATTAAAACTTCTAGAAAAAGACAGATGGAACACATACATCTGTGGACAGACACATCTAGAATGGCTCTCCAGGTGGAGAAGCAGACAAGGTCTTATCTAAGATTTCATACTATGCAAAGTTTTCTGCTTTGTTACTCCACTTTATTAGTATGATGCAGTCAAAAGATCTAACCTAAGGATCGATACTTTCATAGCCTCCATTTAATTATTCTTCAAATCCAGATAAATAGGCACAATACAAAAATAAAGTATTTCCCAACAGCAGATTCAAGGCAACTGCTTTCTCCTTAAGTCAGAAAAGAAAAAATGTCAACCCTCAACTACCATCCATACATATTAATGTAAATATCAATCAGCCTCCAAAACAGTTCTGGGTGCTTCCTAGAATTTCAAGTCATGGGGCCTGAAAGTCCAAAGCAACTTTAAAAAGAGGAGAAAAAGCCCAATATTCTTTTTAAAAGTTTGGACAACGTTTGCTTCTTCAAATTAATTCCTTCTGTGTGCTGCCATCTGCATATTACTATCAGTCTATTGTATTCGCTATGCTCCTGTTTTATTTGTAACAAATATAAACATACATAATGCATGAACTTGTCATTATTAACCTACTTAGACGAATCATACTTGCTCATATTTATAAACCAGCAAGCAATATACAGAAAAAGATCTTACATGTTTTTCTGCTCGCTTGAGAAGCTGAACTATCTAAAAATATAGACCCATTTTCGGCATGCAGAGAAGCATTAATATGCTGCAGTTCCTACTTTGTGTGTATACAGGCACCTAAAATGTATACATTAATAACTGTCTCATTCTGACTATTTTATGTTTTAAAAAATTCTTTTAAAAGTGACATGTACAAAGGTGCAGGAAAGCTTCACAGTAATTGAGCTCATCCTGTGTCAGAGGAACACTACCAAGTTTTGTATGTTTTTAAAAAAGAAAAAACCCAACAGTTGACCTGGTTTCCACTTCCAACACTGCTGCTTTGGCAGACTTGCACTTTCCTCTGACAGCTTCCAACAAGATAAGATGACAGAGGCAGGGTCATAAATTAAAACTTTCTAAGTGGGAGAAAGCTCAGAGAAGAGGAAGAAGAAATAGCAGGAGAGAGAACACAAACATCAACAAACATGCAGCTGCCAGAAGCGATGGCAGAAACAACGGGCAAGCCAACATTTGTGAAGGGGAAAGAGATTTTCAAGTAGTTTAAGAGCCTATGGCTAAACACTGAAGTTCTTCATTTGCCAGTCCTCCTGTTTATTTTGATTAGCCTTTCTCAGAACAGCTTTGGATATTGGTGCCTGCAATACTTTAATAGGTTTTGTTGTTTCCTAAATCCAAGCAAAAAGAAGTTTTCTTAGCATGCAGATAAACAGAGTGGACCTTAAAACATTTGTTATTTAAACTAAAATTCAAGCAGTTGAACAGTGTATGATATGCCTCCTATCGCCATTACCAAATTCTAGATGTAGTCCATGCGGGAAGCTGCGGGCTTCTCGACCGCCAACGAGCTCAGCTGTGCGCAAGTGACAGCAGCACTGCCTGCTGACAAATCAGTGTTTAAGTTATTTTCATTTTTTTTTATGGTAAGTACTATTGGATTGAATACTTTCCAGAAGTTTTCCCAGTGATGTGAGCTTCAGCAGGGCAATCAACACAGCAGGGAGCAAGTGCAAATCAGAACATCCGCTGTAGATGAGATGTTTGTTTGTCTCAACTTGGAGCTTTTAGCATCTAACCCCAAGGCTTCAGAAAATCACGTGACAAAGATTTGTAGCACAAACTTTCGTCCCTCCCTCTGTCAAGCAAGGACAAGCGCTGGCTTTGCGCTGCCCTCGCCCCCTGCCCGGCGGGGTGTCCCAGCAGCCGAGGTGGGACACGAGCCACCGCCCTTGTGGGAAAAGCGACTCCAGCAAAGCAGCAGCTGAACGCTACGAAGTGCCCAGAAAATGCCTTCACACCAGGTATCGGGTGTTGCCACCACGTCCTGTTCAGAAACAGCCCCTGGACCACCCCTGCTACACAAACTACAGGCTGGGAACTTCTCTGTTAGGAAGCGCAAGCACAAAATGACAGGAAATACATTTTTAAGGCTATTTTTAAAAGCATAAAGAATAGAATTTTAAAAGCATAGGAAGAAGGAGACTTGAGGTTATTCCAGCCCATCTTCCTTGCCAGAGGAGGAGAACTCCCCATTGTACATTTTCTAATCTAGGTTAAACACCTGAGTGGTAAGCTTCTCCCACTTTCTCTGGGACACTTCATGTAATATTTTTCAGTGAGATCCCATTTATATGCAATTTATCATTTTCCTCTTCCACAATAACATAGTTATTTGTGAGCCAAACCATGCACTTCCAACTCTTGTAAGCTTCCTTCACAGAACAATTTATTCAAAGCCTGACCATTTCTTGTTACCGTCCTCTGAATTTCTTCCAGCTGGATCAATATCTTTTGGCAAAGAAATGAAGATAAGATTCCAGGTGGAGCTGAACCCATGCCACTAAGGAGAAATTATTACATCTTGGTTTATTTCTTCACATGTGTAAATCAAAGAGTACTCTCACTTTTTTTTCCTCTCACCATTAAACCAACCTCTCCTGAAGCATACCAGTGAAAATCTGAAACAAGACAACTTAAATCATTCAGTTTCATATATAATACTCTAACCTCAAATATGTATGTCTGTAGCTTTTTTCACGCACTTAGCTGATTCCTTCTAAACAAAACATGCTTGTGAAGGTTCAAGCACCAAACATTTTTCTAAAACCTTAGCTTGACCTACTATCCCAGAAGTAAAATTCTTAAGCTTATTATATATGTATGTAATAATTTAAAGTTTATTACATATGTATGTTTATTATCTATCATACAGAAAAGTTATTTCCTTCAGTTTTGTTATTTGTTACCTTTTACATTTAAGCAAATCCCCTTCCTACATTTAAAAGATGAAGTAAAACAGAAGCATACAGTCAGAAAAATATTATCATTGTTCTTCCATTTTTCCTGGCTATAATAATCCAAGGATTATTAATAGAAAAACTTCTCACATGGAGCCTCTTCCTCCCAGTTACCTTCCACAGAGTGGAAACATCAGATTCCAGCACGTT